>NC_079162.1:74289506-74621506 GCF_947563725.1 Argiope bruennichi | reverse complement strand
TTTGCACCAATCAACTTTCCAACTTTTTTTCATAACTGTTGCTCCATCAGTCGTTATGGATCTTCTTTCAGGGATAATCCATGTTTCGCTAATTTAGACTTAAGTATTTTCACACATTTTTCGGCTGGCATACTTCCCGAAACATGTAAAAATCCTACATTTCAAAAAAAAAAAAAAAAAAAAAAAAAAAAAAATTCTGAATGAATATTTATATTTAAATAGCGTCTATTTCTTACACTTGCCCATTCATCAAATGTAAGACTAAATTTTTCACCATTTACTTTTAATTGTAATAGCTCGTGTTTCAAAGAATTGCGAACACCATTACTGTAGTTTATTACAGTTCTTATAGTGTTTATCGATGTTGGTAGATTTTTAAAACTTCTGGCGGATAGTGATTTTCTTAATTCAGTAGAAGTGCAAAACACTCGAAATGACAAACCATCTAATGCTGTCATTTTACTGATAGTTTCATCCAAATTATCTTTTCTTTTTTCAAAATAATCTAAAATCCCTGATGGCTTGGCCTTAGAAACTGTGCTTAAATTTGTATCTTCATCGCAATTCGATTCTTTCCTCTTTAACAAATTTGTATCATGTTTCGTTTTTAAATGTGATGGAGTCCGCTTGTACTTCCTCCGTTCACTTTAATAACTCTTGAACATTTTTTACATTGCGCTACCACATTCTTTTCATCATATAAATAATGGAACCAAACCGAAATATTATCAACTGATTTTTTATGTTCTTTAAAGTTATTCTTATTCATTATTATGGGTTATTATTTATGAGTGTATATTATATATAATAAATCTGAAAAATATTTTGATCCCTAAAGTATGATATGCAAATACAATATGAATAACCAACTCACCAATTTAAAAAATATCGAAATATTACTCAATTTCTTCACAACAACCTAGTTTTCACAGACACGAATATCAGACTACGAATCCTGCGCGTGTGCAGTATTGCTCGGAGATGTAATAGGATAGTTTTGACACTTCTTGGATGATTCACATACTGTTCGTCAACATTTCGACGATTCCATCTCATTAAAAGGAGTGAGACGCGGAACGATAAACGCATTTCCGGTATTCACCTCTGACTTGGATTTCCCTTATTAGATACTTTTTAGTTAATTTTTTTTCCACATGTATGTAAGTGTTATCACGTGAACATGTAGTGGAGACAATTTAAAGATTTCTAATAAATACCGAAAAACCGGTATTTAAACTTGTGAATACCGGTATTACAAAATTGTACAAATGGCTCAAAATACCGGTATTGCAATCCCTATTTCCAACTTTTAGATTTCTCGCTAAATGGTTGCAATCACTTTTAAAAATCGACACAGTTGCCCAATTACCGATTCAAAAAGATTTAAGTATACCGCTTGTTTTGGGATTTGAAATTTAATAAAAGCTTTACACGCCCTCCCCCCCCCCCCAAAAAAAAAATCGAAAACACCGCATTTAAGAAAAACATTTCAAACTTATGATTTGTCTGGAACACACTCATCCCTGAATAATAACAAGAATAAAATTTGAACTTCAGCGTAATAATAATTCATCTATTGATTAATTTAAGAATGCATACTTAATTTTAAGTATATTTTATACTGTCTCAACTATTTATTTTTACTTTTAGTGATAATTTCAGTGAAGATACAAATATTAAGTTTAATGATCATTCTTACTTTCTTTTTTTTTTTCAATTCTGCATAAAACGAGCTAACTTAACAACGCTTTTCTTCGATTCAGCCTTATTTAAAGGATATAATAAAGAGTGAGTGTTACACATTTTTTATTTCTAGCTGTGATATCTAGCAAAGTTCTTAAAATAATCGTTGACCTCTTGCATTCATTTTCCATGAAATTAAATTTTAAAATAGTAACATTTATTTCTAGTATTTAATATTTTGTATAATGATGGACATTATAACACTGTATTTTACTGTCGGGGTACAATGTTACACTATAGTAACAAGTTATTATAAAAAATAGGAGATTTTATAAAAATTTATTTGGGCTGAAATATAGAGAAATTTAATGATTCCTTAAGCAGGCTTAAAATACCACATTTAATAAATTTCAGTATAATTGAATAGCGTTAAATCTGAGAAAAAAAATACTGTACAGATTGCAGTTGCAGCAGAAACAATGCAACTTCCATATGTCCTTCTTCAGGCACTAATTATTTTTTTTACCTTTGGTCTATTTCTCATGTTTGAATATCTGAAATAAAGTATAAGAAACAATTAATACAAGAAAACTGCTAATGATGTAGTGAAATATTGTAAATATCCCTCCCCCCTCACACACAAAAAGGAAATCATATAAAAAACTTTTGGAAAAATTAACAAATATATTTATTAATGTTATCATACCAGATTCTAATTAAATTAATGCCCCATTTCATTCTATAACACAGAACATTATCTGACATAATTGGTAACAAATTTTTTTTATGACTATATAAGATGAATTTAGATCCATTTTAACTCAACAGATCCTAAATACTGTTAGCTTTAAAGTTAATTTATAATTTATTATAAAATAAGCATTGGTTATGAATAAAGTTAATTTAATTACAAATACTGAATCTTATTTTTAACATGTAAAAATAGAAAATTACTCACAGAAAAGTAACTACTGATGCAAACTCTTCAAACACGCATGGACTCCAGGGAAAACAAGGTCAATAAGATTTTAAATAAACTGAAGCTAATGTTGCCATCCTTTTAAAATGAAATTTACTATAATACTGTGCAATACCTTCCATTGTCTTAATTCAAATAGAATCGTAAAAAAAAAATTAAAAAAAAATTTCGAGATCAAAATCAGATTTTGTAGCCGATAGACATTTCTTAAATACACACAAATTAAAAAGCAGCTTATCAGTTTTAAATAAAAATAGCCCTAAACACAATAAGTATTCAAGAAATCTGTAACATTAAGATTTGATACTGTCAATAATGTGTTTTAATAGAAAACATTATATCCATTTGATTTTACCTACTTTTTAAAAAACTGTCTTCAACTTAACATCTGAATTTGAGATCCAATATCATATTTCATATAATCTTTTAATGTAATGATTTTTAAAAGAGTTAAACTCAGTATTAAAACAATTGAAATGCATAGTTTTATTGAAAACAGGTAAATGGATGAGTTAGTAACATTTTTAAACTGTAATCTTTTCATTTTAGAATGAGCTACAAAATTTACCAGTAAAATAATTAAGTTTATATTACAGTATTATGAAAACTGTGCACAAGATTGAAAAATCTGAAAAAATCTTATATATTGTGAGAATAACAAGTAATAGTTGCTTCAATAAATATAGGCTTTACGAAATAAGCACAACAGAAATTTTTTTTGTATATTGTTGACTGATAATGCAGCAGAAAATGGTCTTTTGAAATAAAATGTTTTTTAAAAAAATGCATTTTAGAGTTATCAATTCAAGTTTTCATCAATTTTTATAATTAAGATAAATTTCACCACAATTATTCCAAAAGTGTTTTTCAACAACTTTTAAAACTGCTTTGAAGTTGAGGCTGGTATCTTTACATATATCTCAATAATAATAATAAAATAACAATGTAACAGGATAAAGGTCAATATCTTTATTAACAGTTGGACTACATCAATATAAGGGATTACAAATGAGTCAAAATATACAAACACCATTTTTTTTTACATGCATGTCAAAGGAATCAAGACTTAAGCTTTATTACAGTAAGAATTTAATATTTTAAGAAAATACAGTCATAGATAAAATAATTATATGATTTGAATTCATTTCTTATGCTAATCTATTTACATAGAATGATGTGTTTGATTCATGTATTAAATTACAGAATTTTTGTTTTTAAAATCTGTAACAAAGTAAAATAGCAATTGATTTAAAAGAAAAAGTACACTTGGACATGCTTTATAATTGTCTGAATGCCCTTCATGTTCTAATACGAAATGAAATAAATAAATGTCTAAAAACAGTATGTCGTCTTATTAGGAAGGGAAAAAAATATTTAATCAAGGAATTAATAGAGCAAACAAATCTATTAGTGCAGAGAATAGAAGCTTATCCTACAGGAAGAAGAAAAAAACATTTCCATTTAATTTAAACCTTTTTAATTGATGAAATTAAAATTTAAAAATAAAAACTGAAGTTTATAAAACATATTACCTTACCAATTTATTGTTAGTTTACTTATAAAATTTTTTTTGAAAACAGACTTCTGAAATAAACTGTTTCTGTAAAATTCTTTTAAGTCAATATTTGGTGAATATTCATTTTATATAGTAGGTGCTTTATCATTTAAACTTTCCAGAGTTAAGACAATATTTATTCAAAAGAATATTTTATAACTTAATAAGTTCATTGACTATCAACTCAAAATACATAAAAATAAAAATTACTTATTACAGTACCTCCTATTTCTAGGAAGTTGAAGAAAATACACATTTCAGTAATGATTGCCAAATAAGAAAAAAAGACATTTAATTCCATCTCTGTTTGTTATATTTTGCTTATGTTGCTTCACTGTTTCTAAATGTGCTTTAATATCTTGATATAAAAATTATCATTAAATGTATAATGCGAACAGATACAAGATTACTTCATATTCTCATAATTAATATTTAGAAACTTTACCTTGTCTTTTCTTCTTTGTTATATAAGTCAATTATAAGATAGGTAAAGTCGACTGTATAATAGGTTTCAATCCAAAAATTAAATATCCAGAATTATAAGAAGTGCATTTATACCCAGATATTATAAGTGAAAGTGCCAGAAAAAAATTTATATATAAAAAAATTATTTAGACAAGTATTAACATCATATTTATTGATAATCATTATGAACTTGGGAATAATACCAAATTTATTCCTAATTGTCTCACATTATTCAAGATTAGTAAACAATTTCAAATTTGATTATAATTGAATCTTTCAGGAGATATATTGTTTTCATTACAATATTTTTAATTTATCCTTTTTATTATCTATTGAAATTCATGATCAGATTAATAAAAAAATTTGAAGAATAAAATTAACAAAATAAGAACATTTTAATCTTTTTATCAATGTAATCTTTACATATTCAATTTTCTTTCTATAAAATAATTATATATGTTTCATATAACCTTCTGCAAAAAGCTTATAAAACAAGTTATTATGCACAATATTACAAAAAGACATACAAAGCATAATAGCCACAAAAATCTTTTACTGTGCCAATTTAAATTTAAAATATATATATATTCGTACGTAAACAACATTAAGAAAAATATTTGACTAAAACATTACATTGAAATTAAATGAATAAGTGTTCTAATTAAACTTATTTTAGTTGTCGTAAAGAAATAATTTATTATTTTTTTATCTTTCAATTTTTAAGACTTCTAAGTTCTAACCCTCAATATAAAATATCACAGATTAAGTTTTTATCCAGTTGAATTAAAATCCACTTTATGTATGACAAACAAAGGAAGACAGTTTGAAATTTAAAAAACAAAATCCAAGTCTATACATATGCACCATATTTATAAATATAACCATGAAAAATGAAATTAAATGTAACTGAAAATCAAATTAGCTGCAAAAACTGAATTCATTACAATGCATTTTATGTAACAAAAAAAAATCACATAAAACTGACCAAAATGAACGCTAAGATAGTTGAAAATGCATTTTGTGCTTTATAAATAAGGGAAAATAACTAGAAATTAAAAAAAAAAAAAATCCAAGTCTATACAAATGTGCCATATTTATAAATATAACCATGAAAATGAAATTAAATATAACTGAACAAGAAAATCAAATTAGCTGCAAAAACTTAATTCATTATAATGCATTGTATGTAACAAACAAAAGATAACTTGAAATAAAAAATCCTATACATGAACACCATATTTATTAATATAGTCATAAAAATGAAATTAAATACTACTGACCAAGATGAACATTACGATAGTTGAAAAATGCATTTTGTGCATCATAAATAAGGGAAGATAACTTGTAATAAAAAGTCCTAGTGTATGCACGAGTATAATATTTATAAATTGAAACTTGAAAATGAAATTAAATACAACTGACCAAGATGGACATCAAGATAGTTGATAAATTCCAAAGAATTATTTTTACTCAGCATCTTCAGGCTCTTCTTTGACCACAGGTTCACTTCGTTTGCTGGGGAAACTATTAATTTTCTGCATTTCTTGCTCGGATTCTGCGATGACTCTCAGGACGTTGCGAACTTGCTCAAGCAATTGTTCTCCTTTGACAACCGCTTCTTCCAATGCCTGGGCAGCCTCATTGTTATCAGCAGTCAAAGATTTTATGCTGGCCTCTTGAAGTTCTGGATACGATTCTTCATTTGGCAAGCTATCAATTAAAATATCAATTTCTTTGGCCGTTCTGGTTATCAAAGTAGCAAAATTCTGACATAAATCTTCAGATGGCGGAGCAGGTTTAGGACCGGCTCTTTCAAACTCCGGAAATATGCTAGGTGTAGCAGTTTGCTGCAATATTCCAATGCTGTTGCATATATTTTCGGCTTGGGCATTCACGGCATCTTGTAGTTGAGTTATGCGATCAGCCATGTTAGAATGATGTAAAAAAATATTTAATTTCCTTTTAATAAATAAATCACTATTGCACGAAGAAATTGCTCGACAATATGTTAATGACAGATATTCAAAATTAAGAAATTTAGTTGTTGCGTTGAAATAAAGCCAATGGTATAGTCCTCTTAAAGTTTTGCGTGTGTTTAGGATACACTCCACCACATGCTATGCGAAACAGCCGGTGAGATAACTAGTAACAAATGGCTGTCAGCCTCCCACGCGTCTGTCACATAAGCTATAGAGACAGTAAACACATGTTTGAACGCCGCGGCTAGATCTAGCAAGGTACCCAAGGAAAAGCAGCCTTTTCCATTGGCTCATACGAGAAATATGTTCCTTGAGAACGATAGAGAAAAGGAACGTGGGATGAATTAGGGTTCAGTAGACAGCGCCGATCAATCCATTAAGGTAACGCTTATGCAGGAACTGTACAGAAGCAAGTATTTGTTTCGTCCAGATCAGCACTTACTATTGTCTGCTCTTTCAGCGCATTTAACCGGAATCACATAACTGGCTGAAAGTAAACCCACCTTGAGACACAGCTGTTTGAAATAAAAATGTGTATTATAAATGACTATAAAATTACTTAATTATACTTAACAATGGAAGGCTTTTTACCTTATTGATGAATCCAACATACAGAGCATATTATTAAAAAAACTGTAAATACATTTCATGAGCAAATGAAATGTTTGCTATTTATGAAAAAGCTGTGCTTACGATGAAATATAAAATTATCAAAATAATAATAGTTTTAGCTGGACTTATTTGTTCTGATAAATAGAAGTGAAAATCACCCATGAATAGTATTAAAAAATGTAGCAAAATATTTCTGTGCATTATTCTTCTATTATATCACAGAGAAAATTTACTAAAGAAGCTTTTACATACCTATTATTGCGAGCAATAATTTTTCTAGTTGTTTATCCGCTATTACCCTTATGTTCTCGGGACAATAGTTGTTCCGTCCCATTCATAGTCACGTGGAGGTAACACAGCCTTCTATTGCACGCTAGAAGTCCAGCACACAGCAGCAGTGAGACAACTATTGGGCGCAATAGTTGCCTTCGTACAAACTCTCCTTAAGAAATTAAGGCAACGAAGTTCCTAAAGAACGCGTTCTATATTACATGTGAAACGATTCTTGATTACCTTTCTGGATTTAACCGTTCAGTTGTAACGCTAAATAAAACTCAAATAATTGCGCATGCGCTCTATGAATAAAAACAAAAGATTCATATCGATTGATCACACCAACATGTATTGAAAAAGGGAAATGTGCTGCAAAATTGCGCTCTGTAATATTTCGGAGCGAAATTTTAAAAAATTGAATTCCAAGTGGTTGTACAGAATGCCATGATTATAATGCTATTTGAGGTATTAAATAAATCAAATATATCCTGTTTTTCTTGTAACATTTTTTTTTCCAGAATACTTAAAAGTCATGGTATTGTTTGCATTTGATTTTATTCTAAATTTACATTAATAGTGTTGAAGTTAGAATTGTACTTTAAAAGACATAACTGCTTAATTAGAGTTCACTGAAACTTTTAACATGCCGAATCAAGGTAGGCACAAGATAATTTTTGTAGGATAGCCCAGAATTTAATATTTTGTCACTGTTTTCCAGCAAACTAATATTAATGTTGAAAGCATGTTTCCCAAAATTATGATAATAATAAAAATTTGTTCCTTTGGAGGCTCAAGAAAAGTGTTTATTTTGTTGTCAAACATTTCTTTTTTGATACACAAGAAATGGAAGAAAAATGAATGAAATATTAATAAATTTTACACCTCAATAAACATTATAGAGGCTTAATAGCTTTCTAAAGTATGTTGTTAAATTAAATACTTTCTTAAGATGTTTATGAATAGGTTCTTTTAAAATAATAGTTTATTATCAAAATTATTCTCCTCATCTGAAGAATTTTTTGGTAGGTTTCATAAATTAAACTAGTATGTCTGATCCCTTTTATGTCCGATTTTTCTGTATCTTGAATAATAAAATATTTTTAAACAACAATACAGTCAAAACTGAAATTTATTAGCTGAGTAATTGTTAATACTATGATGTATCCATCTTTAAAAGCATGTCCTACATGTAATAGAGCACTTTCTGAGAAAGTGTGTTTGTAGTAGGCTTTTTAAATATAATTTTAGTCCTTTTTTTTTTTTTTTTTGAAGTACTAATTGTATTCAAAATCTTAGTCTGTTAGTGTGCAAATTTGATTTTGTAAGTCAAGGAATAATTATCAAAATGAGGCTATGCTATCAAATTTATACATTTTTAAGTTATTCATAAAATTATGTAGAAATATTTAAATTTACAAAAAGTATTTATCTTAATTTAAGAATTATTAAGAATCTTAATTTAAGAATTATTAAGAATATTTATTAATTATTATCACACATCTGAAGTATTCAAAATTAATAAAAAATTTTTTTTTTGGTATCTCTGTATCAAAGGTCAAATTTCATTCCTTTCTTGGTTCAAGGATTATACATTTCAGAAAGTTTCTACTTTGTGCTTTATGAAGGATTAACACACATATTTCTTTACTTTATGTATATAAAAGTAACTAATTCTGAAGTTTATCCAGAGAGACTCTATGTTATGTAAAATTTCCCATTAATCTTTCTTTTAGGTACTGGAAATTATTTAGCATATTTTGAGAAATTTAGAAAACATATATATCTGCATTAATTGATTTTATTTTTGCATAGAGATTAATATTATGTATTTATTTTTTAATGGAACACTAAAGTGTAGCATGATTCATATAGAATAAACTAAGAGATGTATAGTGTCAACAACTACAGATAAAAACTAAGTTTGGATTTTTTTTTTATACAATACAGGGTGATACTGAATTCATGGTGCAAACTTTAATGTTTGGTGCTGAATACTGTAACCATCTTTTATTGTAGAGAAATGTGTGGGCATAAATGATGCAGTAAGGCTCAAATCCAAGAAATAAGAGATCAAGGGGGGGGGATGGAGTTGATGGAATAGAGAGTTTTGGGTTATAATGGATTGAGTGTGGTGAATGAGTCCTTGGGCATCCCTTATCTCCCAATTTATCCAACGTCAGTTACTTTTTATGGCTATATTTGAGGAAGTTTGTTTATGCAACTTCATCTGATTCATATGAGGATCTCGTTGCTTAAATATCCATAACTCCGGCACATGTGCATGAAGTACCTGTCATCTTAGAATGTGTATGTGAATTGCTTCACCACTGCTGTCAATCATGTATCACTAGTAGTGGACTTACTTTTGAACAGTTTTTGTGAACATTACACATGTTAGTGATACTGTCAAAAATCACTTCATCTTTCCTTTAATCTTTTTATTTCCTGTGTTTGCACCTCCCCTTTTCATTTGCAACCAAACATTTCTATACAATACATGATATTTACACTGTACTGCACCAACCTTTAACATTTGTATGATGACTTTGGATCACCCTATATAGAATGTTTTTTCTTTATTGAAATGGAATACTTACTTTATTACAATTTAAAACCTATAGAAATAAAATGAAATCAAAATTTACTATTGAAAGAGTATTGAAATTAAACTCTTTTTTTATTTATTTACCTTTTATGAAATGTAAGCATAATGTCTGTTGTATATAGTTTTGCACTTTCGTTTATAGAAACATTCTTTTTCTATTATCATTAAATTTTTTATTTTAAAATTAAATTGGAGAACAATACTAAAATGCATCTTAAAGTTTGAAGTTCAGAAAATAAAATGCATTTTGAAAGTATTTTGTTTAACTTCCAACAATCAAATAAAATGTAACAGAATTCTCAATATCGCGCATCAGTAGTGTCTCTGTCGTCAGTATTCTTATTTCTTTTTTTTTTTTGTTGATGTCATAATTTAATGAAAACTACCTGTAAAATGTTTTTAAAAAATTGATTTATTAAACTTGCATAGTTTTTGAAAGGTGAAAAAAATTACCCAAAATGAAATATTCTAATTTGCTTCATAATAGAAAACTCATATTGCAAACAAATTCTATTAGATTATATCGGATTTTAGTTATGGAATCTAATGATTCCATAACTAGCATTGCCATTTATTCATCTTATTAGATTTAAGATATATCTTAATTCATTATATAAAGGAGATTCCCCTCCCCATTTTAATGCATTGAGCAAAATTACATTCAAAAGTGGTTGATAATAAATTTAAAACTTGATCAGATGATATTTTTTCAGAGATATTATTTGGGATATTTTAATAATGAAAAAAGATGAGAATCGGACATAATGGCTTGCATTATATCAACTTAAGCATATATTTTTCACTTTATATGCTCTTATACTATAAGTATTTCTAATTTAAGATTTTTTAAAACTTTATTGCAGTATTTTTATTTTGATTCATTTTTAAGAATGGAAGTCTCTACCTGATGAAAGTTATTTTTATAGACATAAATCCATGAGTTAAGTTTATAAATGGTAATGTTATGACAGTTAAAATCTTTTGGTGATGTAAGCAGTACTTATAAGTATGATAAAAGAGATAAATCATATGTTGCACTGTGATTTCGTGAGGCTGCATGATTTTCAGGCATCTAGTATATTTCTCATCATTCTTTTTTAATCTAGTTTTAAGGACACTAAATAAATGCGAACATATTTTACAGTTTGTTGCTGCCCAACCATTAGACTGTTCTCAAGGAATTGATATTCCCTTGCCCTTATCGTTTATGTCAATGTTTTTATCTAGTAATTAGAGCTTCTAAGATATTTTATCATTCTTACCCCCAGGGTAATTTTCATGTCCTATAAAAGTAGATTTTAAAGTTTACTTTGCATTGGATGTTCTAAAACTTTCTAGCATTAACTGAAACGTGTGAAATCTTCAAAATGAGCTGTGCAGATCATGTACCCTGTACCTTCATTAAGATTGATGGGCCAGCTATGTTAAATGAATGAAATTTCCTATCTATTGTAATAAAATTCGTCTTTATTGTTCTTTTTGAAGCAGTAACTGCAACTATATTTAAGAACAATGCCTTGTATACGTACTTTCGTGTGCATATTGCTGTTAGTTATGACAAATTCTTCTTTGCCTGCTAGATATTCTATAAATAAATTTAAAAAAAAAAAAACTTGTGCAGAAGAAATGTACAAAATTCAAAGTTTGCCAGTTGCAAGCATTTACTTTAAGTACAATACTTTAAGATATATTTCCAATTGCAACTGGGTATTAGTTAAGGGGTAATTGGTAAAGCTTATATATATATATATAAATAAATTACTAGAAAATAAAAATATTTAATACATGAAATAGAACTTTTCTGAGGGAAATCTTACATTTTTTTTAAAAAATCATATAGATGTGCTTTTGAGACATTTATGAACAAATGCCTGATTTGTGACAGCACTCTTAAAGGAACAATAGTGAAATATTCCAATAATTCTGACAGATTAATTGGGAGCTTGCTAAACAGGTATATCTTTTGTAGAGATTTAAAATATTTTTATTACTAGAGCAAGCATATTTTTTTATGATAACTTGATCAAACTTTGTCTATTAGTAGATTTCTCACTTTTTACCTAATCATTAATATTATATTGCAGTTATATAAAGTTTTATTATGCGAAGTAATGCTTATTATAAATTGTGACTAAACATGCTGTAACTTTTTTTTTTCTTTTCATTATTTTAATAAATCTCACTTTTAAAAGAAATATTACAGTGTTTTATATCTACAACAAATATAGTAAATACCTATGCTTTTTATGTTAAATTGTTTTTAAATGTGGATTAGTGCAGTTGCTATTATAAATAAGCAATGAATTTTATTTATTTATTTATTTATGTAGGAACTGATTCAGAAAAAGTAGTATTTAGTTTTTCTTAAGTGGGCTGTGCTTTAAAGTATATTTGTTAATTTCATTTTGGGAAAATAAATGTAATAATTGTTCTAATTAAAATTCAGCCAAAAATTTAATCAATAAATAATTATGCCATAGAACTATAATAACATGCTTTAAAAATTAGCATCATGAATTACTTTAAGCATGAAATATAGAATTTTTTGCTCTGATTTTGTTTATTGTTGCTTGTATTAGTTTTAAAACATTTATTGTTTCTCATATATTTATTTATTTTATCATTTTTTTTAAATATTTAAAATTTGGTTTTGTTAGTAAATGTGTCTTTGTCTATAGTAGATATATGTTCCAAGAACTATTTTATGAATACACATTATCTCAATTTTTGTTTGAATGTACTTATAAAAGGGAATAAATGTTTATTTCATTTATGACAAATATAATTTCTGTGATCTTTTTAAATGCAGATGAATATGAGAGCTTTAATTTTTAATTTCAAATTAGAAATAACAGCTGTTCTTCAGTTTTTATAATCCTATGAGTCAGAGCTTTTAATAATCAATAAACAAACATTTTTTACAATTTTTTAATAAATACATTTTGTTCAATAAAAATGATGATAATTGATACATAGGTAAAATATGTATAAACTTTGAAGTCATGAGTAAAACAACCATATAAATACAAAAAGGTGTTGATGTTAAAAATAGTATCACAAGACTACAATTCTTAATTTGAATTGATCTCTTCACCTGCAGATCATTTTAACACAGATACTTCAAAAGCTCTGAACTAATGTAGATGTCCAATGAAATGAAATTTTTTTTTGTTACTTGTCCATGCAATTTAACTGGTAAAGTAGTCATGCTATTTTCAATATAGCTATTTAGCTTTAATACTGGATTTTCTAGTATGGAATTATATGCTCATTACTCTGAATGATAGTTGAAAACCTTCCAGATTGTATGCACTTGCAAACAGGAACTTGTTTCCAAGCCACAAAATTGTTGCATTGTCTGTATCTTCAAAATTTTCTATAAAAAAAAGTATAGACATTAAATATAAAAAGATTACAAAGACCATGGATAAAATCAGAATTTTTAAAATTTAATATCCCTAAAATATCAATTGTTCCTTTTTTTTTTTTTTTTGCATTTTCAATTAATATTTTATTTAGCCTTTTTATGCAATGAGGAACTCAGTGAAAATTTTTTAATAAACTATACTTCTTTTCAAGTATTTATGTTTAATAGTTCATTGCAGTTTGATGATAGTTTTCTCTTTGTCAACACACATTTGAGTCTTGATTCCATTAAAAATCTATTGTTTATCTGTTCTTATAGTATAACACAATGAATATGCAGTATTGTATAATACTGATTAATATTATATAATACACCAAATATTTTACAATATCATTCCATGTTATACAATATCTGTGTGCTACTAGCTTGTACCTCATGCATATTAAATCTGCTTACAAGAAATGCCAGCATTGGTTATACAGTATGGTGTCTGCTGATTTATTATTACCATCATCTAGTGATGGTTTAGAATTATGAGACTCCTTTTTAACAGTTCATGTTGTAATCTCATTATAATCTGAATTTACCTGATATATTTAGTGAATGAAAAATTAGCTTATTCTTTCTTGAGCAGCTTTTTTAGGTATGGAAAATTTTATTATGTATGTGTGTGTGTGTATTTATGTTTTACTGATTTTTTTGAGAGAACCTATTCTATATGCAAGATTTGGCAATGAAAATATTTCTCCTTTAATATTTTATGATAATTTTTATGAATATTTGTTTATTTTTTATTGTCACATTTAGTATATGTTTGTAATAAATAAAACCTGCATATAGAGACCTGTATTTAATTCGAAAAGAATATAAAAATATTTTTGTGCAATGTATTTTACATAAAATGCAATTAAAAAACATAGCATTCTTATTTATTTTCTTAAATTTTGTCTTTAGTTTATGAGCAACTGGTTACCATGCTTCAATGTGATAATGTAAAAAGTAGTGTAAAGCACTAGTAAATTTCTACTGTTGGGCAATATTGAAAATGCTGTATGCTTCATATTTGGAGAAAGGTAATTTATTATTTGTTTTTATTTTTGCTTTTATTTAAATGTATTATAGGATGTTAAGAAAATAATATCTGTCGAAATAAACAAGTTATGTTAATTAGTTTACACTTTCAGTACTACATATTAAATGCATATACTCAGACCTATTAAACATATTTGTTAATTGTGACTATTTTTTGTAAGTTGTCATGAGCTCTAGGATTCAAAAGAGAATCCTTTCTCCATATTTTATATCATATACAAAATATGCATCAGTATAAATGTCACAATATTTTCCCACATAAACATAAAAAGATTTTCTGCTTAATTTTTTAGACCTATGCAAAAAATATGGTGCATTTTCTATCATACTAGAGAAGCAATGTTTTAGTTTTTTCAAAAATATTTTGAAAAAAGAATATGATTAGTACTTTTTTAAAGCTCAATGTGCATTTTAAATGTATGAAAGAGCACTTAAGTATTCCAAGTTTCATAACATGCTGTTGTTTTTCCTCCTATGAGCGGAGACATAGCTAGTTTCTCTCTCTCTCTCTCTCTCTCTCTCTTTTTTTTTTTTTGGATGGGGGAGGGAGTTGTGGAACAGTGAAAATGTTGACTCTAGTAATGAATCTTGCTGACTTAAAGTATATTTATGGTGTCTAATATATAAATGTGCTCATACTTAAAGCTATGTCATTTTCAGTTACATTTAATTGTTAATGAAAATTTGAAAATTATATTGCAAATAAAGTATCATATATAATCAAAAATAATAAAAATAATAGTAGAGGCGGAAAAAAAAGAACAGGGAAATTTATGCATTATAGGCCTTATACTGTTTTTCTTTAAAATGAAAATTAGTTTACCATTTCACTTTAAGAAGTTTTAAATGAGACTCTTTGCTCAGATTATCGCAAATGTCACTTGTATGATATGTCTTGAATGAAAAAGAACTATAATTAATTCAAACATTCATAACTTATATTTATTTCAATATGATTGAAAACCAACTTCAGAATTATTAACAAGATTAGTAGAATTATCTTTTGCAAGATTCTGAGGATGAAGGTAATGCTAGAATGATAAGAGCAATTTTCAAAGCTGAAGATGGAATAGTTTGTAGTTGAAATACTACTTTTGAAATAACTACAATATTTAAGCATTTTTTCTTTAAATTGAATTTAGAAGCATTTTAATTCAACATGTAGACATTCTACTGAAATGATTTGTAAATGAGATTCGATCTTTATTTTTATGATTAAGTTGATTTATTATTTTTCTTTGATGGAAATGGCAATTTTTTTAAAGGTTTCAGATATTGAAAAACTAAATTAAATCTGTTCAAATCAAAGTAAATAATCAAATTATTCTATCATTATTATGCCCATATATATATATATATATATATATATATATATATATATATATATTATCTAAGTATATTCAGTGCATAGAGGTAAAGTTTTTATAAAATTTTTATTAAACACAATGTTAATTATTTGTATGCACTGAATGCAATAAGATAAGATGAAAAAACAACCTTCTCTAATACAATACAGTTAAAAATAGATTTTGTGGATTAGTATACAGTTTTCTACTATAATTGAAATGCATTGTAGTTATTGAATTAGATGTTTAAGAAATAATCACTATTTGAGAAATCATCATTTTGGCCATTACAAAATAATAATCAATTGCTTTGCTATGACCAGAAAAGTTAAAGACTTTGTGAAAAAGAGAATGAATGATAATAATGATGATAATATTGCAAAAAAAAAGCACATTCAAAATATTACTTTATTTAAAACTACTTTATTTTTTAGTTTAGTAGAATATAGTCAGTTTAAATGTAGTAAAATTTCTGAATGAATTATTTTAGATTTCAAGTCTTATTTTTAATTTTATTATTTATTCTCCTTAATTTTAAATTGAAGCTCGTACAGGAAATGTTTCTACATTTCAAAGAAATTTAATTAAAAAAAAAATCTTTTCAAGCTTATTTTAAGATTTTGTTTCATAGCAACAAATTTTATAATGATGGAACTCACTTCTATTATAAAACAATTTTTAACTTCTCCATTTAGAAATTATGCAATGCTTTGTTTCTGAGAAAGTATAGTAAAATTGAATTGGATGTAAGAATACAAGAAAATAACAAACATAAGAGTGCCAAATTTTTTTGTTTACTTGCTATACCAATTGGGTAAAGCCAGATTTTAATCATTGCAGCTCATAGATGATAATATGAAAGTTCAGGGTGAAAGAGAGGGGAAAGTATGGACAGAAAAGGGATTTTCTGTTACATTTTCTTCTCTAGTCACTAAATAAAACTTTTAGTGATGTTTCAAGTGAATTAAGGGATTTAGAAATTATTATGCTTTGGTCGCTAAAGATTGAATGCACTGGCATGTTTAAATGATAAAAACAATTCAGAAATAAATTCAATTTTTAGATTATCTATTGAATCAATCAAAATGTTTTTGAATGTTGAAAAATATTTCAATATTATTTTAATAGGGAATTTAAGGAACCAGAGAAAAAATTCCAATTGCTAATATTTTCAGTTAGCTATAACCCCTTTTCAATATTAGCAATGATATTTATTTTAAATTGATTGTGTTTGAGAACATTTTTAATTCCTTACTCATTTAACCTGATTTAACTAACTGGATATAAAATTATAGATTATAAACAGAACATCTGAACAATTTTAATGTGCAAATGAAAAGTGAAATATGAGCTCCAGGTTCATTATTGACTTCCTTATGTTTATTAAATAATGTTTTCAATCAGTATCTCAATTTAAAAATGTACTCTGGACTACTATAAAAAAAATAGGCTGTAATTAGAAAGCAAAGATAGTGCATATTCTCACTCCTTTATGTTGTTACCTGGAAATGCAAATGCAATTTCTTTGGATTTTGTGACATTTAGTTAATAACTAAATGCTGTAATACTATAAGGATTCATGTTTTTAAACTGACTCATGCTCTGTTAATATCATTCAAGCTTTATAATGATATATTAAATGGAAAGCCATTCTAAGATTGTGGATATATGAAAGAGCTTATAAAATTAATTCATTCTATATTTTTGATATTTAAAATTGATGCAAAATGTTGAGAGAAAATTTTATATAAGAAAAGTTACTGTAAGATTTTGCTTGCTTTAAAAATATTAGCATCCATTATCTAATGCTGTCAGTGTTTGGAGAAACAAACAAGCTATGCGGTCAATGGATTCATTAGTTATATATATGTTACGAACATACAAGGCATATGGTATGCTACAATGCTACATATCTCCAAAAAATTCTTAATTATAAAAAAAGAATGTACCTAGAAAGATGGATAAATTTTCCATTTTCAAGCAGTTTAGCTCACATTTGACGATTTTGAATTATGATTAAAAGATGGAGGCATTTGAATTTTGATACTACCATTCCAAATTTTATATTACATTTAAAATCAAAATGTCTGAGCCTCTGCAGATTTAGCATGCATCAACTTTGGGTACCTGATAATTCACGGTGGAAAGAGTGGACATGAAGGGTAGTTAAAACTCTTTCATTGTTATGGTGGTTGGAATGTTATTGATGCTATTTTCCAAAATCCGTACTTTAAAATCATATCATAGTTGTTGGTGCAATCTTGAAAGTATTTTTTTAAATAAATATATTTGGGTGGTCATGATGATATATTTTATAAGTAAAATGAATTTCAGTTATGTGTAGTTAGTTTTGAATAAATTGTTACTCTTTTTATGCATCTTTTTTTGTTTTATTTTTGCTCATTTAATTGATATTTCAAATAAATACTAATTAAATAGCCTGGATTTATCATTTGGATATTAAATTTTGGGTAATGCTCTTTTTTTTTTTCTTTGGTTGTTGATTCAATAATTTAGAGTATTCAGTTGCTCGCTTTTAATAGTATAAATGTTTAATCAAGTTTTCTATATATTGAAAGCTAACAACATGGTAGAATTCATTTTCATTATTTTCATATGCTCTGAATTTTCATATTTAGAACATGAGAAAAACATTTTCATTAAAAAATCTGATTTATATAGATGAAAGTTTGATTTCTGTGACTATTTTACTAAAGAGTGTTACGAAACAAAATTGTAGAGTACTTACCTTTATCACATTTTGGTGGAATCCCCAACATATGCTGAATTTGATTTTCCTCCTTCTTCTGCATATCTCACTGCACTCACTTCTCTTTCAACTATTAAAATACGATATAACATCTTATTAATAATGTTGTATACAACGGTTCAGAAAATTTTGGCGTTCTGCACCTTAAAAAGGAAAAAGTATGCATAAAAAGGGTGAGGAAACAGCAACATAATTAAAACTGTATTCATATTTCGGAAATATTTTGTTTCATCAGATACAATCATTGGAATTTCTCCCTTTTCTGATATCTATTTCATATTTTTTTTTTTTTTAAATCCGGGATTAACAACAACAAAAAAAAAATCATGTCTAAACTGTTTGTTTAGATGTGATAAACATCTGTTCTTTTTTCTATTGATGAAGTTATTTTTTTAAATTCAATTTTTTAAGAATCAGATGCACAGAATACAATGCATGTTGCATGATTTTTATTTAGAAGAAATCAGATGCACAAAATACAATGCATGTTGCATGATTTTTATTTGGAAGAAATCAAAATCAAGAAACAGTTATTGTCTTATTTATTAATTCTTTTAAAACATGTTTCTATAAAATTTAGAGAGAATATAAGAAAATTTACTCTTCATATTAGTTATGAAAGACCAAGCAAGTGAAGAATTATTTTTAAAGTTTTTTTTTCTTCAATTCTTATTAGTATAATAAATAATTTCTAAGTTTGTTAAATTATAATGTTTGATAGGAAACACAACTAATTAGAATGACTTATGCATTTAACTAATTTTGTTTAAAATAGACTGAATTAGCCTGAAGGAAGTCTTGCTACAAATATGTTGCGCTATTGCAGAATAATTGATTTTAAACTACCAAAATACTATGCAGAATTTTTTACAAAAGTATAATTGCATTGAAATCTCACATTAAAGTTTCAAAGTTGATGCATCATAATGATGAATAAACAATAACGATCGAATTATAAAAAAATATTATTAAATCGAAAAATGTGTCTAATTTTAATAAATGCTAATATAATTGAAAAATGACTCTTTTTTTAGAAAATCTGCTTATTATTTTTTTTTTGTCAAAAATGAAATATATATATATATATATATATATATATATATTACTTTTTTATACCATTCATGCATTTTAAAACCTTATTATTTTTGATTGAAATTGGAATTTCAGATCTGAGATTTGAATAAAGAATTGTTATCTAAATTTTTTTATTGATAATTCTTCATGATAGCTATTAAACATTTCATGGTTTATCTGTACAGAAATTAAAGTTCTTTTTCTTTGAAAAACCCAACTGAAGAAGCGATCGAATTATGTTTTAAAAGCTTACTTTGAAAGTTTCAAAATATTCTTATCATATTATAAATGATTTTATGTATAATTATATGATGCTCTTTAAGTTTAAAGTAAAATTGCTGTTTTTATATTTGTTACTCATCTGTCATCCTATTGGAATTTTACAATATACAAAATTAAGATAATTATAGTTTGAACTGTATATTGGTTTACTGACCTGGCAGAGTTTCAACAGATTTGGACATATTACACTGTCGTACATACAGCTGGTATAAAGCTGAGATTATGATGCACACTCCTGTCATGGAGAAAGCATATAACCATGGAAACAGAAGTACCTTCTCAAGATTCTAAAACAAACAAACAAAAAAAACTCAGTTAGATACATTTTAATATGATTTAATATGTTAGAAATCATTGTGGCTTTATATTCCCGACTTTAATTGCTAGAAAAAATAACGAAGGAAGAAAGAGAATATATATATATATATATATATATATATATATATATATATATATATATATATATATATAAATATCATGAATGCATTTTTAAGAACTTGAATTTTTCTTTTATTTCAGATTTCATAATTTGTTTCCTTTCTAATTGATTGCTTTTAACTGCGTATCATATTCAGGTGCTTTGTGTGCATGATTCATTTGCATTTAAAACTACTATTAAAAATCTCCATCCTTATATAATAACCGAATTATTTTGTTAATCGCTGTGCGTTTATTTTATTTCCAACTTCTGTAAAATTGCGTTATGTTTTCTTCTGACACTTGGTTGTTGTTATCAAATCAATTATTGAAGTTGTAAATAGTTGAAAATCATCATTCTGCTACAATGCATAGTTTCTGTAGTCAACTATGTGGTATTATATTACACGCCCTTAAATAGTGCTGAATCTCATCTTAAGGCAAATGATAATGATTTGCATGTTTGAGCAGAATTTATTTTCGAACACAGTTAGTCAATATTCTGCATAAAAAAATTGTATTTGAAACGAAGCTTGTGTTATTACATGGAACTCTTTTTATTGCCTTAAGATTCATACAAAGTCATATGATGTCATTCATTTATAATGCAGCCAGTTGTTATTTTTTTTTTGACTTTTTAATTGGAGTTACCACTATCTATAACAAATCTAACTTATTAGATGCTATTGGAATTATTTATTTAATAATCTTGGATCTATTATCACTTGTCATGTGTTTAGTTTGCAAATACTTGTAATGAATTGCCAGGGCACACATAAACACCAAAAGTTTTTCCAAAGATGATTAATTTCAACGTCTGGTGGAAATAATTTCATTTTTATTACTTTTTAAAATAATTTTTTTTTCCTTGTAGAAAGACACTGTTTACATACTCTAAACCAAATGTAATACTGTTCTTAGAATAACTATTTCTGATGCAAAATAAATAATAAAAAAATATTCCTTTCTTGCTTTCAACTTGAATTACCATGTTTTGATAGAAATAATAATAAAAAAAAAAATGACAGAAACAGCAATATGAAAGCGATTTAAAAACTGAAATGAGATTTTAATCAAATTGCTGAAAAAAGGCTTATTTATTTTAATGGTTTTGGTTAAAAATCATTTAACTTTCAAGTGTTACGTGTTGTTCAATATTTTATATCTATCTAAGATGTAAAATATTGACTTAAAATTCTGGAGATTCATTGTTAGAATTCTTTCGTTGGGAACTTTACGAAATTCTGTAACTGCTATAATTCAAACTATACTTTTGAATCGACATTAATAATTTAAAGCGGTGGATTCTATCATGACAAAAAAATGATTGGCCTTTAAATATGCTTTTTAATCATGAATTAGCATTTTTTGAAAATATTTCAGATTATGAACTTGATTTCATTAACAAGTTTTTGAGCTCTATTTCTGAACGGCGCCAACGCCACCCCCCCCTCTTAACAACTGGGTAATTTTTTTAAAAGGAAAGTGCCTTTGTTTTTCTTTTCTTTTTGTTTTAATCAGAATGTAATCCGAGTCCAGAACTTCAAGACAAAGTTCAATGCTTTGAGTCTCACTACACTTGCTGGTAGCTTGCGCTAGCTGCGTTGTTCTAATCATAATGGAAAGTGCCATTATTTCTTGTAAGAAAAGACGCAAATATTTATCATGAGCAAGAGACATCTTATAGTTTAAAATATATATACATAATTGAGTTAATATTCAGGAATTGAAAGACGAAATTTGAAAGACGATCTTTTCAAATGTTGTAAAGATTTAAATGTGATATACCAAGACAAAATTGAATACATTGATTTATGAAATGTAATAAAAGTTCCGCTGATTTATGTCTTTCTTTTGCCTTATTTTAGATGTTGAAATGTTTTGCAATACTTTGATTTTTATCTAAATTTTGTTCCTGCTCTGATAATTATATTGACTTTAAGAATTACTACCACATCTGCCAAAAGATCTTTCTCAATATTGAAAATGTTAAACCAATTTTATGATGATGTTATAAACGAATTTGATATAAAACATACCAGAAAATGAAACAATAATCACATATTCTAGTGATTTGCTTATCAAATTTATTTTATAAGTGTATGGAGAAATATTTTTTTTTATTTATTAATAACTATTATTGTGTTGAATTGTTGATTTTATGAGAATAATTTAATTTAAAAAAATAATTTTCATACACTTCTGAAGTTTGTAATACACCAATTAATGCAATGGAATAAATAAAGAAATACATTAAATTATTTATTTTGTTGTACAACATTGTTGTTTCAAGACCGGCAAGTCAGTTTTGCACCAAGCCCAGTTTTTTCCCCCCCTCGATCTGGCCCTGTTTTTGAATATGCTATTTTCTCGAGTATTTCGCGTCGGTATTAATAAATGACATGCTTCTTTCTTTTTCTTTTTGAGTAACTACCTAAGCGAAGTAAATGAAAGATAAATTACTGCGAATAGTTTTTTTTAAACCGTAATTTGATAAATTATTTAAGCAATAATCTATTATATTAAACTCTTTATTTCAGTTATCTTTAACCTTCTCATGATTAGAATGTATAGTTCAGTTATTAGGTAGCTGAAGTCTTTCTGTAGTTAATATTTTAATGCGTATGTACGTGATTTGTGAAATAATCGTTTAAATGTTAAAAAGGAGTGTTCTTCATAATAAAAATGCGCACAATTTCTCCCCTTCCTTCAGCCCCATCTCTCACCCTCCTGGAAGTCTCAGCTGTTTTCTGTTTCAAAAAGAATTTTTTTTTAGATAGGTTTAATGTTAGTGTGGCGCAGAAAAAAAAAGCCCCTCCTAACTTTTACTAAACCTTCTATTGAGATGTTCTTTTTTAAAATACTATATTATAGAATAACAATAAAAAAGAAACGTGTGCAGTTTTTAAACATTTTTGTTCGTATTATTCAGAGAGAAACAAATGCACAAATAAAGAAAAGTAATATGTTAAAAAGATTTTAACAAAACCAATTAGCGTCATAGCGAAAAATTTTACAAAAAAAAAAAAAAAAAAAAACTACAAGGAAAATATGAAAATAACTGATTTAATCCTTTTTGGAAATAACTCTTATTAAACTCTTTATGGTGAACGGAATATTTCTCTTAAAGTTTTCATTGAGATGCGATCCATTCTAAAAATTTATTAAATGAAAGATGAATTAATAAACTATATAAGTAGATTTTTTGATATTTATAAAATTTAGAAAAACTAATAAATAAATAAATAAAAAACCTTGTATAAATGAAAGGAAGACTAGAAATAATGTTCCATTTCAATCCGTTATTTCCAGCGGTTTATAACTGTTATTTTTTTTTTTTTTTTCCTTTTAACAAACGGTTTGTTTTCATTTTTCGGAAATATTTGGGACTCCCGCTGATAAAATTTACGAATGATAATTATTGTGGAAAATTTCTATTAATTCTATTTCATAATATTAGATGGCAGCACAAGTTCTACATTAATTTCCCCCGCCTACATATCTATTCATAAACATCCACAATATTGCTTGTAATGATTTGAGCAGTACCTTATAACCATTATAATGGATTTGGTATTTCTAATATGAATTTTCCCTCTTTTTTTGCGATTGTAGACTTTCTATCTTTTTTTTTAGCAATTTAAAATCAAAACTATTGACATTGATAAATTTATGATTTAAGTAACAAATTATTACGAAATATTTTCTTTTATCTTGAAAGAGAATTGTAAAATCTCCTTCTTTGTATTAGCATCACGGATGTTATTTTATTTAATGTTTTTTTATTTGTAATATTCTTGCCAATTTTTTTAATCCGTTGTTATACACAGTAGTAACATAAATTTTTATATTTTTTATGAGTTAAAGACGCCTATGTAGAAAAGTAATTTCATCACATTTTCTTACTTTTTAACTTTCGATTTAAACTCATGAATGCGGCTTATGGAACGATAACTGATGTTTATAAGGTCATGATGCTTTATAAACATGATTTTCTTAGCAGTGCAATATACGTATAAGGTGCCCTTTAAAATCTTGAGCCTTCTTTCTGCTTTACTTTAGAACGGCTATAGCTGCAGTCATAAAAATGGTATCTAAGTGTACTAACGTGTGTATACACTATGCAATGAGTTCACATATAGTGCCACCTAGTGTCAAAATTTGGAATAAGCGTGCTTTTTTTAAAAAGCAGTATAGATCAGAAAACTGATAAAAAGTAAAAAATTATAGAACATCATCAATCTATTGTCTATGTGAAAAGATACCTCGTGTACATTAATGTTATGACGAGAACGCATGGAAATGCATTTATTTTTGGGCGTTATATAGAAGGTTGTGATGTCATGGAGTACGAAACATGAGCACTTAATTATTATTTAGTTTATTTATCCTTGCTGAAAATAGAAAATGCTCCGGAGAGTAAAATCTCCCAAAAATTGAAAATCATGACCAAATCAGTACGCATTTCATGATTCTGTTTTTAGCATTAATGTGTGCAAGGTATCTTTTTGTACTAAAGGATATGAATTATAATTTGATTTTTTTTTATCTGCATTTCATATCTTTTTCAAGCGAAAGATTCCACCTTTAGATTTTGTAGCTGGTGGCCGTATAATTGATTTTATTGCATAGTGCATTGTCACTTAGGTATCATATCTATAATTATAGCTGTCTTATTTATGAAGTTGAGGGGTGGGATTTCAGATCTTTAGTGAGAACCCTGTATATTTATTTATACCGTAAGGCATTCATAGTGGTTAAGTAGTGCACGAATTATTGTTTCTGCTTTCCTCTTTTAGGTTTGTTTCTGTTCCCCCCGCCCTCTTAATAGGAATTCAAGATAATGAAATCTGGCTTTTAATAATTTCTTTAACAAGCAAGAAATTAAGGAGGAACTATTTGAAGCTCGTCTATCAAATATGAACTCAAAGATGACAAGAAGAAGTAAAGGGAGGTTATTTTAATTGGATCATCGGATAAATACCAAATCTGTCAATTTTTTAAGCAGACATTAAAGAACTATTTGATAATATGCATTAGTTGATAGGAAGCAAATATTTATCTAAGCATTGAATTGAAAGAATTTAATGTGCCATTTTTATTGCTTGTAACTCAGAAAAATAATAAATTTTGGGAGATTTTAGAAATCAGTAATAAATATGACGATTGATTTTTTTAAAAAAATATTTGAATACTTATTTTACTTGTTCTCGAGATTCCTTTCCATCAAACTTTTTCACGAATATAAATGATTTATTTTTATGCGAGGGTTATCTAGAAAGTAAGTTTCCCTAAAGCTGTAAACAGATAGAAGTTATAGTTACAACTTCTATCTGTTACAGCTGTTGGATCAGATACAGCAATCGTTTTTCATTCAATTCACTAATGAAATGGAGATGCTTCTCTTACCGTGGGATCTAGCTTTGCTGAGATTGTTTATTTTGCCTCGGGCAAGAACCAGTTTATTATCAGTGTGTCTTCAGGTATCTGGTTCTTCGGGACTCACCAGGCATGCAATTTTCGAAAGTATCTTGCTTCACGACCATTTTGAGTTGCAATATTGGAATATCTGTGGGAAATGGCTGTCGAGTCTGTAATGGTCAAACGCGGTTTTCCTGAGTGCCCTGATTTGCCATCTACGTCTGATCATCATTAATTTGATATGATAGAGCAATGTCCCTCATCAAGGCCATAACTATAACATGTTAGTGCCACGGAGCTCCCGAATGACAAGCGAAAAAAAAGGGATTTTTATTTTTAAATTGAAGATTTTATTTTAAAAATATTGAAAAATTGCTAACCATAATTATATTTTTACTTCTAAAGTTGAGAAATTATTTATCTAAAGAGAGGGGGAAAACAAGCTTATTTCTAATTAAATAAAAAATGATATTTCGATTTCATCGATAACTAATCAGATTATTTTAACCCGCTATCAGATGGGCCCACATGCAGACAGTGTTAAAGGATAGGCTTCTGGGTGACCAGAGGGTACTACAGAGAAAGGTGGTACTCTGGGGAGTGTTTTAATAGAATCCAAATATGAGAATAAAGTATATGTTTCATATTATTTAAGTATATGTATATAACATGTACATGTATATAAATACATACATACATGTATACATGTACATGTATGTTTCGAAATTAACGCGTACGTAAATTGAATGGATATTCATAGCGGAAATGAAATTCTGATGTGATGATTGGGGTCTGAGGTATTGCTTGGAAATGTGATCTCAAGTTGAAGCCATTGATTGTAGCAACAGGCGTCATGACAGATATATTGTGGACAAAATGCTAAATCTTTATATACGTTATCCGCATGTGAAGAATGATGAATCCGCATGATTCTTTTGGTTTTCTCATTTCTTATCATTCGGCACAAGTCTCTTGTTTGCGTATTGAGCTATTTTTTGTCGCGTTGCTGTCTTTAAACCCACTTCACATTTTTGAGAATTGTGAAAGATACATAAAGTTTGGGAACTCCTGCTCTATAATAGAGTACAGGGAGTTTACTTTTTAGAATGATCACTCCGGACCGATGAGCGGACCTGTATTTTAAAATTTTCTGATATTAGGATTGTCAGTTTATGTGCTTTACAACAAATCTCTAAATCTTGGCGATGCATAACATTGTACATTTCCAAGAAGAGAAGTAACAATATTTTACAAATAATTGTAAAAATACTTGTAAAATGAACCACATCGTAAATTCCCAATTTCCATTTATTTTAATTCAGACGACACTTTTTAAAGTTCTATTTGCTTTCAGGATAGATATTAGAAGTTTTTAATGTGAAATTTCAGTATGCAGATCATATTAAGAGATTACATTAATTTGAAAATATATTACCGAAATTTTCCGGAATATTTATTATGGGTTTGCATATCTTTCCAGCACCCTTTTATTTCTTTAAAGGACTTTCTTACAAGGTTTTTAATGCTTTTAGTAATCAGCTTAGTTAAAAAAAAAAAATGCTTCTTGTAAGATTCCATTTTTTAGCTTACCCTATTTTTTTCAATTAAATTTTATATAACTGTCCAAAATAAGTGTATCATTTTCCACAAACATGGTTACTACGCCACAGTGGTGACGTCTTTATCTCGCGTATGAATTTTTTTTTCTTTTTCGAAAGCTTAGAAGATAGGCATATTCTATCTTTTTTAAAACTCATAACTTTATTGGACTAGTAAAGCAAAATATTTTAAGAGAACTGAAATTTTGAGTTCTCTATCCCAAATTTATCAGTAATACACAGGATTATCCACTCTACTTTCATCACTTATCACACTAACTCTTCATGGTCTTAAAACAGAAATAGGCATATAGCTTCAATTGGAAAAATGCTTTAAATAACTAAAAAAATTATATATTCTGCTGTTTCTGGGAATGAATGCACTACTGAAAATTTATAAAGTCTTTATTTGTATCAGTGTCTTATCCTATTAGTACCTTTAGTAAAATTTTCTCTATAAACATGTTAAATAAAAAAATTCTATTCTTCTGCGATCAATACTGACTTATAATTTTTCATAGTACATTGTATAGCATTTGCACATATCCACAAATTTCTGAATTATTTGGTACAAAATAACTGCTGCATTTACTTATTTTTCGATATATATCTTATATATTTATTGATTTTTATGAAGTAATTTCTAATCGCTAAGTTATGTTTGAGAGTATACATTCGCAAATCGTCAATTGTCAACTGTTCAGTGTGATTTTTTTTAACTCGATGAAGGATCACTGCATCTTGATTTTCAATGGATGTATCTCTTGCAGTTTAAATGTCATAAATGTTTTGCATATCTTTAAATGTCTAATTAGTCACTTCTTCCGTGCAGGCTGTTAATTATAGTAATTCTGTTTCCTTCCCTCTTCTATATGCAGGAAATTCTAAAAATACTGTGGGATGTGACGCTTGTTGAGAAAATGTATTGAATAGAATGAAATGAGTGTTCTCTAATTTCCAGTTGAATCATCTTATACCAAAGATAAATCTAGACTCTTTGTAGGAAGTAAAACCAAGATTATCATCATTGTTAACAACAATAACAACAACTCCATTTAGAATAACTTTGTTAGTTGTCTAAGTTGTTTATCGTTCATCGATTTGTAACCATCATATATCATATCTATTCTTATAAATATTTGAAGATGTTGTCTTCTATACGAGCTGTTATCCTGTTAACAAATCTCGGATATGATTGCACAGATTAGTTAACGAAAGTTGTAGAAAATCTCATGCACATTGCGAAAGTGCTTATTAAAAAGGAGGACTAAAAACGGGGGTGAAGTCTTAAAGAAGGGGATCATTTAATGAGATAGATGGTCCGGGCCTGAATCTTGTCAGCGAACATGTTAATGAATGTCCTACAAGGCTGTGTTTCCTTTTATCTATTAGAAGCAACAGTAATTCCTTTTTAAAGTACTTCCCAAATGGCAAAATTTGCTCTCTTATTCTGCTAAAAGCATTGTAGCATTTAGGATCTGGCATTGAAAAAATGGTATTTAAAATAGAAAAAAGAGGAAAAAATTTACATTTTTGAAATTTATTTGAAAATAGAAACAAAGCCATATTTGGGGAAAAAAAAAAAAAAAAAAAGACGTGTTGTCGGATTTTAGTTTTGGTTATTAAAATCTCAAGAATTTCGTTGAATTGAAACGAGCGAAGTAAGCATTTAATTGTAAGGTTTAATTTATTTATTTGTGAAATTAGAGATGTCGTTATTATTTTGCTTACGAATGTTGTTTCAAATGTATATATATATATTTCGAATCCTGTCGGCTAAATAATATGTAACCTTATTTTGGTTGAAGTAGAGTGCAGGTTTGAAGGCATAGGCGAGACGTTGTGTTTTTAATTCTCTTCCTGGAGACAAGCATGCTTATTTACAAGAGGACGCAGCGCGGCACAATAGCAGAAGTAGGAAAGAAGCAAAAAAGACGAAGCAAATGATCACTAGTCTTATATAACATAGGATTTCCGGCCACGTGCAGATGAAATACATATTTTGACCTCTGATAAGGGCAAAAGTATCACTTTCAATTAAGAGTTTAAAATATCATTTCATATATATATATATATATATATATATATATATATATATATATATATATATATATATATATATATAAGAATACCAGAGAATTGTGAAATTCTCTGTTATTTGATTATGATGATTAATTGAGAATTATTGTTATGCCTATCAGATTTTTGAATTTTATGTCAAGTATAGTTTTTTTGAATTTTCAGAGACAAAGTTGAGACTTTCATTGGCTTTTTTTTTTTCTGTTATGGTCTAGAATCAATCTGAAATTATTTATTGATATAATTAGATATCTAATTTTTTCTGAGCAGAATTTTAAGCAATATGAGTAGTATCAGATCATTTATTTGTCAAACTTTTCTCCTTGCAATTTTGTGTCATAGAACATTTCATACTTTATTTTATTTATTCTTATTATCTTACTGCTTCTACCAATGTATTAAAATGACGGATAATACTGTTTGGCTCGACTGAAACAATTACAAAAAAAAAAAAAAAAAAAAAAAAAGTTTTTTTCCCTCTTTTTTTTCTCTGTGATTTTTGATTAAGGTATGCGAGCTTTTTTATGGCATGAAATATGACGCTGATATTGCGTCACGTGAATTAGGCTTAATGAGAAGTGGTCTTCTTTGCCTACTATTAAATATGGTTAATTGGGAATGATTTTACTTAAATTTACAGGTTTTTTCATGTACGAAAATCATTTTTCAATGCCATATTACTTTATTCTTTTCACAGTACTTACACTAATGGCATTTTACTGTGGAGATGGATTCAACTATCAATATGGTCTGATAGTGGATGATTTACTAGCGAACTTAACTTACTGGTCTCTAAGTTCTTCATGACTGACTGCTCAGTGACTTAAGGTAATATAATCTTTTTGATTGATATTTTTCATGTTTCTGTGAGATTATGATTTTAAGTGCAGGGCATGTCTATATAAAATTATAATTATTTTATTTTTATTTCCCTGTTTCTTTAATCAAAAATTGACTAGATTTTTGTGATAAAGTTAAAATTACTTTCAATATCCAACCGTAATTTATTTAGAGGAAGAGTTAACAGAAGTATTTTGTTTGCCCTAAGACCAACAACACAAAAGAACTACATCTTTCAATTCCCGGGAGAAACTTTGAGAATAGACATTATTCTATCTGAATTACCGAATCGTTTTCGAGAAGGGATTCTGTATATAATTATACCAAAAAAGTTCTAGGTAATAGTTATATACATAGAAAGATACTAGAGAATGTTTTAGTTGTGCCAGCAGGAAAATAATAATCGAATTAATGAGATTTATTGTCGCTGGCGTCTGGTTAATTTTTTAAATCCTATTTGCATTTATAAGTAAATAATCTTTACAAGACGACCATGAATTATAACCAGCTGCGGAATTGACTTCTGTGGGCACTATTATGGTCATGGTTATTCTGCGCTATCACCGTTTCCAGATTAATTCGACTGACGAATGCAAACGGATTTCAAATAGAAATTAAATAGATATATCAGGCATGAGCTAACATGCGTTTTGGGAAAAGTTATACCACGTGTATGTGTTTATTAAGTGACATGAATGTGTAGAATCTTTACAAATTTTGATATAAGAAAATTAAATTACGTCTGCTGTTGCAGCTGCAAGAAGTTTAATATTAACTGGGTTATATTTGGTAAACGTTTCTTCTGTTGATGATAAATATAATTGGTTTAATGTAGCATAAAAAAAAAAAGGAAATCCAAAATAAATGACCGAGAAAATTCGATATTATCAAAGAGAGGATGTTACTTCAACAGGAAGCTAAATAGCTTGACAGGAAAAGTAAAGCGGTAGACCGAAGAAGGGAGAGTCGATGAACTTGCTAACAGTTCCCAATTCTTATCTTTTTTGTAATCTATCACGTGCAAACATGCAAGGTCAAAAAATTAAATAGTTTGATGCATAGATATGTATCCGCAATGATGCTTGTAAATGATCAATGTTTTGCTTGTGATTTCAGAAGCAATTAATTGAAAAATGTATCAATAGCTCACTGGCAAAATTTAGATAGTTATTTGTACTAAGCTTTTATTGGCAAATAACAATGGATAAAAAAGTGATAAAAGCTTTATGATTTTGAGATCTATTCAACTATGAAGTTTTGAGAAATTCTCAGCTACTTAATCTGGATTAAATAGCTAATTTATTTTTCTTAAATTATGAATATATTGTAGTCAGTCTTTCTCAGTAATATTTGTATTATCTGAACTCAGTTTGTAGTGCTGGGAGTGAGAAGGATTTATATTGCACCAATAGTATTAAATTTATGTAAAATAATAGTAAAAGAATTATCCATTAACTACATAACAGTTATTTTTCTTAATTTATCGAATTATCGCGTTTTTAACTTACAACTCAAATATTCTTAAATATGAGAATTCGATATACAAATTATGGTGAATGCATAAACAACTTCAGCGACCTATGATTTCTTAGTTTAACTATTACGACCTCACAGATGTAATTTAATTCGATTTTATTGAAAATAAAACAGTTAGGGATTTAGCATTTCAAATGGAAAGATCAAGTACATTAGAATTTGAATTTCTGAGCGGTGAAATGTACTAAGCTGTGTAAATGTACTGAGTTTGAAAGCCTACAGTTTAACACATTAATAGCCATGTGAAGAAACTGTGTCTCACAGGTAATTTATTTGTTCATACCATTCGTACATTTTCTTGAAATCTTTTGCATTTTGTCAGAAGTTCAGCGATCATTCATACTAACAGTATATGAGCACAATAATTAGTAAGTCATGGCGTACAGAATAAAATAAGCTGATTACCTCATGTTTATGACAAGATTTTTTCTTCTTTTTTTATTGATGGTTTATCGTTATCTACCGAATTATTTTATAGCGAATTGCTGAATTCATCTATAGAATTGATTATCCTCTTCATCGTATAGTATATCATCCATTAATTTCTGGAAATATTTCTTTTTCTTCTTGTAACTACCAATATGTTTTTTTAAAAAAATATATATGTTGTATTAAAATTTGTGGTTTGAAAAATTTTATACTATAATTCTTTGCTTTGTAATGTGCTGCTAAGACGTTAGGGCATGAGACGCTGGAAACAATACGGTAGCGAAATTAAGCAACGATAAGTTTAAGTATAAGAAAATTCCTAAACATTTATTAAAATATATTATAAATATGGTTAAAATACTAATCTACTTAGAGTATTTCTATTAGCACTTCACTCATTTCTGTTTTTATTTTGATCCAAATTTTTGATTAAAAAAATAATTTTTAATTGTTTAGAACGGTAATGAAATCGCATTTTTTATTACCCTATTTGATGAGGAATAATTATCATATGTGTTGAGAAATCAATTTTGTGACTGCTCAACACATACGATGTTGCGTCATTTAGGTATTTGTAATACTTTTTTGACATTATGAAGTTTCAAGCGAAGGGAAAAGACTTTTTGCATATCAATATGAAGGAATGGTTTCAGCTGTCAAAGTTTAGTGACTGTCTATAATGTTTTTAGCGTTCTCTGCATATCTATGGCTATGGCCATTTAATCTGATCGAACAAAAATCTGATGGTGAGATTACTTTGAACTGATTGGTATATTTATTAAAAATATTAGAAGCATTTCGTATCTCCAATTATTTGGTGATGCAGGAGTTAAGACAAACATTAATACATATTAGGACTTCGGAGATGCTTACAGAGTCATTTAGTGACTTAGATTGTGATTCTACTACCAATAAATTCTGTTTTCGTAAAATGAACTAATAATAATTTGATTTCATTTCAATCCCTCCTTGCTGATGGCACCTTTCATTCTTCTGTCATTTACGAATTAGTGATTTTCAAAATTTTTCCTTGACTTCTGAAACACCAACTCTATTGCTGCGATTAATCAATTACACCGCTATATCTTTTAAGCAACATCAACCAAGAAAGACTAACAAATTAATGACACCCATGGCCATTTATCCTTGTTTGTAACTTGTCTTTGAAGAGATTGCCTTTTTATTTTTTGAAGAGATTGCCTAAGTAAGTCTTTTTGAAATTATATTGAAGTAGCATTTTCGCTTTTGTAAATGGTTGACCGCTCAATCATCTCAATAATTTACGAAATTTTTTTGAAGGTCTGCCACAGCTGTTGATTCTGTTGTACTTGATTTTCATAAAATTAGTGTCGAAAATCTTCCAAATCTCAACTTAATTGTATGATCTTTATCTCTAAATTTTTAAGCGTGATAACAGTAACCATGCTTCAGTCAACATGGATATTAAAGCGCTAAATGGCAACTGTTTTTGTAATTTAACTAATTTTCTTTTTTGCTGTGAACGAAAGTTCCTTGATCGTGTTTCCGCTTTTGCATAACTTTTTAAACCAACGGGATATCCCTGAATACGGGATATCTTGTATGTAATGTTCATTCATTTTTCCCCCCTGAAAATTTATGAATGGAGAAAAGTGTGCATGGTTCACTCATTCATGACATGTTTTTTGTAATCTATTGCTATTTACAAGAGAAAAGAGACACATAAAAATCAGAGACAAGTCTTCGATCTTGTATTGAGAGCGAAAGATACGTCTAGAGGTCATCGCGATACGGTTGGGTTTTGGATGATCAATCATTTAGAACTCTGTTGTAAAACTGGGCAATTCGGTTTTGATTGTAAATGTGCAGGTTATTTCGAATATAATACAGGGAATCATTGTGTATCTCTTATCATTATTGTTTAGGACTTCTTTTTGTCATGAGATAAGTACCTCATTTGCTCATTATTATTTCAGATCACGATAGTTTGCCTTTACGTTTGAAGCTAACATTGTATTATTGTTTTATGGCATTTCACTGATATTATTTGCTCTTGCGTTTTCTTGTCTACAGAATGAAGACAAGAACGATTTAAAGAAAAAGAAATTTTCTGAAGAACGTATTTATTGTAATTTTTTGATGAACTTAGAAAAACGATAAATGATATTTTAATTGTATTTATGATTAATTATATTAAAAAAATAGTGAGATATTTAGTGGGGAAAATTAAATACCATATAGCCTGAATAATAATATAGATTGCTAAAATTCATAACAATGAATAATAATACAAACTACTGAAATGCATTGCCATGATATATGCATGCTATTTGAATGGTTAATTCGAATGAGAATTTCATTCATTGCTGACTTCTAAATTTTCAGCATTCTCTTCTACGTCCTCATCAATTTTATTGATCTTTTTGAAAGTAATAATTTCCACTGGCGTTTTTCGTTTCGAATCAGACGCTTGTTCAAAAGCAACATTGTCTTACATGGGGTAAAAAAATTCGACGTCTTTAGAAAGCTCGTTTATTTTTTATGACGAATACTTTTAATTTACATTGAAAGTAGTTGAAGAATCTTCATTCAAGAAGTTAGCGAACTAAAGATAGAAATTTTCTTTATTCTTCTGTTTACGACCCTTCACAGTGTCGCAATCTTGAGGTACCCAAGACTCTCCCTTCAAGTTTACTTTGTCCTTAAGATTCTGTTTTCCGCTTTTTTCTTCCATTTTTTAGAGGCAAACGAAGGAGCTCTTTATGAGAAATTGTTGCCTCTCGGTTTGCTTTTTGCTGCATATGGGCAACTAAAACCCCCACATGTTTTTAAGTGTGGCGATCCAATAGACCGGTGGTACATTGTGGTCCCTGGAGTATCAGTTCTACAGGCAGTTAGACATTTAAGTGGTTAGTCTGCTGGGTGGAATAAAGGCATCAAGCAATAGGACCCTTTTGGGGGAGGGGGCTTGATGTTAAGGGTATTCGCTGTCCCCGAGGAAGTAAGTCGGGATTCTTACTGTATGGGAACCATTTAGCATCAAAGTATGCGCAGAGACTGAAAATGTCCGGAGTCGGTGGCTTAATCCTTTTTGGCTTTTCGGTGATAAAAATAACTCGGTAAAAAAAAAAAGCTTCATTCAAATGACTCTAAAACAGCCAAATAAAACAGTCGGCCAAATCATTTAATACCTTTTCCATTTAAAAATGTACTTTGACAACGAATGAGATATTTTACATTGTTTAATCATTCCTTGTTTAAAGGCGACAACTGCAATTCTTGCCACCACAAAATCTATCCAGAAACTTAGCTATGAGAACTTGCTTATAGAAGTTGCATCTCGTCAACATGCTGAACAAATTTTTAAATTAAAATCTCTAGCCACTATTCCTGTAACTGTTAGTACTCATGCAAGTTTTCTAAAGATGTTATTTCTTTTGAAGGATTGTTGTACACCACGATGGAGCAAATTTGCGATAACTTTCTCAACCACACTTTCTTTTCAAGGGGAAACTCATTCGCTACATCAAAATTAGACGTAATGGGCAGTTTGTAGATAGCAGGCATCTAGTTCTATATTTTCGTTCTTTCAAAACATGAAATCGTCAGTTAGCCTTATGTTTTTTGTAACTCTGCGATGTTCTAAATATCAGCGTTTAGATCGTTCGAAAAATTCGTGCTGCGGGACTCTCACTTGTGCCTGTTTTTCGGAAGCAGGTCATAGCATCCCTGAATGTATAGTATCTGAGAAATATGTAAAGTAAGGGTTCGCAAACTTCTTTTCGATGATCTTGTTTTGCATGGAATTTGAAGAGAAAGTGATTGTCAAAAGAATGAAATAAAATATTTCGTATGCCGAAACTCGATGAACTGTTAAAACTGCAACTCTATTGCAATGAGAAAAGCGCTCGAAATTATAGGTATTTAATTCTTGCCTGCAATTTTACTTTTGGATTCTATTCTATTAAAAAAAATCATGTATATCCACCGAAATTTGCCTTAGATTCCGTTGAATCTTTTATAAAATTATTTTCATCTAATATTTGTAAAGAAATAATTTCATTTCAATCTACTGTTCTAGAATGTAAATTAGAGTCACTAGAATTTTCCTATTTCAAAACTGTCATACACAGAAAACTAAAAATACCCCCCCCCCCCAAAAAAAAAAAAAAGATTCTCAGGTTAATAAAGATAGCTAGAAAATCAGTAGTGGCAGTGTTTCTAAGTATTACAAAACTCCACAGTATCTCCCAGACTTAATACGAATAAAAAACAAGTTTCCAATTCTGCTCCCAGACAAGTTAATTTTGTGATGCATAAAATTACAGTTAGTGATGAGGTTACTAAATCTCCATCACATGCTCATTCTGTTAGCTCTGAGCTCTAATCAAAGGCGGTTCTTCTTTAAGGAAAAACAAATGCTTGTAAATCTGACGCCAAATGGAGTTCTAATGTGTCGCGAGGCGACATACTCAGACCTTAGAATTTAAAGAATACACCTAAAGATATCTGTCCTGTAAGCGCACCTTCTTTTACTACATGTAAACGGCCGAAAATAGCTATTTTCATATTATAACATCGGTGAGGTGCAAACAAGAATAGGTTTGATACATTTTTTATTGATAAGACAATTTTATTTACTTTTTGTTTTTACAATTTTCACTGATTTAATAACTTTTTATGCTCCATTTGATTTCTTTCTCTGGATTGACAGTTTCAGCTTACATTTCAATTTTATTCTTTCATTTTTATCATTTTCTTTCATTTCAATCATTTTTAAACACATTTTATTATCTCCTTAAGAAACGAAAATATATTTTAGAACTTTAAGAACTTTTTTTATGTTATGGCACCGTGCTTCTATTTACTACCATATGTGTGACGCAGACTGCGGAACATGGCTTTTGCACCAAAAAAATCCCACAAATTACGAATCTACTGCTCACGCAATTTCTTTTGAAATTTATTTTTTTCTCTCTCTTTTTTGATTTATTTGGATTGATAATCAGTGTATATTAGATTACTTTATATGAGTAATGTGAATTATATGAGTAAATGAGTAATGTGATTTCAGAGGGCGAATTTTTCACCCTCTGAAATCAAACTTTTAAATTTAGGTAGTGTGGTGTGAACAAAATGTCTTGATTATTTTAAGAAGCATATACTTTTCTTGTACATTTTATGCATAAAATGCAAAATAATAAGATTCATCTTAAAATGTTTAAGGTATATTATTTAGTTTGAGTGAGCTTCGTCTTTTTGTGAAATTTCAACATTTTCTGTTGCGTCTTCCTTATCTCATAAGAATGAAGGTGCGAATATCCCTTGAAAAACTCCCCTGTGTCTCGTGCGGTCGTGGAACTTGTTATGAACTGAGACGTCTACCATTGCTTAATCAAAGCCACTTGACTCTGGAGTATTTTGTTATTCCCAGCGGATACCTTACTTTTTTTTCAGGAGTTTCCTGAAATCCATAAATAACGGGGGAAGACAGCCATCTGACTCTCCGACCCGCCACGAAGGCACACGGATTTAAACCATAAAACTGAATAACCGGACCGCCACAACAGCAACACTGGCGGAAACTGTGGTTGAATCCTAAGGGCCATCACCGGCCACGGTACAACCCTTCCAGAAGGAAGTACGTCCCGTCATCGATGGGAGGAGTCAGATCCCCCACCTATTTGTGTACCCTCCAGTATGGCGAGATCCAACCACCATGCCGGAAGCATCTCATCCTCATTCCGAGGTGCCCCCCCCCGGGTTGGTCTAAATAACGGGGGAAAAATCTTTTTCTTTTCGAGTACATAAGAAACCGTTGAATGTTTAACAATATACACGAATTTCTCATTGAATATTACATCACAATTAAAAGATGGCCTGTGTGTTGGAAATTAATGTAGGACGCAGGCCTTTCATCTACAAGCTGGACAGTTGTTTGCATTAAATAAAGCGCCGTGATAATCGATGCGCTATTATCCCGATAACTATTAGAAATGTATGAGGAAATTTATTGTATTTTGATAATTTGGTAATTTCAGTTATAGTTATTAAAAGACGGTCATTAAATTAAAATGTTTCTGCTCATTTTAAAGTTTATTGTTAAGATTTCACTGGATATCGTTATGAAAAAGGATTGAAGTGTATTTTATTCATCTCAGTATTATCCTTTTGTTCATATGATTTCATTAACAATGTTTAAAGTATATGGAATTATGATGCTGAATTTAAAAGTCTTTCTTGAATGGTAGATGTGAGGAATTATCATTATCATAGCTAATAATGTGTGTGAAACCATGACAACGTAAGAATGATTTCTCACGCATTACTTGAGACCCACCAAAATATTGCAGAGATTCGAAAAGAGATTTTATTTAAGAGCGTGCAAACAGAAAGAAAGATTATTTGGCGGAAGTCATTATGGTTTTTTGTTTGTAGATGAACGCGCTTGTTAAAACTACATTTAGTGCTATTAGATGAATGAGTGATTTTTAGAAAAAGAATCTATGCGCGTGATGTTTTGTTTGAGGGGAAATTAAGACCAGATTTGAAAGAATTAATACTTTTGAATAAGATTTATTGAAGGCTGAGTTCTTTTATTTAAACAAAATTATGTGGCTTAAATGACAAGCGTAAGTTTGATTTCGAAGTCTTCAGACAAGAGGAAAGACTTGGTTGATAAATTGAATGTAATTTTTTTAAAACCTAGCCTTTGACATAAGCCATTAGATATGCTGCTGCTAAGAAGATTTACGTATATTTTTAAAAAACTTGTCTATGCTACTTAGTTATTTTCATTTATTTGAGATATTAGGAAAAATTATTGTAGTTTCCGTTGAGAGACGTACCATTTTTTTTATCTTCATGTTCTTTATGAAGCTTAATCTGCAGTTAGACGATAAATTATACAATTATTATCATAAATAAATTAGAAAATATTAATAAATTGAAAATGTCATTTTTCGAAATTGATAAATTTATATAATTTTAATATTAAATGAGGTAAAAATATATTTTACCGATGAAAATAATTACAAGGTTGAAATAATATGCGGGATAATATTAAATGGTAGTTTTTGAATAGATGCCATTTCCTCTAAATATTTATAGAGCATTGTGACCTCATACTAAGATCTTGACTTCGGAATTGGAGGATCGCGGGCTTGAGACATTAAGACTTGAAGATACATCCTGCATATGGGGCTAATTTACTCTAAATATATTGAGAGAAAAACGGGATTTGAAACATGGTTCCTCGGAAGATACATCCTCTATACGGGGCAGGTTTACTTATAATATATTAAGAGGCAAATATCTTCTCGCTAGTGTGGAGCAGAAATTTGGAGAGGGGATGTCGGCTTAGTGTTATCTGATCATGATTCTAAATTAAGCAGTCTGTTCTAAAATAGCCATTCTGTAGATTCAAAAGAGGACATTTCTCTTACAAAACAAAACAAACTTTTTATTTTTTTGTTATGTTGTTTCTACAAATGTGGAAAATGTTTATGTAATATGAATACATGCAACCATCTTTTTTCCCCTTCAAAATGAATTTCAATTAATAATTTTTAATAATGATTCTTAAAAAAATATATTATTTTTAATACTGGAACCGTTGAAATGGAATTTAGAAAAGTATTTAGAATTTAATATAAACTAGGTATATTATATCAAATATGAAAATCATGGCTTCTTTTTTTTAATTGAAAACGTAGCTTCCTTTTTTAGTTCTATTCTTGATATAAAATAGGTTTTCTTCTTATTATTGTAAGCTTATTATGTGAAACAAGAATACGATCTGATAGAGGGTGAAAACTTTTTTCGCTTTTAAGAAGGAATACTGAGGCATATAAATCATCGTTACGGATGATTTCAATGAAGATGACTTGTTGAGGAAGCGAAAAAACGTTTTTGAAATCATTGTTTACAGTATGTTGAAATGCTTTAATGAGTGCGAAATTTAATGGTTATATTAATATCTGATTTTTAATACAAGGAGAAAGGTGCAATACTTCTGCATTATCTGAATGCTGTTTTTTTCCCTTTTATCAAAAGGATTTTTGATTATTCGTTCTGAATAATGCATGGAATTAATTAAATTAATTTTTTTTATCAATGTAAGTTTGTGACTCATTTCACATTTGTGGGGAATAAAATTGCAAAGTTATTTTGGGTTCTGCATACGATAGTAATTCATATTTTTTATTTGCAAACAAAATATTCTCTATTTTAATATTTTAATCGACCGTCAGTGGCCTAGTGGATTAGACAAAGCATGGGCAAAGAATATTAATCGAAGGAAGAAGTTTATTGGCTTTATCATCTTGCTGTTCTATTAACCAGCATTTTTCAAAAAAACTAGTTAACTGATGCGAGCTTTAGTAACGAATTGTACTCTATGTTAAAGTTATTCCAAGTTTCCCTCCGAGTGAAACAGAAGTGTGGACCAGTTTCTCCTAATACACATACAAAGCTGGATTAAACCTTTGATTGGTAAGCAGTGAAAAACTGTAGTAAATTTTTTTGGGTACACAAACTAAGTAAGTAGGTTATGTATAATATATTTACGTGTTTCTTGAAATTTTTAAAATTAATTAATTAGTTAATTCTTATAAATTTATATTAATGAATTTATTTTAGTTTTTTGAGACATCTGTGTATGTAGACATGCTTACATTACCTATGTAAATAATTTGGAACTGTAGCCTTCCTCCAAGAGCCAATGAAAACACGTTGCTTCTGAACAATCATGCCGAATAAAGGGTTAAGCCCCATACTGGTCTATAAAAAATACTACTATTGGACTGTCTTCTCCAAATTCATGAAACAGATTTTTTTAAAATTGATTTTAGTTTAATCTATATAAACAATTTTTGAATAATAAGTATTCTGAAAAATTGATATAACAAAATATTCAATTGCTTGTCATCTTCCTGAGAGTTTTTTCAGTATCTAATTTAGAAAGAAATTTAAATTTGCAAGTGAATTAAAATAAGTTTTTAAACCTGTCTCAATAATTTAATTTAGAACTATAAGTTTGCCCAGTATTAGAGAGAAGATTATAAGTAATTATTATAAGTAAGTATTATAAGTAAGCCCAATATTAGAGAGAAGATTTTGGCTAACTAGATTCAATTTTGAATCATACAAACTCTACGGGGCAACCACAGATAACACTGGTTATCCGGAGAAATAGGTTAAGAGGGCTCGGTCATATCTGGAGAAGCCATGAAAACAGCGCCCTCAAAATATCCACTTTTAAAAATCCTTTGGGATCCCGGGCCAGAGGAAGACCTCCAATTAGATGGCCGGATGATGTGGAAAGCACCTATGTGTTCTGAGGATAAAGAAATGGAAGGGAGTTGCGGGGGATAGAAAGCTCTGGAAAGTGTGCATGGTTGAGACAGCCAAGGTCTGCAAGGGGCTGTTGTGCTCATGAAGAAGAAGAATTTAATCCAAAGTTTGCCGATATGGTAAGTTGTGAACCAATCAGCCAGCTCTTGCACAAAATTGACCACATTGATTTGGAAGCGAATTTCAAAACACGAAAAATATTTTTAAGAATAAAATTCTGAAATTTTAATGATACTTGATTTTAATTTTAATGATTTCGAGTACAATCAAATGAAATAACGAAATAAAATTACCCTGAAAATAATAAGGGATAAAAGAACTTCGTGGCTTTCAGTAAGTGCCTACTTTGTCTATTGATTGTCCAAATAGAAGTTAATTCAGATTTCTATCTTAGGTACTTGGTAGGTTCTCCAAGGATTCTTCTTGATTAATAGACACCGCATTGTCCATTAACAAGAGTCCTTGATTCGTGGACTTGATTAGATATGTTGGATCAAGCAGCTATGGCTACTATTTTATTCCAAAAAACAATCGCCAAAATTGAAAATGAAGCAAATTTTCTAAAGAAATATAGTATTATGTATTTTCTAATAAAACTTTGATTTTTCAAATTGAATTGTAATTAAAAACTCAAAATTCTTTAATTAATAAAAGTTAGAAACTTATAGCAGTTATAAGCACGAAAAAAATTTACTTTTTTCTTCTCTTCTCGCTCTACTGAATAATATAGTTATAAAAGTTACTATCACAGGCTGCCTCCTCAAGTGATCAAATATTCTTATTACATTTTTCACAGTAAAAATGCTTATCAGTCGCAATCCTTCAATAATAAAATTTATTCATAAAACTGAAAAGTATAGAATAAATATTTTAACTAGGCGAAAAATAAAAATGTTGTATTCTAGTCATATGACTATTGTTATATACCGTTGCTATATTGAACAATGTTTCAAGGCTTTGAATGATAGGTTGCGTTGGTCATGCGTATTCGTGTAATAATATTATAAAATTTTTATTTCATTTCTCACTGTTAAAATGCTCCCCAACTGCAAGACTTCAATAATAAAAATTTTACATGAAACTTAAATATATGGAATACATATTTTTACTAGTTAAAAAGAGGTAGAGATGGTTGTATCCAAACTACACGTCTATTGTTTTACTTAGGGTTAGAATGTTGGACAATGTTTCTTTTTTGGCCTTAATTTAAAACTTGAGTGATAGGTTGTATTTTTATGCATATTTTATAATAATATTATAAAAATTTTTATTTCATTTTTCATAGTTAAAATGCCCACTAGTTTCACGGTTTCTTTTATAAAATTTTTACATAAAACAGAAAAATATGGAATTTACTTGTGAAAAAAAATGGAGAATTTTTATGTTGATTGTGCGACTACTGTTTTAGTTAGCATTAAAATGTGGAACAATTGTTTCGTACATTGACTGGATCTAAAATATTTAGCTGTAGGCTGCGATTACCGTATGTAGGTGCCTTCTCTTTTCCATATTTTATTAGAACAGCTGCTTGTGAATTACTCAACTGATAAATGGGAAAAATTTTTCCTGATGCAGCATCCATTTGTTACCACTCTGATTTGTGAATTTTAAGACAATCGCTATCATTTTGGGCATTGTTTAAGATTATCATCAGACATTGCATATGAATTTATTTGTTTAGATTACCATTTTACCGAATGCTTCCGAAAGTTATTTCTCGCACAGAATGCAGAACATAGATTATCTATTCATTTGAAAGCTGTTTATATAAAATATATGATAATTTTCTCAGTGATTTTTACTGTGTCTTATATATATATATATATAGTAAAGAAAAACCAATAGCCGGCTTAAAAATTGAGATTGGCTGAAAATCATTAAAAATTAGAGTAATTTTTAATGATCACCATAAGATAAGGCGATTGATAAGAATCAATCGCCATCTTAAAAATTTTAGATAGGCTGAAATTCAAATAAAAATTAGAATTATTTACTGAGAATTAATAACCAGCTTAAGAGTTTTAGGTTGGCTGAAATTCTAATAAAAATTAGAGTAATTTACTGAGAATCAATCGTCACCTTACAAATTTTAGATTGACAAAAATTCAAATAAAAATTACTTTAAAGTAATTTACTGAGATGCTAAGTGGCAAGAGGAGATAAGAGTTGGAATGTCAACGGAAAAAGTGCTCGAAAAGAAAAAAAGGACTTAATGATCGCTCTTTGTATTTTTAACGAAAGCAGCGAACTTTATGGGAAAGACAATTGATATACATATCAGCGAATGTTGTACTTAGGTACTGGTAAGTATACCTAACCTACCAAAACACCATTGCTAATAATTTATTTTTAAGGATATAGTATGGTATGCAGAGTTACTTTTAAGACCAATATATATTTCATCCAATATTTTAATTCCTAATCAGAAGTCCCACAAGAATTTTTAATAATCTATTGAAAAACGTTAATTATAATGAACAATAATATTACTTACTTCAAATGGGAAAGAGAGGGAAGCTACTGTGAGAGCTGTTCCCACATTCTGCACTCCTGATTCGATGGAAATAGTTCTTCGGACTTGAGGCTTTTGTCTGCAGACCCACCCAGAAACGTAACCAAGTGAAAATCCCAAACAAGGTAGTATTACTACGGCAAAATACAGCTGCCATGGTACATTCGCGAAAATGTTAGGGAAGATGAAGAACTCCATTGTTTGACAAACGACGATGATGAGAAGTCCTGCATAGCTACCAATCTGAAAGATAATGAAATAAATTATCACATTTATGTATTTCGTGTTTCAAATATATTTTGTCAATTATCTTGCAATTCAGACTTGTGATGGGACAAGCATGACATGTGATTGTTATATTTATCTCTTCACAAGTTTCTTGCGGTTCATTTAATTTTCATAGATAAGTTTTATCTTTTTATTTCTGGAATTTAAATCAGAATGGCTGAATTCCCCTGGAAATTTTTTTTAAAACCTAACGATTTGCAAAACTTTTGCATCATGCCTATAGTACAAGTTTCTGTCAATTTAGGATTACTAAAAAAAAAAAAAAGAAAAAGAAAAGTGCGTGCCATTTATAATATCTTAAAATGCCAATATTTCTTAAAAACAGTAGCAGGTTTTCTTCAAAGGCATTTTAAGTATTATTATTTCCTAGTTTAGTTGAAAGCTTTTGTTTGCTAACAAAAGCCAATGGCATTTGTTTGCCATTTCAATTAGTTGTCATTGTGCTTTTGTTTTCTATTTCATATTCGTGAAAATTCTGACTCGATTTCTTTGAAATATACATCATCCCACTCACTAGTGATGGCTTTAGACTGATTAATATGTACAGAAGCATACCATTGGGCTACATGACAGCTGTCCCCTCCTCAAATCATATTTGAAGCTGTAGATAATGAATTGAAACGGTTGATTTTATAAATAGATATTCATGGATACAGAATCAAAAACATTTTTCATATTACTGTTGTTATTTTTGGAAAACATTAATACCAAAAATCTAGCTTTTCCAGTTGTTCTTTTTCTTTGTTACTATATATATATCTTAATTTAAATTTTAAAGGATAGTCACCTTGACAAGAACTACATCTCTGAGAACTTTTATCTTTTTAAAAATTAAAGATTAGTCTTTCTGATGAGATGGAAGCTTATTATACTGGTTTGTCACTTTCTAGGTCATTTGAAATGTATTTGACTAACAGTTGTGATAGTAAGTTGTACAGTGAATTAATGTGCTTCTGCGCTTAGCTATTTTCGAAAGTGTTGATAAATATGTATGTTTAAACAAAAATAATTATAATTAACCTTGAGTCACTTTCTTGTTTTTACTGTGAATCTGTAATGGTTTAGTTAATTTTCATGTTGTAATGGTATCCTCCATTCTTCTATAGTTCTGATTTTATGAATAAAATATTACGAACACATGATATTGTTATGTATAATATCTGAAACATTACATTAGTTAGTAATTTATTATCAATTCGGGATGAATTAAGATATAAAGTAAACAAATAGCGAGTTATAGAAAAATATATGAAGCTGTTCATAAATGTGCACGATTTAAAACATGATTTTGGAACTATTTAGATGAAGAACGTTCGAATTTTTGTACTAATGTGAGAAAATTTGTATTTGGGGGGAATGAAATAGGCAAGTTAATATCGCCTATTAAGAATCAGAGCAGCAAAAATCCGAAAGTCACCATGTGAAGAAAATAGCCTTTCGGAGATCATTTTTCCATAAGGTTTATCCTCTCTAAAACTAAGGAGTTGAGCTTTCCTTTCACTTCTGAACATGGAAGGGTGCCATTTTGTGTTCTTAACTCAGAAATCGATTTTTCGTTTTCACCAGTTTTGAATCTCAATATACTACATAATATTTATGATGCATATACTATATAATACAATATATTATATCAAATTTGAATGGACTTTTTACATACATGTATATGTATTGCTGTAATGACAGATTAAGGCCTTTTGCAACCCTGAGCATTGCACAATACATTTTTCATTTAATCAGTGTTGTTTGTGATTTATTTAAAATTGATTTTTTTAATTTATGATTTTATTTATTTTATTATGATGACTCATTGCTCTGAGACATTCATTTTTATACACAATTATAACCAAGCAAATGCTTGACGTTCATAAATACTGTAATAACTAAATGAACGTCATGATACTGGCAAGGACATGGATAATTGTACTTAACAAAATTATCTTAATGTTTTATAATTCATAGACTTTTTACATACATTTTTTTGCGAGTTTATTTGTTTAAACTCTAGGCATATAACATTTTTAAATCGATCTGCCTATGTTTTCCTTCAATTCAGTGGAACTAGGCAACTGCATAGCCTGCTCAGTCGGAAATCTGCCTCTGTCTTGTTGAAAGGATGTCACCAGAGTGCGACTGATACTTGATTTTAAGTTATTTAATGTTACAAAAATTTTATATTATAAAATATATTATATTATATAATAATATAATTATATTGAAATATTTATGAAATTTTATATTTTTATTATTATTTCACTGTATTATTTGGAATAAGAAGCTTACAGAAAGAGCAAGTTTCATGCAGGTTGAAAATAGAACTTGTACTGATGCAAGAGTTGTTTTTTCTCCCACCTTTTTTCCAAGCTTTAATTAAAATGGAGTAATTTTAAAATCTGAGAAAAACTTTTGAAACATTTTTGGGAATAAAAAAAATATTTGTGTGTGTTATAAATACATGTAAACCGTAGAATCTTATTTTGTACGCAAAGTTTTTGAGTGGAACTGAATATTTTGTACGTATGAAGAGTATAAGTAATTTCAATGACATATTTAGCAACATCTGGTGTTACTTTTAAAAATTTGTATTTTCCAAAAATTCCGGAAACGATTATTAGCAGTAGTTTTAATGAATCAAGGCTCAGTTATACCACATTGCCTGAAGGTGGGAAAGAATAATTGCTTTCCCTTGCTGAACTTTTTCAAAGTAATTGGATAAATTCCCAGACGTATCCTTTGAATTTTATGCGTATTCATTTCCATTTTTCTCCTGTTTCACGTACAGTTTCTAGGCTATGAAATCTTTCGTGTCTGATGATGTTTTCTCCTCTTTTCCTTCGTGATTTAGGAATTGACTGTGGCGAGCTAAATACTTATGAGAGTATTGTGAAATAATTGAAGAGGTTTTATAAATTTAAAAAGGAAGACATAAGTTATAGAAATTTCTATTGCATGCGATTATAACTAATTATAATATTTTATGAGTGCCCAAACAACCGAGGGCTATTGTCTTTTTATTTTTCTCTGTCACGTTACTTTTTGTGCATGTTGAAGTAAGTCAAAATGATTGCATATTATGTAATAATTCCGTGATTACGAAACCACTACATAAATGATGCATGATTCTTTTTATGCTTTTTTTTTATTATTAAACATAATTGATTTCATGTGTTTTCCCCTAAAAATGACGATATTTTCATACTCGAATTGATAGCAAATGAAACCAGCAAAGCAGACCGATATAAACGTTCTCATGTTTTTTTTTTCAGAAGTTTTTATAATGAAAATCAAATAAGATTTCTCATAGTAACAGTTTCAACGAGATTTACTTTGCTTTTCATTATTTTTAGTTTTTGAGAGGCTTTATATGTTCAAAAGGAAACAATTCAACAATAAAAGTCACGTTTTATTTCCTTTATTCTTGATAACGTAATTTAATTAGTACTAAGTTTGTGCATTTCCCACTTACATGCATTTTAATTTGTGCATGATGTTGTAACATAGAAATGAAATGTAATTGTTCTCTCTTTATTTGTTTTGTATTGCTGAAAGTAAGAGGTTGATTTAAATGCAATTTTTTAACGCTTTCATGTTAGCGTGCGTTAATATGATCTTATTAGAATTAAAATAAAAGTATTTGAAGGAAAATATGTTAATTAATCTTTAAAAAGTTTTTGATCATGGAAAAAAAAAGCAAAAGTAACTGTTACTACAGTCATTTTTTCTCCTCTAATCTACGTTCGCTAACACGTATTTGCTCTCATTCATAGTTAGTGAGGCTTCCCATTACGCTCCACTTAGCTTTTTATTACAGCATATAAAGTCTTTTTCATTAAAGTGATTAAAACTGTTTGTATTTTTTTTTGTTTCGATTATTTTTTTAACAGTAAGTGTTTCGTTAATTTGCATCTTGAAATTACCACAGACTCTTAATAATCTGACGGTTAATGTATTGTGTCTTTTCTTTTAAATTTCTCTGTTTATTATTATTTTTGCAATTGCCTTTTATTTTTCTATTTAGGTTATAAACTCTTACATTTTGTAATGCTGAAAAAAGTAAAGAGAATACGGTCATGGAAAATTTTACCAGTTGGTCACTAAGCAAAGTATGTTAATGTGACATTATTTCATCATATTAATGGAAACCTGATTGCTAAAAAAGACATGTTACTTAAAAAGGGATATGTTTATCTAAAATGAGGTTCGATAAGTTAAATTAAGTTCAAGTATTCCGCTTACAAATGAACTTAGATGATTCAAGACTAATCGCTATTACACGCCAGCGGGCTCATATATTGTCATTCTTTTTTTCTCAGTTGAATGGATAATCAGTTTATTGAAGGCTTCCTGTAAAAACTCATATACACTTGAGAGCCGAATAGTTCGCAAAAAGCTCCCGAAAAAATTATTTTCACCGCGAACACTATGCAAGTCATAAAAACGAGGCGAATGAAACGCTAACTATCTATAATTTCATATGAATGGAGGAGAAGGAGAGGGGGAAGTATTTGGAAGTGCTAGATTATTTGATTTTACCTTGCAAATTTCTAAACAAACAGCGAACTAGATGCGATCACATTCACACTTGAACTGCAAATCTCTTTGTGTTCGCCGAAAAAAGAAGATTCATTTCGCGGCTAGCAATACATTTCCATCCCGGTGAATTTCTGTCTGCTATTGATTCGCGAATCCTACTACTTGTAAACGTGTGTAGACTTTAAGAACGTATATTTTTGTACCTATTATTCTACTAAAGGTTGTATTTCATTTCCGATCCATGCTTTAAAATCAGTTTTCTATGCCATAGAATCATCTGTTGCTATGAACTTTATTGGAGATAAATTGCAATAGGTTGTTTAAGTTTTTTTATAAAGGATGTATATCTGCCGGTATGTTTAGAAAATTTATTGATATTTCCATTTGACTTTTGGAGAATTAATGATATTTATCTTTGGTACATTCTAATTTGCAAGTATCTAGGTTGTGATGTACAATAAAAATGAACAATTTTGAATGAAAGGTGTATCATGCTTGATTGGTTATAGAGTTAAGTTATTTTGAATTATTTTGGAATAAAAAAATGTTGCACTCTTTAGGTTAGTAGCATATCTTCTTGTGAATGGAAAGAATGTCAAAAAAGGGGAAACCACAAGGTAAAAAGGATCTGATACTCAATGCGTTGTAACGTATCCGTACACCATTTCATGCTTAACCACTTTATTTTTACTTTCTCGTATATGAAGCATATAAAGTGAAAATCTTGTAACCGTCAAAAATTCGGCTTCGAGATTTGAACCCACATTCTAGATTTCTCTGAATCCAAAAAATCCATTTGTGAAATTATGTTTCTTTGTGAGCACAATAAAATCTTGTAACCGTCAAAAATTCGGCCTCGAGATTTGAACCCACATTCTAGATTTCCCTGAATACAAAAAATCCATTTGTGAAATTATGTTTCTTTGTGAGCACAATAATTAAATAAACGAAACGAGGGCAGAGTTATGAAATTTGGTGTAAGGTGTAAGGTATCACGTCCGGGTCACCAATGTAACGGATTGGAATGAGCGAGGATAGAACCTGGGACCTTGTGGTTAGCAGTCCAGTAACATGACCACGATACAAAAGCATATACTCGTGTGGCGTAGTTGTTAACTGGCTTATATGCTATTCACCACAGGTTTTTACATCAAAATGATCGATCTTTATCAAGTTTATACGAATCCGTCAACGAAAAGGCGATCTATCTGTGTACATGTGGATACGTTAACTCAAAAACCAACTCGAGTTAGATAGATGAAATTCAGAATATAGTTTTGTCCTTATAACTAAAGACCTATATCAAATTTTATATTGAATCCTTCCAAAGTTTGACAATCTTACATCGTGTATTCGACATCGCATACACCTTACATAGTGTATTATTCTATACGTGTGTATAAGAATGCGATAATTCGAAAGACGGAACAAGATTGATGGATGAATTTAAGCATTTACGAACAATTTTAGATCTATTTTAAAATATGGAGCCACTTGGTCAACGGCAAGTAGTCGAAAATGCATATTCGATTCGCTTCTCTATACAATGAAACTAAATTGTAGAAACGATCAATTTTCGGCATATTGAATAAAAGAAAATCAAGGGATAAGCAAACCCACTTTAAAATCAATAACACTATTTTATGTTACGGAATCTATGTGCCTCTTCCTGATTTTAGGTCTGAATTTTTCTATTTCTCTTGAGAAATTTTTACTCATGGGGAACAAAATGTTAAGAGTCCTGTTAAGAAATGTTAAAAGAGAATTATATCAAAATTTGATCGCTTCATGCTTCTACCTTTTATCTTCCAGATCGTGCCAGGGACTGCATAAACTTTAGAACTATATTTCAAATTATATTTATCATTTTCAGTTTTTAAAATAATGATTCTTTATTTAATTAGCGATTATATTCTGAATTTTTAACACAGCTAAATAAACGTTCGCTATTTCCTTATAATTGAAATCAATTTAATTCTCTTTTTAACTGATTTCATTGTATTGTAGACATTGCAAGCCGGAAATTCTTATGTATTTCCACATTAAGTCATTAAGTAATTACTTCTTTTCATTAATTGACAGTACCAACTACGATCAGTAAGAAGTCGGAGAAAAGAAAATTGTAAATAAACAACTGCTATTTGCATTCAAGGTTTTTCATTTTATCACTCACAGCTAATCAATTGCGTTTCCAGAAGATGACCTACATTTTTAATTCAGCTATGAAGAAATAACCTTGCTTGAAAAAGTTGAAAGACCTTTTCTTGTTTATGTTGTCCGGTGAAGTCTAATCATTCACTAACTCTTTTATTCAGAATTTTGTAAAAACACATTCTGACCATCTATTATTTTAAGTAGGTCAAAATTTGCTTGCTAATATCAGATAAAAGTTTTTGTTTTCTGTCATTTTGACTCTTGCGAGTAATAAATAGTATGCAAAACTATATGCCGGTTTTGAAATTTTTTCTGACAATTTCTTGTTTGAATTTTTTTTTTTTTCATTTTTGATACAATTTTAAAATTTTCGATTGAAATATTTTTTTTTTTTACGTACATCTCTTGTTATCATTTATGTAATTGCTGTTAACGTTTCCTTTAGATATAACTTCATAATTACAACTTAATAATCTCATCTCTTATATATCTCATAATCATATAATTCTACTTTAAATTCAAATTTTTCAGTGATTCAAATTTTTTGCTTGTGCAACAATTTTGAGTAATGGGGGGGGGGGGTATACCCTAAGGAAAAATGTCATGGAGAGTCTATCCAAAAGAGGCACAATTGTTTAGAAATTGCAAAGGTGGACATTTTTTAGGACTGTCTCTTTAATTGATAATTTCATTAAATAATATATTTAAGAGAAAGTAACTTTGATTTTTAAAAGTATTACATTTCTCTGGTAGATTAACAATATTTAATTTTTGGAGTTCTTTCGAGAAATTAGATTTCAAAATCTGAATGTTATTCGGGTTTGCAAGGTCCAATAAAGAGCAATGCATTTGAACCTTTTTTAAAGGCAAGGTTATTATGCAGATAATGTTTTATGAATAATTATATTTAACGAAATTTGGGATTTTGACTGCAATTGTTACAGATTTGAATTTTGAAAACTTTAATATTGCCGTTTAACACTATCCACTAAGCAACACTATTCATTTCAATTTTCTAAATTTTACAAGAAGAAGAAACAAACTGAATAGTTTGCAATTAATGATGAATGTAGCAGAATATATATTTTCGGTTTTTTTTTTTTTTTTCCATATCGATCTATCAATTACCATTTCAGTTTTATACCAGGTTTAAAAACGAATATTGTATACTCTTTATTAATTGCGAAAAAATCAACCTTTCCACATTTTCGTAAAATTTGGGAGATTCGAGGTATGCGGTGTTGCCTTAAGCAGGTGTTGCACTGTTGATACCGATTATACCTTTATTGCTGTTCATTTTTAAAAATATCCTTTCTCGAACATTAGCATCGGTGATGACATTTTTTGAATTGTTATGTAGGTCACAAATATTTCAACAGGCTTTGTATTATTAAATGTTCCATAACCATTAGTTTTAATACGCAAAATGAAATTTGATAATTCTATACCCATTTGCGTGGGTAGCTTTCGAAATTTTGAAAAGGAATTCTTGTATTATCATTAATTTCATCATATTTGGAGTAGCATATGTCTTCACAGTTCTTTCTCTGGGAAGTTTCGAAAGATTAAACAATGAAGCCGAAATTGATCACCCTTATTGCTAGTAGAGAGTTCTGCCTTTCACTTTCTAGTGAAAAACGAAATTACATTTTTCCTGTATAAGTGCAATTCATTTATTTTTTCCATTTCGCTTGAAAAATTTATTAATGTTTTATTTTGAACCACTTTGCATAACTTATCAATAATAACAAAAAAAGATTTATAGCATCTAAAAATCAATCAATACCTTTGTGAGATAGCCGGCGAGTTTTGGCCATTTCCAGTGGACAAGCATTCCCACCAAGACTGGACATGTCACTGCTACCAGGGAGAGAGCCATCTTGCCATAAGGAATGACTACATCTTCTCGATTAAGATTCTGCCCATACATGTATAAATTTAGAGGCATCATTCCAAGTGCCACCAATGTCGAGCATGTCGTCATCGCTATACTGTAAAGAAGTTATTAATGCTATGAAATATTATCAATTCTCATTACAGTAACACTTAGAAAACATGAACAACTTACCTAAGCGATATATCTCCGTCACAGAAATAAGTAAATATATTTGAAGTAACCCCACCTGGACTGCAAGCTAACAATAGAAGACCTGTTGCATGGAGAATTCCCAGTTTCAGGACTTTGATGAGACAAAATGCCGATAATGGTAATAGGACGAACTGACTGCACATCCCAATGACGATACCAATAGGCCGCCTTACGTGGAGCCATAACTGTTAGATAAAAATATTGTCGATAAGAATTCTTCGTCTAATTTTGTTAGTGTAAAAAACAGTTTCAAGCAAATATTTTAAACTGAAAGTTTTTCTTCGAAGCCAAGTATAACTCTAAGTTTGAAAATAAGCATTGCGGTTTTTCACATTTTAATTTAGTATATTATACATTACAAGCGCATGGGATTGCCTTCGGAAATTTAATTATTGTTTCGGACTTATTTCTGATTTTTTTATAATGTATAATTAATTAGCTATTTGATATATTTTGGTCTATTAAATTTCTCTGACAAATCAGGATTTTATTTTCTAATTCAAATATAATTTTAAGTTTGAAGATAAGTACTGCAACTTTATCCATTTTGATTTGGTATATTATACACGACTAGCACATAAGAATATTTTCGGAAATTTAATTGCTGTGTGTGGGTTATTTTTTGTTAACTGTTCGCATGATATGTAATCAATTAATTATTTGACCATTTTGGTTTATTTGGCTCTTCTGATAAATGAAATGAGAGTATTAATTATTTTTAAAATTATGTACCAACACTTTACTTGCTACATGCATACGTATTATGCTAAAACAACATAGTTATAAAAAAATATTTACAAATTTTAATTTATGTGTATTTATTACTCAGATAGAGTTTTAATAAGTAATTGGTAATAATTTACTAAATCAATAACAATTTAGTTTGCAAATAAAATAAAGTTACTTTTAAAATGATTGTTAAGAAATATATTCTTTATTCAAGTAATAATTGATCGTTTGATATTCATTATTCACTCTATGGCCTTGACTTGTAGTTTGAAAAAATTATGTCTTAATCTCTATATGTTTTTTGTCGTTTATTAAGTTAATGATATTCTCTTAAATATTTTCAACATCGTTTTGAATTAATCATCGAATTGAATGTGCATTTTAATATTTTACTATAGTACAGAGTTGATGTATTTTAAATTCATTTGAAAGAAATAATTTGGAATAATAATTTTTTTTTTAAAATTTCAGATTATTTTGACAACATTGCAGTGTTTTTTAAATAGTCGTTTCAGATTTCAGTTTTATTATATAATTTATTATTAATATCTCCCTCTCTCCGAATACCCCCGTAATATGAAAGGAAACAATGGTGTACGATAAAGATATAGTGCAATACAATTACTTTTACCTTATCATATTTTATGGTTAAAGGACATAATAATTATTCATATATCTTTGCGGAGGTTTGCAATTTGACTTTGATGTATCTTAGCATTTACAATATCATTGTGACAGCTCTGTAAAAGATTGATTGTTCTGTTTTTATAGCATTAGAGTCATATACAGTTATGATTCGCTAAATGCATTCTTTAATAATTCTGGTTTTGGAGATGTGAATCACATTTGATATAATATAAATGTCACGAATGAGAAAGAGCGATTATTAATAAAAGATAACTCAAGAGTTAAACGCGAAAAACTTTAATTTGGGGAAATAAAAATATTTCAGGCAAAGAGAAAAAAGCGACGAATTCTTTGGAGAAGAACTGAAGTTAAATTTGATATATCTTGCATCAGTTTCAGTTGTATTGAAGTAGAGATTTTAATATCTTACCAGAATTTTAAAAAGATATTTCTTTCTTTAAATGGGCGAAATCTTTGTAAGTACAAGAGTTTTAATTTAAGAACTGCACTCGTTGATAAAATCATCATAAAACGTATGAAACGTTATTAACGCATTAGATTACATTGTTTCGTCACAATAAATTGTTTATTATTGTTTTGATAATTTCTTTTCTATTTATGATTACATATGATGCGGTCGATTTCATTAATAGGGTATTATGGATGATAACCGGTAATTGATAATATTAACCGAATCCGCGGTTTATTGATAATAAGCAATTCATTACTTTGATAGTAACATATATGCCCCAAGGAATAAATATAAGTATATTTTTAAAACTGGGCCCAGATTGTTGTGTCTATTTTTTAATTTTAACTCATTCGAACTGAGTATCTTAAATTATGATCGGGCCTTTTAAATAGGGTCACAAAAAATTTCAACATTGTCTGCATTTTTCTAATATTTGCTAAGGAAAGAATGATAATACTTCAATAAAAACTGCTGAATAAATATTTTTAATTGTATATATTTTTTTATTTTTCTTTGATTAGTCCCCTATTTTCTTATTTATTTTTATTGTTCGCTAACTTTGAGAGAGTGACACAATTTTTAGAGTGGGATCTCGAGTAGGAGAAACTTTACGGTCGATGTTTTTCCTTCCTGAAGGTATGTGACTGCGTTCGGATTGAAATTTTTAAAAGCGTTCGAAAATAGTTATATTTTTGAATATTCGCATAAAAAAGATTGAAAAAACATCTATGAAACCAAAATATATCAGTTAAAGGGCAAAAGCTTTTTAAAAATTGGAATAAAGGGATTATTATTTATTTATTTTTTTTGACTAAAAAGAGATACAACGCAAAATTCTTCTAGTTTAGGGGTTTATCAGATGATTTGCTAAAAATTTCGTAGATAGCTTATGAAATATATTATCTAGTTCCTGAACTAAAAAATAAATTGCATTTTTATTCATTCTTTACTTATTGGAGTTCAATTGAAAAATAATATTTTTACATTGTGAAGCACTAAAAGAACTATAAAATATTTCAAATTGAATAGATTACTTATTCTCTAGTTCAGGAACAACAGAACATACTGTGAAATTAGTATATCAAATTTGAACAAAAAATATGCATTAGTATTTAATCTATGAGGTTCTTCGTAAGAAAATTCCATTAAAGATTAGAATGTGAGAAAATAGCATCTAAAGATGTAAAATAGCATTAAAACGCATGCAAATGTAAGTATAAAAATCAGCGTAAAATCCCAAAGAATAGATTTAGAATCAAAATTCCAAGGTTTTGACGGTTTTATAACGAAAGCCTTTTCAAACATTAAGAATATTAAATAATAATATATAAAAAAACCCTCATAATTTCGAAAAAAAAAAACAAAAAAAAAAACAAAAAAAAAACGATTTTTTAACGTAGTTTTCTATCTTAAATCGGTTCCTAAGAACTAGACGAATGCAAGTTCAAAAATGGCATTTTTTTGGTTTTTTATATCTGGAATTTGCTTTTGCATCAAGTCTTAATAGTCAAATTAGTTAATAGTTTTTCTTTTACAATTGCTGCCGTTATAAAAGCGTAAATCGTTATAGGTGGTAATGGGTGAATTTTTTATTCTTTTCATTCTTTCCTGAAAGGTTGTCAAAATGCGACTTATATTTGTATAGTTCTGAGGTACAGAAGCATGGGTATATTCTGCTTGAAATATGTGGTTCTAAATGCACTCTGTCATTTGTTTTAAATGATAGATAATGATGAAATCTCTGAAGCAAATTAATTAACATTGTCTTTAGCTTCGGTCATGTTCTGTTTTTTCTTTTTTAAATTGCCATATTGTTCATTTAGGGTTCGCATATTCATCTTCTGAGTCAGCATTTTCTTAGCACTAACTCAGGATCACTGATTGCTTAATGTTTTTGCTGCGATCAATTCTCCTTGAGCACAAAGTGGAAAGAGTAATGCCCTCTTTGTTAATCGCATTCTCCTTTCTCATTTTGACAACCGTACGCGTGCTTCCGGAGAAGGCCTCTATGGGGAAGATGGCCTGGCTTTATCCATTCCATTGGCAAGACTAAAAAAAACCACCTTGAATCTGGTGGGAAGCGCCAGTGTTGTTTCATCATTCAGCTTTTGATAAGAAGTGGATTTCGAAGTAACCAGACCCCGGTGACCTCTTCCTAAAAATGAGGTTAACTGCCATTGCAGCCATGAAAATCTTATTTTCCTTATATGTATTGAAAAGCAAGTTGTTGAATTTTCAAAAAAAAAGTGGAAATTCGATTTTATTAAGAGCTTATCTGTATTTATTTGAAAATAATTCTTTTAGAAAAAGAAATCGATTATGGAGCTGATAATTTTGCATTTCTTACTAGTTTATTGTTTAATTGCAAATCTAAATCAAATGTAAAAAGTACATTGTTTACATATTTTTATTAATTTTATCAACTCGTTAACTTTAATTACAATATATTTTTTAATCTTTTAAGAGACCGTGTAGAAATTATGTTTTAGATTTAATTTAAGGGACCAACATATAACAACAACAAAAAAATTGTTATGTTTAAAACAAAATTCTTTATTTCGAAATGAAATGTGTGATATTTAAATATGAGCATATAAATACTGTACTGGAGCTTTTCATATTCTTCTAACTTTCATGCCAACCCAAGTATGAAAATATTTGTACTTTCTTTCTTTTTTTTTTCGCCATAGAACACCCCCGAATTTGGAATCTCTAGGATTCCCAAAAATGTTTACTGAAGATCTCAAATTTACGATTTTTTGTTCGAATTCTTTAATTAACTAATCGAAATGATGAAATATAATAAGACGATGAAGTCAATAATAATTATGATAACAAAAAAAACAAAACAAAAAAAAATGTTTAAAAAATCTGCCTATTTAGTGAAGAAACAAAAGAAAAAAAAAGGAAAACTGGAAAGTTAAGAAGTTTTGTATTATTTAAATTATTGATTTGTTTTAAAACTACAGAATGAATCGTCCAAATTACAAATCAAACGAACATTTTGAAATGCTGTTGTTTAGCCGAATCATACTTTCAGTCTTTCTGTTGTCGAAGAAGGCATAAGAAGAAGATCCCTTCTTTTGCTCCATGGGCAACTGTACTTTAAATTTCATTATATTTTTCAGAATTGATTTTAAAGATTAAAAATATAGGTTTCAAAAACAATTCTAATAAAGAAACATATAAATAAAATAAATTTTTTAAACAATCTCAAAGGAATTAATTTAAGTGATATGTTTTGTATTTAGCGTTTTTATTTCAGTTGATTTTCTTTTCCAATTTTCAATGAAATGTTCAGTAATTATGTTTTGTGATGAACGATGAATGAGACTGGTGGTTAAGATCTCAACTTTGTGTTCAAAGTGGGCCTGGTTTGTAACCTATCAAGGATCAACCTTTTATACAGGCCCATGGCTCATTAAATCTGTTGTCGATTATCAAATGTCCTTCGTGGTGTCAGTGTTTGGAGATAATTGTGCCGGATCATGTTCCAACTTCGTCATTTGGCCATGACTCAAGATTACGAGGTTTGTCTCAAAGAGCCTTCGTGTTGTTTCAAAACGGAACGTTAATATAATTAAACTGAATTAAAATTTCTTAACTATCCATAGTGGAAAGAACTTTATATCCTGTTATGTGCCAACAGTTTCCTTATAATTATAGATTCATTTTCTGGGTAAATACTATTTTGTATGGTTAAACCACTATTGAGAAATCACCTGTTTTTGGTTTCGTGCTTTTCCTTTGATCTTGACATTTGAAAAAGAGCAATGCGCCACATCTTTCACTTACCATAGTCTTTATTAAAGGGCAAACAAACCTGTTAGGTTAGACTTAACAATAATGGATACCGAAAGCATGAAAATAATTTGTGGTCTATGAAATATCACCAGGAAAGTCTAATAAAAGAAACTAATGAGAAAATCGCATTAATGATTGCCAGTTTCGTGAAATATGTGCTCTATCATCATCCATACTATGATTCACTGCAATCTTATTTAATCTCGAATACTTGTGATTTTTGTGTTTTCTTTTCCTTTATTCCTATATAGAGATTAATATCTAATTAAAAATAGCATCCACTAATGATCAAATGAATAGAGATAATTGGAATAGGGGATATGGAAGATTCCTTTTTGAAAGATCTTGTGCTAAAATTGAAATTGCCAGGAATCGAGGCATTGCTTACCAACTTTTCTTGGCTTAGCTTACAACATCAAACAAGAAACTAAGTTATGAAAGTAAAGGAACTCTACTGTTTGCATTAATTTTTTATGCATAGTTACATAATACATATTTACATATATATGTATGCATGTAAATATGTATGAACGCATATACATACATATTTACTCAAACAAAGGGATAGAACTGGCTGAAAAATTTCTTTAGAGATAAGACTTCGTATATTATTAATAGTATGACTGTAGGATGCTCCCTCATTAAAATATTACAGCGTAATAACCAACCAATTCCGTGGAAATAACATTTGGGCTTATTAACTTATCACTGGTTTTTGTGGAACCAGCTTGTGGCACCACCGCCTGCTAAATTAGATTATCCAATTCGATCCTGTATGTGTTTATTTGAAGGGGATAAAGAAAAGAAATTGAAAATTAGCAAATAATTTTTTTATTAAAATATTTATAAATCTTATCCGTAAGGGCTCATTTATACGATAAATGAATTATAGTTGAAATTAGATTTTCAAATATTAAAATAATTTAAAAAATAATTTCAAAGGTGATAAATAAGTATTATTATTATTAAAAAATCATAAAGTTTTTAAATCATTGGTTTAAAATAATAATAAAAAAATGCTTTGAATTTATGAAACCGCTTAAGATCACACTTGGAACAGAAAACAACTGTTATCTATTGAATACATTTGAAGATTGTTAGTAGATACAAAAGATACAAAATGTGAAGATTGTTAGTAGATACAAAAGATACAAAATGCAGATACAAAATGTGAAGATTGTTAAGCAGTAGATCTAAAGAAATGATTGCTTCTGTCTGCACGCACAGTCACCATTTATTAATCAACCAAGATTTCAAAATATTTTTTTTTGTTTCCAATGTTTTAATAATAATTAAAATTTTGGTTCTTCTATATAATTAAAAATTAAAAGATACAGAAAATTTTCTGAAATTAATAAGTTAAAAACTGCAAGAATATTTTTCATGGTAAGAGTAACGATAGTTATTATCTATCACTATTAAAAATGCATCTAAAATGATTATTCCTTTTGAAAATTAAAATTTAAATGAGATTCAAATATTATATGAATAGGCAGTTATTTTATTCATAAAAATGTGTATTATTTGAATAAAAACATATGTAAATTCTTAATTTTATTTAAAATGTTTCATTTTACAAAAAAATATTAGGATCCAACCCTCACCACTTGGTTCGTGGCTGGAAATACATCTACCATTTATACTGCTTCGTTGCTGACAAACAGTGACAACTTACTAGTAATATAAGGTGTGCCGAAAATTTGAAAGTTATTTTCCTTGATTTGGCCAGCTATTCCGTTCTAATATTTAAATTTGGCAATTCTAAATGTATACCTGTTAATATACTTGATGTCAACTCGAATTTAATTTCGCAACCAGCACCCTCCACCTGTAAGTAAGGATATATTTTTCATCAGAAATAAAATTGCATTAATTTAGAGTTAAACCTTGAATCGATTAGAAAAACTGGGTCCTTGAAAGCTTTCATGACTCATATTTCTCTGAGGTTTTATGAATTAAATAAATAAAAAAAAAGTTAGTGAAAGACGTTGGCGTGGAAAACATTTCTATAAACTTTAATGAATAACTGATTATTTAAAATATCCTGTATTAAAGATTTTTTTTTGCTTATTTTATATGTAAATTAGGTTTCGTAAAAGATTTTCCGATTAAAGAATCGTGGCGAATGGAGTAATGTTTTAGATGCCCTGATTTTAACAGATTGCTTATATTTATAAGAAGAGAGAACTAAAATCTCTTTTATTTTCCTTTAATGTCTTCAGCTTTTTTTTAAAAATTAAAGCCAGTCACCCCATCACCACAGAACTAAGCCGTATAAACAGGGATTATTGTGACTGGCTGTTATACTCCTTAACTATTCAAATGCTTGCATAAGAAAACAACGACCAACAGAAGTTCAAAGAATCGTCAAACTGATGATAAAAGGCTAGATATCTTTTTCTTCATTTCTTTTTCCAGGGTATTGTAATATTGTGTTAAAATTATTATTCATAATGAGTCTTCCTCTAATATCTTTGAGTTCGTCATATTCTGTTATGTAGTGCTGGACTGAGTCTGTTTCCCCCCCGCATATACATGTGTTGTCTTGCATCCTTCCGAATCTGTAGAAGTATTCAGGAAATCTTCCATGTCCCGATATAATTTGCACTATCATCGGATGAAATATTCTTTTTATGATTTTTGGTTCTGGTATGAATTCATATGTTATGTGTCCTTTGCTCGGCATGATCCATCTAGACCTGCCACTGCATAGTCATCTCTCTTCTAATTTCCTTCTTCAACATTTGCAATGATTTTGGGTCTACAATATCTGCTCTTTCTGTGCAGCCTTTTTCGAATATTCATCTGCTCTCGTTTCCGCATATTCCGATGTGAGTCATGATCCAGTTTAATCTATTCCATTTGTTCTCTTTAGCCTTTCTCAAGTTTTCTTCAGCCAATGGACACGTGACAACGGGTTCTCTCTTAAATGCTTGATGTTAAGTGGATCTGTTAATATATCTATTACTTATAACTTACAATACAATCTTCAGTGATAGGCGTGGAAAATAACTTTTAAAATCTTATTTATGATTAACATGTGCAATAAGTGTGATTGTACACTTATATTGCACGAATTTAAATCTTATGACAAAAGTTGAATGCAGGTGGCCGTCGAAGAATTTTTGATTTCGAAAGCCGTTGACTGCGCAATGAATTCGAATCGCTTATTAAGCAAGGTTTCTGAAACGCATGCTGTATTTCACAATTACGACGTATTTTTACTAACGAAATGTAATTACAAAAGATCCATTTTTAGCGAATTTTTACAATTTAAATACTTTGCAATGACTGTGTTTATATAAAGCTTTTATTCATGCTAAAAAAAAAAAAACTCTGTAATTCAAAATTAAATCTGCTTGATTATAACTGATATCAATCAACGTACAACAATGACACAGATATGAAGAGATTTCTCAATTTCGCATTGTGTAAACATGATTGAATGTTCATCAAGGAATTAACGCAGTCAACTAGAAAAGCTTGGTCGAGGAAAATTACTTTAGATTATTCGCACTGTGGGAGAAAAATTCTCGCTCGTTGCAATTACTAATTATCTGAATTCGTATCGCATTTATTGTGTTATGAAAACTTTATGAATTGACGTCGTAACTTATTCAACTTATCATTTGCAAGTTTGCTTTATATACTTTTTAAAATTAATTTATTCACTTTTGGTTTTATAAAGACTTGTAGAAAATGCATAACATTATAACATAACGTAATTTTTTTTTTTTTTTTCCTACGGTGCACACCTTTCTTAAGCGTTTACGTGAAGGAGCAGCTAGGTTTTATTTGGTTTTTAATGTTTTCCTGACATAAGAATGTGATTTTATCTTTTGCTGATTGGTTTTCACTTTAACTGTTATTTTATAAGAAAATTTGAAATAAACCTCAGATATTCATCGATTTATTTTAATTAATTTTTTTTAATTGTATGAGAAATATGCTAATTTTTTAGGTCAAAGGAAAACAAACATTAAATCAGTACTTTAAATATTGATATGATATTGAAAATTCAGTTGTTAATTTTTTGGTTTGTTATTAAAGTAAATTTGTTATTTAACGTAAAACTTTTTAAAATTTAGCGTCATTATCCCCATTGGAATCACACAGAGTAGTTTTTGAGTTCAAGTTAACTTTCACTCGACCTTCTTTATTCAGAATTTTCAATATTGACTAATGCCATTTGTTTAGAAAATAACCTTGAATAAACACTTTTCAAGAAAACTGATTAATTAAGTGCTTTAAATCGAATTTTCTTTTATTAAATATTAATTAACTAATTTGTTAATGTTTCCTTTTCTTATTTGTTTTCCGGTTGTAGGTCACGACGAAATGTTTCCGGAGAATATGAGGTTTCGAAAACTTTTCCATCTGAAAATGGTAGAGCTGGTGTAGAGAGATTTTATTATTTAAATGTAAATAATATAATAAAAATAAAAATAATAATAGTAAAAATAAATCCGCTGAGCTAGATATTTTCTAATTAACGATATACTATTATTATTCTATTATCTTGTTTATTATTATTCCATTTTGAATATCTTTTACTATTATTCTTTTATATTTCTGTAAAATGGACATCTTTAGCGATGCTTTTCCTGAATGACGATTAGTAAAGTAGAAAGGATTTGAGATTTTAAATAATATTTATTACTTTTATGTGAGAAGAAAAATAAGTATTTTTGTCAATTTTGAGAGAATGTTATTTATTCTCTAATGCTTTAGACGTTAAATTGGAAACGATTTTTCTCTTTAACGAAATTCTTTTAACTCTGATTTGAAATAAAGACATTATTCATCATTTTACATAAAGAATGCATTCATCAATTTATTTTTCTAATTATTATTGTCAATAAATAATGATCCCTAAGATGTTCCATTTGAAACATGGAATCATCAAAGTCATTGCGTACTCGAAAAAAGAGAAATATTCTCGAATTAATTTGTTTGCCTGCTCGTTAAGCATCGCTTAACGACTGAAAAACAAATACACGTAATATTTTATTTATTTCCTCTTAGCCGACCAATTCAGGAAGCGAGTTGATGAATTCTTCTGACAAATACGTTATGTGTCAGGCAAAATTTTATTCTCGAGCGCCGCTTTGGTTTATTAAGATAAACTGTTTCATGCGCTTTTCTTTTTTGATAAATCATTTCGCACTTTTGTGATAATCTCTTTTGCATTTTTTTATGAATCTTATACTACTTGAATAGTATATTTTTTTTAGAAGTTTTTGTGAAAAATTGTTTAAACCAGCTGAAATGGTATCCCCAAAATTTCTCGAATGCTCCATAATAAAAGTGTTATCCCCCCCTCTCTCAACCTTAAAATTGTAGACCTTGTGAAAAAAATCATGAACATCACGAGTACTCTGATTTTTATTTTCAGTATCCCACATTTGAGAGTTGTGTATTTTGTAATATAGTAAAGAAAACCGTTTTTTATGTATTAATTTCATGGCATTCGAGAGCAATAGGGGCAGTTATTTTTAGCCTCAAATCTGGCGTTTTTAAAGAATCGATCTCTGTTTTTTTTTGGGGGGGGGGATTAATCACTGGCATTCTGTTAACACCTAAGTATCAGAAAATCGAAATATTTTGAACGCCTTTTTTCCCCAACCAATTGGATCCAAAATTTGATATAAAATTACAATTGTACAAGATCACATACCAAATTTCATTTATTTAAGTCATTGTGTTTTTGAATGATCGCGTTTACATGCATGCAAAAATTACAGACAAACGGATTTGGTTCCAAGTTTTATGACATATCTAAGCTTTAGATGTTAAATCTCTGTTCCAAATTTTATTTATCTAGCTCTCTTCGTTTTGTTGTGATCGTCTAAACTTATATTCGGAAAGTCAAACAGAAAGACTTCATCTGAATGGATTTCGTTCAAAATTTGATAGGAATTTACAAATTTGATGTAAAAGCCAAATATGCGACATTTCATCTATCTAGAACCCATTAAAAAGTTTTTGAGTTATCGTATTCACGGACAGATATTATTCTAAAAGTATTTTTTTCGTTCTCAGGGTGGTCAAAATCGTGGAGATTTGTCAATATCTCGAGTTCGAATTTTTTTTGACGTTTACAATAATATATACGAGGATGTAAAACGTTTTTAAAGAATTAGATTCATTTCTTTTCTTTCTTTATAAACCGTTCTTCTTAATTCAAAACTTTATTTTATAGCAACTTATGGCTTTTTTTATGAATATTAATCAAAATTAACTATTATAAAGCCCTTTTTTAATAAATGGTATCTTTATCAGGTACCTAAGATTTTGTTGCTTGTGATATTGTACCGGTAATGACCGGAATGACCGTAAATGACCGGAAGAATTTGAAATACAGGCTGGGAAAGATTGAATAACAGCATTTAACTCTCTAGCTGCATACCCCGAAATTTAATTGCGCTGCAAGGTATTTTGTGCTGCACCGCGGATTACCTTGCGTATAAATAATTATTAGATTCGATTCCTATTCTAACTTCATTAATTTTTTACTTATATACCTTGCATGTAGATAGTGATTTAAAAATTATATAGACAATGTGTAAATTTTTAGATAGAAATAAGAGACTTCACGTTTAAAACTTCATGTTTTGTACTGTAGTAATCTGCCTCTTTAATTTGAATTCTAAAGAGTTTAATAGATTTTTTTAAAACGGAGCGACGGTTTACTATAAAAAAATATAGCTTAAAGACATTATCTGCTCTACGATTGCTTTTAATGCTATTTCTATTCGATTTTCGAATGATTCATCCGTTAAAATGTAACTTTGCATTGTCTTAATACTATACTATTTTAAAAATATTTGCTAAAGTGCTGGAATCAAATGTTTTTTAGAATGGGACTGGAAAATAGCATAAATAAATGTTAAGGAATAATAATGAGATGCCAGTCATGTTTCATTAACTCCAACAAGAAATATAGCATTGCTGAAATTCACTTCCGGTAACTGCAATTAGGTATTCTTTCTATCGGCTTTAGTTAAGGTTAAAGGTGATTTTAATTTCAAATTCATAATTTTTTTGTATTCTTCCCTTGCAAGAATAGCTTTGACATGTAAGCCACGCTGAGGAAGACGAATGAATTCCGGACTCTAAAAAGAAACCCAAGTATATGTTTGTATATGTGTCTCCTTTCTGAGCCTCCTATATGTACTTTCTGGTATATGACGTAAATAAAGAGGAAACGTTTTTGTCTAGCGATATTGATTGATCACCACGTGAGACTTCCATAAGTTCGATTTTTTTCTTCTTTTAAATTATGTCTGTGGAATGGTAACTCGAAAAGAGGCCGCTAAATGGAGGAAATTTGGCATAGGTTTTATATGCAGATTCTTGCTGTATGCCAAAATTTGGAACCAGTCGCTCAATGGAGATTCCAAACTGCGTAAAGAATTCTTTTCGCTTTACTACGAAGCTGAACACATAAAGCGATATATTACTTAAGTAAATAAGGTATTCGAATGGGAATATTTTCGCTTCTATCAGTTTTTATTGCAGGAGTGCCACCATATCTGCTCGCAACTCAAGATTTCAGAATGTTCCGAAATTACTTCGTAAAAAGCTCCCAGCAGGCACAGAACAATTCATTTTGTGTAGCATAAAGCGTAGTCATAAAATGTGATATTGGGTAAATATATTATGAAGTTGAGGGGAGAACATTCTTGCTTGCATCGGTATACTGTTGCAAGAATTTCAGTGTAATTGCACGGATTTGAGATTTCAGATTGTTTCGATTTTATATCGCAAAAGGCTCGCAAGCAGCTCATGACTATTCATTTTGCGTAGGTTGGTACGGCTCCCTTTAAAGACTTCACAGAAATAGTGCGTTTTAACAATCATATGACTTTTCTGAGCCATTTTAATTTAATAGAGTGTATAGTCAGGAAATGAAAGTATGATTGAAGAAGTGACCTCCACGTCAAAACATGGCTTTTATGTTGTTATAAAAACTATAAACTTAAAGCATTCTTAATATAATTTTATTTAAATTTGGCAGGTATAATAACAACGGAATTTAGAACTTATCTCACAGTTTTTTTAATTCAGGCAATTTTTTTTGTACTAAAACATTAGATAACAGAGATTATCAGAAACAAACAAAACTTCATTGTTAGCAATTTTGATAACGTTGAAGCTTATTGATGCTTCCGAGTGTTTTACGGATTGAGGTTTAACCGAACTATTATCATTAGAGACATATGTTGGCTAAACATAAGATTAAAAAACAAATGTGCTTTAAATCGAAGGCATTAAGGGGGCGACGTTCTCCACTGGCAACTTTAAAATCGTCGTAATTTTGTCTTATTTAACTTCTTGGGTATATTGCTGTAGAAGAACTTCCCTATCTTTTTTAATCCTTTGCGACTAAGATATACATTTTCGAAGATACGAGTATAATTATCATTAGATAAAAATGTTCATCATGATGCTATCATCATTAGATGAAAATGATCATCATGATGTTGTCATCATTAGATGAAACTGATCATCATGATGTTGTCATCATTAGATGAAACTGATCATCATGATGTTGTCATCATTAGATGAAATTGATCATCATGATGTTATCATCAATAGATGAAAATGGAAAAGTGAAGAAAGATTATAAAATTTTGCGATGACTTTTCCACTCATAGTGAATTCTGTTATGAGCTACATAACGTAATAACTTTTTTATTTTTATTTTCTGTGTTAATTCCTTAAACATCCGGGATCAACGTATATTTTATTTTTTTATATTCAGTAAGCAAGGTCGAAATTAACAGTATGTGTAATTTTCGTGGAAATAAAAGGTTAATAAATAAATTGATGCTTAGAAACTAGTAATACTCTTCCGTTACCGAGAATTCGTTACAACGGGTTTAAGCAATTTTATTTAATTCGTAAAATTTTAATTTTCACCATGAATTTACTAACAAAAATTAAAAAGATCTTTCCTTTACACTGTTGCATATATAAATTTTTGATTAATCGAGTAGGGTTTAAATGATATTCAAATGAATTCATACAATCAATTTTATATTAACAATACACATGTAATTTTTGGCTTTCTCTTTGTCTGAATAGATAGTGCAAGTTGAAATCTTGGCATGATTAAATTAAAGATAAAAATATTTTTTAATATGAAAAAAAATGTACAAAGGTTTTATTCCTTTGCATTCTTTTGCATTTTTCTTTCCTTTGCATTCTATATGAATTTATTGATTAGACGTGTTTAGTGAAACTTATTTCAGTAATTTAATGTAATGGTAAACAATTTCTCTTTTTATTTTATGAAGTTACATAGTTTTTATTTTATATACGAAAGCTTAAAAAATCAAGTTTATATTTAACATTTGAAACTAATATCTGACTATTTTGTATAATTATTTCATGAATTATGCAGAATTTTAATACACCAATAAAAATATTACAAAACAATTTATACACAAAATTTCAATGTACACACACACACACGCACACGCACGTACGCACACAATAACTTCATAAGATCATCTACTAATTTCCAAACCTTACAAAAACGTAATTAGAGATTTTTTTAAGTGGGTGATTTTTATCTTGAAGGGTGGACCTTTTAAAATGCATTTCACTATGTTTCTGAAGTAATATAGACACTTATAAAATATGACGCATGACTGCATTTCTTCTAATTTTCTAATTTTCATTTCTTTATCATAAATTGTGACTGATACTGATTGATTTTTTTTGTCCCAGTTTTTACTTTTCACTGTATTTCAAAAATATATATGGAATAGAATATGACACTAAATATGTCAAAAATTATTTTGCATTTTTCAATAAATTATTTAATTTCAAATGGTTGGGAGCTTCCATACTCATTTATGTGATATGTTATGCAATGCTTGTTGTTAACTAAAGAAAATGAATCGTGAAACACTTTTTTATCAATCCATGTACGATTATTCCGATAAAAATCTATGTGATGTTTGAAACAGGGTCAGCTTAGATGTAGAAATAAAAATAGGTATATACTCATTTAAAATTCCGCCGCTATTATTCTAATTCCAAATAATTTTGAAAAGTAATTGTATTTCAGAAGAAAAAAAAAAAAAAACATAAATGTTTTCACTTTAAAAAAAACAACAACACTTATTTGAATTCTTTACAGAATCAGGCCACCTTCGATTCAAAAACTAGAACTTTCGCTTTTAATTGGTATGCGTTAAAGAAAATGAAATTGCAAATGAAAAAACTAGTTTCTGAACCGTGACCTTTTTGGATTAACTGCCGAGGAAACCGCTAAGCTGGATGCGCTATTCGATTTGAATTAATCTCTGTTTGGCATGTTTTTTTAAAACTTGATTTGATTAAATCGGTCTCTTTTTTAAAGGCGCGAATTTTTTTTTCTAATTTATATAGAATTTTGCGGTATAATTTTTTTCCTCGGAAAAAATACTAGAACAAATTGGGTTTTCTTAAAATGTACTTTTTAGATAGGAAATCATTGCTTTAGCTTAGTTATAAGATCGCTAACTGTATGAATCACTTCCGAAATAAGATCTAACTTTTCTGAGTAAAAATCTTTTTTTTTTTTTTTTTTCTATTTTACAGTAACTATGGAAATAAGAGAAGCAGCTTGCTCGCCAACTTTTCTTTTTATTTGATACTAGTTTCTTAATTGTTCTTCTGAAGAAATGGGGCCAAATATTTTATTAGAATGCTAAGATTAAGTGACATTTCGTGACTGAAACAATTGAAAACTATTGTAAGGGGATACTCGAAGTAGAGATTTCAGTTACATTTAAAAATGAAACTAAACCTTCTTTAAACATTATCTGTTTTATACTTTGTTTTTGCTTTTAAATAGATTTCATACCTTTTTCTGCTTAGTAAAAATGTGTAAATGGTATTAAATTTTATTTTCTTTTTAAAATTTTTAAAAAGCTACTTAAGTGTTTTTTAATGTCTTTTTAAATTTTCCTTGCTAGTGCTTTTTTTTTTGTTGTTGAATTGTAAGCGGATATTACTTAAAAACTGTATTTACCTACAGAAGGTCCCCGCTCCTCCCCACACCTCTGTCCTTTAATATTTAAAATTTAGGTCATCTCGATGATATTTTACTCTTTCTTGGCGGTCTAATTATTCAACACAAAAATTTAAAGCGAAGAATTCGATTAAATTAAAAATATTTTATGTTTTCATACTAAATACATACGAATGAATTTCTACTTTATATTTTAATTTCTTTTACAACTAACAGCTTTTATTTTTCTACATGGCTATTTTTCGTTTCAAATTTCGTTCTGTATCAAAAGCTGGCTTTTTAAAATTATTTTAAATTTATTACGTTTTCAAAATGTAAGCACATATACACAGAGGTTAAACATTTACCTTAATATCTAAATATTAACAAAAGTTTTCTAGTCTGGGACTGTGGATAGGCTTTGTATTTTGCGTCGCAGCTTTGATTGAAACGTCCCAATTCTAGCCACACGGTGATGTCGATCTTAATGTGCATTTGACACATGTATTATATATTTTCCAAGGGAATTCAAAGGGAAAAAAGTTTTAACTTTTCAACACCCATAAAAATTCCATTTCATTTTAAAACTATATGCTTTAAAAATAACTAAAAACCGTATTTTAAATGAAATAATTTTGTCGATTCATAGTTTCCTATATTTTTTCCTTAGATCTCAGTCCTTATATTTTTCTTTAATTTCCAAAAACACGCCATAACTGATGCAACAATATCATTTTCAACAATTTCTAAATGAACTGAGAAGAATATAAGTGATATAGATAGGAAATGTGGAATCTCTTACCCAAATGTAGACAATGTCCCCTACATTGCTACTCTTAACATTGCATGTATCTAGTGATCATAATATTGTCTTTCTATGTTATCCATAGAATAGACTCAAAAACAGAAGGCAAGTCATGAAATAAAATCCTGATCAACGCTAAATAATATATGTCTTAACTTCCATTAATGAATTTTGTGCATTACGCACACACACACATACGTACACACACGCACAAAGTAAAATGAAGTGAAAGTAATACATGAAGCCAATTAGAAGCATATTATATTTTTTAAATATAAATAAAAGTAAGCTATATTCGTATTTTTAAGTTAATTTTGAGTTTTAAATTTACCTTTAAATTGAAATTCAGTGTAAAATGACTTAGAATTTGAAAAAATCGTTGAACATTGATATTTTTTCTTTTTAATTACGATACAGCGGCAATAAAAGATTTGTTTTTTGTAAGTATTAATTTTAAAAACGGTTGAGTGTTAAATTTTGTGTTTTTATATTTCAGTTTGAAAACAGGAGATTCCAAGGCAGAAGAATTAACTTGAACTGAAGATGATGTAAGTACCTTTTTAAATATGTTGAAATCATTTTATTTAACTTTTTAATTGAATAATTTTTATTTTCACAGCTTAATGAATAGCTTTATATACCAGTGTGTTAGTTCGCAATATTAGATTTTTGAGTACAATTCACATTTTGATCTAGGTTTAAGAAATTCTCTTTGATCGTTTTTCTGTTTTAATTTAAGAATTTTTTCCCCAAAATCCAAAAAGGCAGCGCATTATTCCTAAAAAAAAAAAAAAAAAAAAAAATCATGTTAAGAACATACACGTTCGGATTAAATGACGTGGATGTATTTATTAAGCATACACACAACTGTATGCGCCAGAGGATTGAGAATTAATCAGGATCATGATGGATGGTCACATGAGTTAATTCCATTAAGTTTAATTCTAGTATTTCTAGCAAAATAATTTTTTTAAAAAAGGAATAACAAGTTGCTAATTTCTATTTTTTTTTTTTAATACATGCACATTCACACTTATAACCTTCAGTCGAAACTTATTTTTTAAATATGGGAAATGAAAAAAAAAAAAAGATCTAAAGTCGTTCGTTCATAGAATTATTAACATGTATACTTGTGATCCAACGGATCCGGAAGTAAAACATTCAGCAACAAGTTGTGAAGCTTTTGCGGCATGTAGCATTCAGCAGATATTCATTTAGAATATACTTTGGAGAGAATGCTTGTTTACAGATGGAGAGAATAATCAGAACCCACATAAATCATTACCTCAATATCCAAATAATGTTTTTCTCGTCGAATACACCATGAGAAGAAATTTTTTTTATTACCATCCTGCACCAAATTTGAAATAAAAATTCCTTAGTACTGCCATTTAATAAGAAGCTATTGCAGTTAGTTAAAAAATACGTTTAACAAATCTTTACTGTCCTGTAACTGATCTAGTGAACGGTATTGTAGATTTTTATATTGTTTCTATTTTCACTCTTTCAAATAATTAGAGAAAGCGATATATATATATATATATATATATATATATATATATATATATATATATATATATATATATATATATATATTATTCCTAAAAAAATAAATAAAAAAATAAAATTAACAAAAAGGGATGTCAAGAATATACACGTTCGGATTAAATGACGTGGATGTATTTATTAAGCATACACACAACTATATTCGCCATAAGATTGATAATTAATCAGGATCATGATGGATGGTCACATGAGTTAACTCTATTAAGATTTATTCTAATATTTATAGCAAAATAATTTTTTTAAAAAGGAATAACAAGTTTATAATTTCTATTTTTTTTTAAATATATGCACATTCACATTTGTAATGTTCAGTCGAAACTTATTTTTGAAATATGGGAAATAAAAAAATAAAAAAAAAAAAAAAATCTAAGGTTATTTTGCAATTCAGCCAACTTTAAAGATTGTCATGCTTTTTTTATAATGATATAATTGCTTCAAAAGGAATAATTTTTAATTGGCCTATTTTGTTTAGGAGGCTTATTTAAACATTTAATTAAAGATCTTACTTATTTGCAACGGTTTCCTATATGTGTTTGTTTTTACTAATATATGAAATTAGCAGTCATGTTTCGTTTTAGACTGGAAATACGTTACTGATTTCCATGAAATTAAATATTATTTTTTCTCTATCGTATTCAGTGCAACATAAGAAACCCCACTAAAATACTTGCATAGATTTATCTATGCATTTCTGCATGAATACATCTATTAAAATATGTACAATATAATTTTTTGATTAGATGAATTACGCATTTTTTGTCGTCTGACTATTCTTTGTAATATGATGGTAAGTTTCACGAAGAAACTACCAGCTTACTTACAGCTATTAATCCACGATAATGTATATTAAACATTTAACTATTTTAGCTAGATATAATTAGTAAGGATATATTTTCAATTGGGCAATTTGGAATTATAACTACGAAATATACGTCGTTATAACTCAATGCGTATTTCAAAACGTAACAATTTTCCGAGAATCTGTTATTTTTATTTGACTTCCCAGTTTCAGGCTAATGAAATAATGGATAACTGAAATTTTACCTGTATCTAATTTTCAACCCGAAACATTACCTAATTTCTGAAGCTTACAAAATTAATGCGTCTTTTATCGTAGTTGTGCAGTCTAGACTTGTCTAATCTTATCTAGAACCTTTATTTGAAGTTCTTAAAATCGCTAAATGTGATGAATCAGGTTTCCTCTATACATTTTATCCTTCAAATCTCTTATTAATTTCACATTGATGAGTTTTGTTAGGATGGAACTGTATTTCTAGCAAGCTGAGTTGAAATTCTTTTGCGGTCTATCAACAAACACCGAACAAAATATTTCTGGAGAATTCTGTTTAAAGATTATCTATTCTTGATTAACCCTTTAAAGGGCCATTTTTTCCTAGTTATATTATTTTAAAATATTTTTAGGTTTGAAATTAGAATAAGAAAAGGGATGCATTTAGCTTATTAAATAAATTTAATTTGATTAATTAATTAATTTGGTTAATTAGTAATTAAGTGACAAACCAAGACGCATCATTTTGTGTGAGATAAAGAACTGAAGCATCTAAGTTTCTGTCTTTCTAAAAAAATTTGTCAGAACTTAGGCCAACCTACATAATTTCATACAAAGATTGATAAATTTGGTGGGAAGCATACTTCCCACGGCCTTAGAAAGGGTTAACGCAACCTTACAAAGGGGGGGGGGATGAACTGCTTTATTCACGATTCGTACCATTTTTATGCTTCCCCCCCTTTTTTTGCATTTGCGCCTATTAATATTTTCATTTCAATTATTATCAATGGATCTTTCATATTTTCCACACTTGAATACAAATAAGTTTATGCAACTTTTTTTATTTTTTAACCCTTAAGGGGAAAAAAATGAAAACACGGAATTAACCTTGACATAAAATGTTATTTATAAATTGTGTTTGCTATAATTGTCTTTCCAAGTTCATTGACAGCACGTGTATAAGCACTTTCAAGACAAAGTGTACATTCAGAAAACAAAATTCCAAAATATTATCTGCGATGGGTGAATTTTGAAAATGAAAAGTAAAATTCAGAAAGTATTAATTTTTTCCCCCTTGTAAACGAAAGTGAAAAATTTTTTAATCTTAAATGGAACTTTAGAATTGATTCAGTACTGTGTGAACGCTTTCCTAAAAATAAATTTTCTAAAAATAAGATATTGAGTAGTTTTTTAGACAATTACTTCATTCTTAATTTTCAATTTCCTATTATTTTTAATTTCCTAAAATATTGTGATTGTCAAAAATTGGAATTCAAGATTTTGACGAATCTTCACGTCTCCCTGAGTTCGAAAAATACATTTTTGGCATTATATCTGTTTGTCTGTGACAAAGATAACTAAAAACGTATTGAGCCAGACGGATGAAATTTAGTATATGGTCTTTACATCAGTTTCGTAGATTTCTATCAAATTTTGAACAAAATCCATCTAGAGGAAGTCTATTTTCCCATCTGATCAAATAAAAATTGGCACGATAACTGCAAAAAGAAGAGAACTCGATGAATAAAATTCGCTACACAGAATTTAACATCTACAGTGTAGACACATATCAAATTTTGAGCCAAGTTCAAATAAGGGTTGACCGTCTATCGGTCTGTACTTTCAGAAACATGTAAACGTGATAATTCAAAAACGCATTGACTTAAATACATCAAATTTACCGTGCGATTTTATGACTACAATTGTAGTTCTGCGTCAAATTTTGGTTTCAAAACAAGTCTTTGGTTTGGAAAAACAAGTCTAAAATACAAATTCTATTTTCAGAACTGTTAACCATTTGCCAGGGATGAATCACCAAGGATCGTACGATATATTCAGTAAAAATGCTAAATTCTCGCCAAAGGTCTACTATAGTATTTCCATACTATTGTATACCAGTGCCTTGCGAAGTGTTCTCTGCCTTACTCAAGGTCCACAATTTTTTTGCGGGGGAGGTGGGAAATAACGCCTTTATTAGAAAATATGCGAGAAACTTTTAGGGAGACCACTCCTGGTTGTTTATCTCCTCGTATATGATACATTACAAAAAGAAAATATTTGTGTTATTGGCCATAGAGAAATTTTTTTTGTTCTGAAATCCATATCTAATCTCTTCGTATCTTAAGCTAAGCCCAATACGTACTATACTAGAAGAATACTAGGAAGCTGAAGAGATGAGCGCTCTTACTAGTTCTTAAAAAAAAAAAAAAAAAAAAAAAAAATTCTGACTGTAGATTTTAATTGGGAAAACGAAATGCTGTTAAATTAGTAAAAAGTAATATTACTGCCATTTCAAAATGTCGTATGCCAAATTTATTAAAACATTTTGTCGATACAAAATACGTGCACAATGTCATTAAAATTTCGGATTTTTTGCCGTATGCGTTTTTGACATACGACTTTTCGATACAGCAACAACGATCGGTCCATTTCTCTCCTTCAAATTCACTAATCCTTCAGTGAGTAATTATAGAAGTAGTAATATGTTTGTGCCGCCCGGCGACTAACCTTGTACCTAATAATTGCAATACAAAGTAAAAATGTTTAAAAGTGGCATTATGTCTTATGTTGATTCGCATTACAAATGTTATTCCTAATTTGATAATTATGTACGGTTTTTAATGCAATCAGTATGAGCATGAAGTTTTATGATTTCCATTCCAGCGGTCCTACTTTTGCAATATTTATATAGCAAATGAAAAGGAAAAATAATTGCGGTATATTTTCTTTTCTTGACATTTTATGGGATTTTCTTCGAATGAAATAGTTTTGATCTGCAACTCTAATGTATTGAACAAGGGAAATTTCTTTGTGAGCATGCTGCAATTATATATATTATTATATTAAATATTGTTATATTTGCATTAAATATTGTTATATATATTGTAAATATATTGTTATATTTGCATATAAATTACCTTTGCTATATTTGCATAATTTAAGTTATCGTGAATGGTGCCTTTTTGCTTTTATAACATTGTTTTCATGATTTACAATGAGTACTTTCTTTTTACTGATAAAAGTGATAAACAATCCTTTGCATTTAGTTACACGTAAGAAATAGAAATGATGTTGCTATCAAGAATCTGTTCGGTATACATGAAGCCATATGTTGCAGTGTAGTACATACAAATATTATACATAAACCAATAAAACAGCAAAATGTTATTTTTTCTTTTTACTATGAAGATAGACCAATTATACGTTATCCTTTCTGAGGCATGCTCATTAACCCTGACAAAAAACATGCTTTAGTATGAAGAGCCAATATTAACCTTCAAAGGTAAAAAATGAAACCATTACTTTAGGGGCCATGCCATTAGTTTTGCATATTAATTTCTTTCCAGACTTTGATTGCATTGTCTTTATAATCATAATTTTCTATCATAAGATTCGCGAGAATTGCAAAATAAAAACAGTTTCCGAACGTGACCATACGTTTACGGCACATTCCTGACCTACATGCTATTGAATGCGCACGTGAATGGCTTGAGGTCCAGGTTGACTGACTGAAAGCGCTGACTTTTTTTTTTTAAACCCTTAATGCGATTGCGGAGTACACTTTCGGTAGCGAGTTTAATGTCTGAATAATGAATTAGAAATTGTGTTCGAAAGAGGAATGCCTTTTCTTTTCTGTGTATCAAATCCGGTTCAATCGTTGAATCGCGCAATGATTGTTGTATTGGTTAACCTGTTGCGTTTGAGTATCTGCATTTTTTTTAGGTAATAAAAGGTAATAATTTTTTAAGATTACTCATATATTACTTTCTAGGTGGAGGGGAAAATACCAAAATGCATAATATTGAATTGAAATAGAATGACATATATGTATTTGTCACGATGTATGGTACTTTGTATGACTTTATTTTTATATTGCATATCTGTTGACTTCAGTATAAAACAAAGTGAGATAAATGATGTCCATTCAATCAATTTTTCGTCGACTTACATTTAAAAAAAAGTCACGTTCCGTTCAGATCCCTTTTTAACTAAGCTAAACACATCCTGATGAATAGATGAATACACTCACCCTTCAGGAGAGTTTGTTAAGGTTATATAATTTAAATTAATATTCATTCTTTTTCGTTATAATATTTTATATAGTACAGCTCATATAATAGCTCAAGCAACTGTCTACAGACATGTACTAGCCATAATGATTGTACTAGTCCATCTGAGATTCTTGGAAAAACTTCAATGCTTGTTTCATAGTCACTACACGTCCCAACTACCTTTCTTTTCTGATGACGTGAGAAGATAATTTGCTTTTAAAGATGAATCTGCAATATTATCCCTATTTCTTTGTTTCATAAGTAAATATCTAATGATATAGATATCATAGTATCAATCATTATTAATGAGCATCATGTTGTTGTTGTTTCTAATCCCAGGTGCTATAACTGCGCTATACTACCTCCATGAAACCAAAGATCTCCAAAAACAATAGAAGATCCCTTAAAATCTCAAAAATCGTAAAATTTAAGCATTTAAGAATGTGATTGGGGGAATATCATATAATCATAGTATCTGCTTATGACATCGAAATATAAAGATTTAATTTTCTAATAATTAAGGTACTACCGTATTTTTAACTTAAGGAAGATTTCTTAGTAGAACTTAGCTTCTGGATTCAGAACATCCGCCTCTTTTAACAGGTTGGCAGTGTTCAGATAGAGAAAATAAAGTACTGGCATTTATATTAAACCAAGAATGGTTTTTTTCGAATACCAGTTTTTGTTTTTTTCTTATAAGAATGATTTCCTTCTTACATTTGAAGTGAGGAAAGGGACGAAAGACGGAAATTGTACGAATTAATATTGAAAAAGATGCATTTGTAGGAGAGAAATCTTTCTTTTAATCAGGCAATACAATTTCATTTCACTGTCCATTTCAAACAATCATTGTTTAATTAATTACTTATTGTTTAATCAATATAGAATATGTTAAGAAAATCAGCCTTTTTATTCTAGAGTGACTTTGGAGTTGCTTTTGAATTATTGAAATCACCACACATGACAATGATGTAACGGACCAGAGGTGATAACTGTAACTCAGCGTACGTTATCTATTAAGGATCCACTGTGACGGATTCACACAAGCTGATGGTGATGGATAGACCAGTTTACAGGTATTGAGCCACTTGTTTCCCCTTTAGTAATGTGCGCTTTTCTTAGGCATACAAGTAAAATAGCAACTTCCATTGACACTATACTGTCTTTGCCATAAGGGAAGTCAAACTCAACGCCAAATTTAGTATTAAGGCTAATTTTCCCTCTTTTATCTTGTGACAGTGTCAAGTTTCAATAGAATAAAATTTATTTACTCAAGATGAATAAGGTTCCAGCTATATATATTTTTTTTATTATAGTCAAGAATTCTAATTTTGACCAAGAATAAATTTTGGCATAATCCATCAAACGTTGAAATTTCATTGCATTTAGAACAAACTTAACCTTGTTTTAAAACTATTGAAGCATTTTAATATATCTAATAAAATCATAATCTCTAAACATAATTATCGTCTGTACGCATTGTAGGTAATTTCGGATACAAATATGAAGAAAAGATGCCTATTTCGTACAACATTCATTCCTTTTAATGCAGAAATGTAAAAAATATTTTTTCTTCCGTATAATTGAAATGTTACATGGTTTACAGTTAAATTACTGTGCATAAGATTGAAAAAAAATGTGTTTTGTACACATATTCGGTCATCCATGAATAATTCCCTATATCCAGCTTTCATTTGGAAGATGGATTTATTTTGCCGTTTTCTAGTAATTTCGTATGAATGCGTTTGAAATTCAGTAGAATATTTTTTCATGGTTCCGCTTCATAGATTCTTATGAATGTGTCACCGTCTATTTCTCCTTGAAAGATGATCGCGTCCGGATGTTCGCGTATTACTTCGTGTCATAAATTCGGAAACAACCTTGACCTTGATGGAAATTACTATTCATCAATGCATTCTTTTGACACAGAAATTGTGTCATAAGGTATGAAAGTAACAGTTAACTGCAAAAAACGAATCAAAATAGGAATTTTTTTTTTCTGTTTCATTCTTTTCCAGTTATTTGTCTTATAAATATAGAAAGGAGATATATATTTATAAAGTAAATAAATGCTTTTCACTTTGGATTGAAATCGCTAACAATTTTTTTCAATGATCAGTCGAAAATAATATTCATCTCTTCCTCTTTCTTACTCTTTTTTTCTTCACTTATCCTTGTCAATACTGTTATTATTTTTGCAGCCTTGAGCTATGATTTCGATGATATATTTTTCGGATGAAAGAAAAAACACTGTGTTTACAAACAGTGCCCGTTTATAGTATAATTCGTATAGTTTGGATAATTTGATATGCAGCTGATTAAGATATTTTAATGAAATTAAGAAACCTACCTTTACTGATGGAATTATCCAAATTTTCACTTCTGCCTTTCGTTTTTATGGTCTTTTAATGAATTAATTTGTGTGCTTTTCTCTTTTCTTTTTATAAAATTGAAAACTTAAATGGAAGAAGGGGACAAAGCCTTAAAATTTTCGTATTCGCATCCTATTTTTCTTGGGCTGGAGAGGAAAATGTACGTACACACACGATTCTATGATTATTGTAACATATTCAATTTATTATGATACTCTTCCGATGAAGAAATTTCACTTTTTGAAACATCTTATTTTTCCGCAAATTTTGTTGCAGTGGAATAAGGCTTTTTATAAAACTGTGTAACACCTAGTTCATAAAGCATAAGAAAGCAATAATTGTCATTGTATTTTGAAAGGCAATAATTTTGAAATTCTTATTCGTATTGTATTTTGAAAATTTGCCTTCAAAGAAAATAGGTGACTGCATGTCATAAGGGTTTCCAATGAGAGAGAGAAAAGAGTTCAAAGAAAAAAAAATAATCTTTCGATCTAACATATTATCAAATAACTTATTCTAGGTCTCCAAAAAGAATTTGAATCAATTAATAAAATTACCCTCATTCTGTTTAAACTGCATGGAATTCATTAAGTAAGGGATACTGACAGCCTGCTTGTTTCTGTTTTTGTCTTCTAATTAGTGATTTTTAGCATTTATTAATCATAATTTTATCCAATATCCTTCTTTCTCTGTGAGCATTAAAAAGAAATTTACTTTTTCAAAGCTTTATATTTTCTACCTATCTAAAAATGTTTTCTGTGAAAACTTAATTTTATATCACGATGAATAGTAATATTCTCCAAACCAAGTCATTAATTCTTGCTAAATCGTCTGGCATGTTTCTCCATGAATATTATTTCATAACTTTTTTTTCTTTCATGGACGAGGTGTCACTTTCGCACTTTTTTCTGTATAAATCTACGTACTATTTCCATATTCTTTTTATAGTACAATGACTTCTTCAAATAGTGGTTTTTATGTCTTCGTTGGCATTGCTTTGATGTGAACAATAATATTTTCTTTTTATTGGAGTTTATTATTATTTTTTTTACACATTTTCCTAAATTAACATTCTATAAAAAATTATATGTCAGAATAATCAGAGAAAACGTGATTTTAGATGAATTTTATGTGAATGTAAATAAAACGGAATTGGAAAGAGCATTCTTACGATGAAATTTTCTTGTTTGGAATTTCAGGTATACAAATAATTTTATGCTTGTATAAACTTGTTCAGATATCTGAAATCATATCGATTTTCTCATCAATTATTAATAAATAATATTTCACAGTAGAATCTTTGATGAAAACTGTAATAAATTGGGGGGAAATTAATGATGTAATTTACGATTTATTTTTGCACGAATGTATTATTTAGAACAATCATAGAAAACAAATATTTATAAAATATTTTGGTACTGATAAAGTCATTATTTTTTAAATTATAAACTACATATGTTATCAAATGATTATCTTAATCTGGAGTTAATTTCATTAGTATCTTACTTTTTATTTCAAAGTAACATGTACTTGTTGAAATTTAATAAAGATTTTTCTCATAAGTTTCTATGTTTAGTAAACAAATTAACATGCATCAAAACTAAGCAAGTGATTCTTACGAAATATTTTGAAAACAGTTTTTTGTCCTTCATACTTATCATTAAATTGTGAATTTTCTAGAACTTTTTGCCTTTTTCATTAAATAACAAACATTTTCCCATCGAGAGCAACGTTTAATTAAGTATGATATCAGGAAAATTATTCGCGCCATTGCAATAAAACTGAGATGGTATTACCTGCAAAAGAGTTTCTTTCAATGTTCAAAATTCATGTATTTTCTATTTTTAATTCCTGCGCTGCAGAATTTAATTTAATTTCGAAATAATTTAATAGAATAAAATTTTAAATGACTAAATTAAAATACTTAATTATTGAAGTGAATAAAATTTTTGGATTCTTTCAATCCTTCGATTTAATTTACTATTATCATTGAACATTTTATGTAAAAACGTTTTGTTACTATGGCATAATCAATTTTTCTTTGATATTCTCTAAGTTTTAACTAGTATACAGTATTAACAATATCGAAAGTCAGTTACCGAGATAGGGTCATAAAGGATTTATCCCTGCCTTCAATCTGGATGACTGACTCACAGCGGCCAATAAAATCGAGCTTTGTGTTTGACGTTAAAATAGCTTGTGTACAAGGGCTGAGGTCCCTATACCTTTTACAGAAGTACTACCCGTCATTGGTGATAGACCTGGAGAGCAACACGGCCACATATGTACCTATTTGAAAGCGAGAACCAATCCCTGAGCTGGCAGCTTTTCACCCTCATATCTGAGGTGTCCCACAGTGGTATTTATCGAGACAGGATGAAAAAATGAACGATTATATAAAGATTACATTTCTTTTTCGAAATTGTAATAACAGTAAACCTATCAACGTGAATCCTTTCTGGCTAAAATTATTTGTTAGTAAAAATTTTTTAAAAAATGCTTAAAAATACTTTATTTTAAAATTTATTCACTTATTGTGAATGAATCAAAATTATTTATTATTTCTGTGTATCCAGATCATGCTAACATATAGGCTTTATCACACCTTCTCTGGCTCAAAGTGGAGATATTTAGAAAAGCATGTTACATGTGTGATGCTAAATGCTATCACAAACTGGGAAAGGATATTGAAAAAAAAAGGGGGGGGGGTAATCTTAAATCTCTTCAGTGCTGCCAAATAACATCACAGGTTCTGGTAAGATTAAGCTGTAAACTCTGTCATTGGTCAGTCTTTCTGAATATTACCTCCGTAGATAATCGCTTCTAGTTTGGTACTCCCCTTTTTAAACTTTCACGCTGCAGATTCGAGTGATGATTAAATTTTATAAAGTATATATTTACTATGATCTTTTTTAAAGTCAAGAACTAGATATCTGTCTTATTGCGATTGCTACTTTGGTTTGATAGCTTTCAGTACAGATTCTAATTGCTTTGGGGGGTGGGTGGAGGGGAGATATTAGTATTTACATGCGACATTTATTGTAAAAATCAAGAGTAGGAACATATCTCCACTTCATTATTTCATACTTTTCAAACTTTCACTTCGTACTATGATTGGAAGATAGATATGAGCGATGACTTAAGTTTTAGGAAGTGTATATTTACTGCTGTCATTTTTAAGTAGGTACTGTACAGCTGTGTAACATTATTGTCATTTTTTGATATAGGAACTGGATGGCTGTCTAACTGTGAAAATCTTGTTTTGATTTCCTTGAATACATTGTTTTGGTGAAAATATTTGTAATTTCATTCAATATGTATTGTAAAAATCAAGAATCGGAAGGTATTTCCGGCATGTTACTGAAGGCGGGTTAAAAGCAACCTTAAAACGCCGAACGCTATTTTTTGTTTTTGATTCTTCTCTTTACATCAAACAATGTGAGTTATATGTGATAGTGGCGAAGGATTTCGTATTTCGCGTGCAATTTGCTTGCGTTGAATGTACTTAATTAAACCGTAAAAAAAAAAAAAAAAAAAAAAAAAAAGAAAAAGAACCACGCATGTTAATTTCTGTCGCGTTTTTCACATGAAAATGCGTTTTATCCTTCTTTCTAATAACAGAAATAACCCCACTCGTTGCTAATGTTTATTTAATGCTTGGTTATAAACTTGTACTAAAGAAGTCCTTGATGACTATATTCACAGGAAAACTCCAAGTCGAAATGATGAAGAATGCCTTTTTCAAATTGTATTGTTTTTATTTTTATAAATAATTTATATACTTGTAATAATAAATTTGTACCACAAAGTTAGTAAATGTACCTCAAAGCATTTTATGCATTTGTCAGAATTTGTTTGTGTACCTCATATAATTTGCACATGGAAGAAAGGGAGAAATCTAAATACATTTGCAACTTTTCAAACATCTCACGTAAAGACCGAATATAAGAAATTAAATTGAAATTTTTGGAAATATTTTTTTCCCTTTTTGTCGTGATTTGAAAGCTGTTGTTATAATTCTACAACATGGAAATAGAGAAATGTGTCGCACTTGATAGCTAAGCCAAGGATCTCTTATGTAAGTTTCAATGCATCTATTAGGGTCGCGGTGGCCTGGTGGAAAGGTCTCGGCTTTGGAACCAGTTTCAGGTTCGGGACCCGATTCCATCGAAGAACCGTCCTGTAAGCGGGTCTGGTGCACGCTAAATTCCGTCGGGACCAAATGTCCACCCACTGTTGTGGTATGGAAGTTTGGAAAGGAGGGTGCCAGCTTAGGTGTTGTCCTCGTCATCTGACCGCGACTCAAAATTACGAGGTCCTTCCCAAAATAGCACTAGTGTTGCTTTAAAACGGGACGTTAATATAACTAAACTAAACTAAACTAAACCATGCATCTATGAATTTGTTTAGAAAAAAAAATTAATTGTGGATAAAAGACTGACAACGAAAAGAAAAAGTACAAGGCGAAATACGGCTTTAGTTTTTTTTTTTTTCATGCCAGAAAAAGAAGTTAATTCGGAACACAGTTGTAATTTTAATTTTTTTCTTGATATAAACTTAATTTTAAAATTATTATGATATATTGTATAAAGATAAAAAGAAAAGCGTGCCTTAAAGTTTATAAGAAATTTTAGGAAATTTCTTATTAGGAATAAATGCCCGCTAGTATATTCTCTCATGTTGTGTTTTTCTTTTTGCAAGTTACTCCGTTGAAGTTTTATCTTTATATTCTTGGAACCGTATTTTAATTTTCAAAAGTGGAAATATAACAAAGCATTAAGTTAATTTATAGTTTTATGTTACACTGTCAACATTTCTTTTTAAATTCCTAAATAGTCCTCTTTTGAGTTTTGTTTGTCTTAATATTCTTGTGCTAGAGTGTGCTCTTATGCTAGTTGTCTTAATATTCCTGCGCTAGTAGACAAGGAAATACAATTTTATCAGTAAAACTGATAAAAGTAAAAAGTAGAAAAGATGGAGGCAAAAAGTCTTGACTTGAGAAGCATTTTAATATTGCAGCACTAATGCTAGGCATTGTGATGGATGCCATCTCCTATTCTCAAGTCGAGATAAGAAAATGTTTTTGTTAAAGTAAGTTCAAGGATATTGTTTACCAGGAAATTACTTTCAGTAGATGTCCAGTACGTGTCATGAATAAGCATAACAATGAATTTTCGAGAAATGTTGGAATTCCCTTACAATTCTGCATTTTCAAGTATCCTTAAGATTTATAAATAAAGATAAAAATATGCGCATTTTTCGTGTTATTCAAATCGAAGTATGCACACAATTAAGCACTGATTATTGTTTTTCAGGAAAACTGAAATAATTTAACAGTTTTGAATGGTAGTTTGTTGTATCCGATTTTTGAAATTTCAAGATTTTAGATTATGGCATGTTTTGAACTAAGCACAATGGCTATTTTGGAATGTATCTGATATTTTATTTAAATGATGAGCACAGTATCCAACTCGGTCCCCCATTTTCCAAGATTTTTCCAATAATAAATTCTGAAGTTGCTTTTCTCGCGACGTTAGGTTTTAAATTTACACCCAACCCATACCGCTTAAATACCGATGTCTTAAATCTGTATTTAGATCTTCAGCAGGCCCACATACACACTGATCTACGTTGGAATTTGATGTCGAACCGAGGATCTTTGAATTCGAAAACCGAGTTCTTATCATCCGGCAACGGCAGTCCTCACAAAATTTCAGGAACCACTTACAAAGAAAGCAAATATATCTTACATTTTGCAATTCATTTTTGTCTTGTATTTCTTTAAAAATTATCTTAATTTTAACATGCCAGTGCTGGATAATCTGACTATAAATAATAATGCCCCATTAAAAAAACTGAATTTGAATTTAAATTATTTCTTTTAACTGGATTTTCGTTCTTGGAAATAATGAAATGAACTTTGCATTTCCCCTTTAAATCATCTAAAAACCAAAAAAAAGTTTATATGTTATTTATTTAAATTGATAATGAAGAATTTTAAAATTCGGATTAGTTTTGAAACTGAAAACTGCTTTTGGAATTAATTTCTCATATTTTTCTCATAAAAGATTCCACAATAGGTTACAAAGTGACTTTTATAACGATCTATTGTCTTATTCTAGAAACTCTATTAAATTTGTTTGTTTTAAGGTAAAAACATGGAAACTATTATAAAATCATCTAGTATCATGATTAGGTCTTTCATGATCAGTGGAAGGATGCGTGCATTCATCCTTGTAATTCATTGATATTGACATGCATTATGTGAGCAATTTATAGTTGCGTGCTTTATGTGCGCAATTCCTAGTTGCGTCAAATGCGCCGCTGCAATTTAGTTTGTAAATCCATTACGTATCTAGATGAGCAGTTATTCTGTTAGATGGCATGCGTATAGATTTCATTTGTAATCATTTTGATAGAGTGAAAAATTCTCGTTTTTGATCACAACCCCATAGAAAGGTAACATTTTTAAAAATAGGGTTTAGTTAATAATTAAGCGTTTTTAAATATATAATACTAACTAATAAATAAAATCCGCGACAATCAATAATTTGTTTATTAGATAATTCGTGATTCTTAGATTTCTTCGAAATAGATTTGGTACTGAACGTATTAACTTGTTCGCAGACATTTAGATCAGTAGTTTACTTTTAGCAAGTAAAGCGACATATGCCGCTTTGTCCACAAACATGCTAAAACAAAATCCAAGATAGAGTAAAAACACCGGGCCGTCTTTGCTAATTCGTTACATCTGGTTACGTAATAATCTTTAATAATTATTTTCTCGAACAAAACGAAATTACGAACCATGTAATAACATGAAAGATGAACGACGCTTAATAGTGCAAAAAATGGAGCTATATTTCAATCAATTAACAGCTGCTTACCAATTTTTTGCGCCACCCGCCAAAAAACGTTAATACACCAATGTCACTTCAACGTTTGGGGAATATAATAATAAAAACTTTAGAAAGTGTTAACGCATGCCGGCTTGATTGTTCGTTTTTATTATATATTTTAAAACATTTAGCAATAAAATATGAATATGTCTGCAATCTCAAAAAGTAGCTAAACATCAAGATTATTCTTCTAAATCCCTTCTGCAACGAATCTAAGTAGCTTAATTCTGAAAGTTGAATTGATGTTCATCCTATCGTGATGTGTTTTCTATAAAAAGAAAGTTTTGAGTAAGTCAGTTTTTCTTTTTGCAATCATTGGATCAGTGAATTGAGGAAAACACGAGCTTTTACAGAAACGTGGAACCTACTATACGTTAAAAAAAAACAAAAAAACATCAATGATCCTATTTACCTTCTCTCGTTAGTCATGACTGCTAAACTGTTTTGCAATCAACTGAAAGAGGATTATTTAATGACAAAACGCTGGAGATAGCAGTTCAAGAAATAACAAAATTTCTTACTCTTAAGGCGAATCGTGCCACAACTACCGACAGATGTCTATCGGTGGTTGCGATCGTGCTTCAATGTGGCATTGATTTATATGTACGTAATTTCTAAGCCTTTTATGTTTATGGAGGATATTGCGTATCTGAAATCTTTGTTCAGTTCTTACATTTTTAAGGACATAATTTGAACATTTTATATCGTTCAATTAAAAGTATATGATTAATAATAACATGTTATATAATTGAAAGGTTGCGTTACGATGTTTTGCATCTATAAATATATTGCCCACATATATTTATATTTATTAATTGTATATGAATATAGGTTTGATCGGCTAATACAGTTAAATTACTAGAATTTTTTTAAATTAAACCCAGGACGTTAGCTTGTGCGAAATAAAGGGAATATTCAACAAACTCCAAAAAAAAAAAAAATGCCAGTAAATAAATAAATAACATAAAAATTTATAAATAAGGAAAGAGTTAACCATTTAAAAAGGCAAGGAGCGGTAAAGAAGCAAAATTAATATATATTTGTTATTGTCCTTTGCCTTTAAGTTGATTCATCCACTATGGTCGACTATTTTCGAGGTAAAGATAGCAAGAGAGGAAGAATTCTTCCGAAATTAACTTTTTAAACTATTAAATCTAGTTACTATTTTTAATATGATTTATTCACTGGTATATAAACAAACGGAAAAATTTTGGCCCTTTTTAAATCCGATTATAAAGAATTGAAAATATTTCTTCTGACTTTAGTAGGCTGGTGACTACACTTTGAAAGTGAATAATTTTTAAAAAAAATCAAGCTAGTTTTTGTATATGAAATGCATATTAATTTGCAAATTTTGCGACAATCCGCATTTAATTAAAATTCAAACAAATCCGAGACACTTTTTCAATCTAGAATGAACGATGAAAATTCGGGTGTATCTCTTCTAATCCAAGATGTCTGTCATCTTAGTACAACTGAATTACTTTGCATGTAAAATGCATTTTGAAAATCCATTCAGCGCTGCTTATTACCGTCTTTAGACCAGTCCACCGTGCTTCCGTATATAAATGAAGCTTGCCTCCCTTAATGTATAGCCGCGTTTAAACATCTGCAGAAATTCTCTTAGTGACTTCGTTAATGAAATAGTTAAGATGGCAAGAGCAGTTTGTCTTCTCTAGTTCAGCCAAATCTAAATGCTCACGACACGCTTGGTATTTAGTTTCCAAGATAATGGATTGAAAAGCAGGTTTTTATTTTATGCTTAGATACCTGAATATAAGACCAACGTCAGCTAAAGAATTTTGGGTGTAAGGTTTATAGATTTATACTAGGCGTGCCGAAATGCCGTTTGAAAATTTTAAGGCTAGGTCAGATGTTCAGAGACGAATCATTTTTGCAATAGAACTTGTGTTTGGAAATGCAAAGGTGGAGTTAAAGGGGGGGGGGGTGTTTATCAGTGAATTAAGTAAACGAAAACGATATATTAAATAAAATGTACGACATAGATCTAATAACATACAAATTTGTAATCGCACAACAACCCAGTTACATGAATAAAGATACATAAAGCCTGTATAGTTTCAAACGGCAGTTAATTATTCCAAAGACTTATTGTTAATATCGTGTCTTTCTTGCCATTATCTCATCTGTCATTCTGCATATGACTTGTAAACGATCTTTTGAAACACTCTGCATAATTATTGTTAATAACTGTATTTGAACTCATTTCAGGGTTTCTTTTTAGAAAGTGGAATATTGCTAACTACATTTTTTGTAGCATTTTTATTATTTTGTTTTAGTTACTATAGTTTATTTTCCTGGATATCTTACTTTAAGTTGACTTATTAATGTTTTTTGAACAGTAATTGCTTCATTTTTTTGACTTAGTTGTTTTCTCAGATTATAAAAGTAAATCAGAAAATAAATACATATTTATCCGACCATTTATTTTGTACTCCTTTTTATTGCTGTTATGGAAATCAAATAATGTTTAAAATATAATGTCGTTTTTAATGTCGGTTTTTAATGTCGAAAATTTATGAGACCTGGAAAGCTGGAGTGCGCATATAGCCAACACGAGAGTTGAATGGATATATATGTATTTTTTAATATAGTTATATTGTGTAATTCCAGTTAGTTAAATTATCCGTAATTGATAATTCAAATGCTTTCAATTTAATAATATTTAATTATGTCCGCTATTTGAATATTTAAACTAATTTAAATATTCACTTTCATAAGAAAAGCAAATTTTGGTAGTTGTTCTACAAAGTACAAAGATTTGGAAACTGAACTTTGGTAATAAATTCGAAATTGTCGAATTTAAGGTTGATCGAATCGCAGTGAAAATTAAATTTGTACACAAATTTAAATTAAAAAACGGTTCTAAAAACTAGTACTTCTGGAAAGAAGAACAATTTTTATTCTAAAAATAGTAATATTCATATGTTTAACAATGTTAAGAAATAATCCATAATATATAAATAAATAGTTTTGAATGAATTAATTTTTATATTCATTTTTTTTATTAAAATATATAGTTATCCTTGAAATAATGAATTTCAATAAAAAAACATTACAACAATTCGAACACAAAAATTTTTCAGTAAAACTTTTAAAACCAACTGCACAATTCACTTCAGTCGTGTTCAGAATTTTTTGGACATCTTCTAATGCTTTTTCGGCCGAATATATTGTACAGTAATAAAATCTTTGAGAGCTTTTAAATAATTTAAAAATCATTCATTGGTGATCACTGTGGATACAAAATTCGGAAGTATTTAATTCCCGAATGCAATTCAAAAATACAAGCCATTTCTCGCAAATTTTAGTTTTGATTTGAAATTAGCCAAATTAACTCGAAATATAGGCTTACATATTGAACTTGCCCATTATTACGAATGATCGTTAAAGCTTCTCATAATAATGAAAAATGTAAACCTATCATTGAATCTTGATTGAAATGATAACTTCGTGGGAAAATGTTAGTTGAAATGAATTCTCTAGAATTTCTAGGTAAATTAAACTGTACAGCCGTGTAAAAGGAGGGGGAAGGAGGGATTCGGTGGCATGTATCAGCAGACAGCGAGCGAATCCCCTTATTTTAATTGTCGAGCGATTAAAAATCGTATTTATGCGCTTCCCTGCTTACTAAACATTTTAATCTTAGTGAATTCGCATGGCGCGCAGAACTCGATTAAAAGATTGGGGGGGGGGGGTAATTAATGTTTACTCTTAGCCTTAAAAAAGCTCCAAAAATGAATAATGACGACTGAAAATATTAGAAAAACTAAATAAATGATAAATTGTGTATGATATCGTTTGTACTGAATTATTTTTGAAAATGCATCTTTATCCACTCCTTTTTTTTAAATGAGCATTATTTAGTATTGGTAACTACTGTTCGAGATAAATATTTCACTGTTTAATGTTGAAATTTATATGAATAATATGCAAATAAATCTAAATATTTTATATAAAATATTAGGAAATTTCTATAAAAAATACATACGCGATTATTAATCTAAATGGAAGAATACAAATTAAAGTAATTCGTTTTCTTATTTTCGAATTTCAATATGGGCAATTTATTTCATGAATAGTTTTATGTGGAAATAATGAGAGCGTTATTATTAAGTGTTTACTAATGCTTTCATTTATGTGGAAAGAATATTAGTTCTAGATCTAATGTTATATGGACACGAAATTAAAAGTAAGAGAATAAAGAAAATTATAAAGAAAAAAGATTGTTTGAATATTGTGGCATTTATGTTCAAAATTAAACTTCTGCATGAAACTAATATCATTGTTTGTTTTGAACATTCCCCCAATAGAATTTTTTCGAACGTAAACAGTGTTGCGATTATGAGATTAAATACTTGCGTACCATTGGTAAAAGGAGAACTGTTTTTGGAAAACATGGAAAATTGTTTTTGGAAAACATTTTTCGTTTTTTTTTTTTTTTTTTTTTTCGTTTTTCATTTTCCTGTTCAAGTATATTTTGTAAATTTTATCGCCAAATTGAATGCCAAATATTTTATTTTAAAATGATTTTTGATTTACATTAAAGCTCTTTGAGCATGTTAAAACAGTTTTATATCGTTGAAAAGTCTAGTTTATTCAAATGCACTGAAACAGCTTTTTTTTATTGTGCTTTAGATTCATTAATATATAACGTTTTGCACATTTTTAAAACATTATATTTTATTAATCGGTTATTTTATAGAAGTGATGCTGCGCTCGTAATTTTAGTTTTATTTTCGCATCAAAATATTTAGTTCATGAAAATGTTTATCATTTTCTCTGAAAAAATTCTGATATCGAGAAAGATGGATTTTTTTCTTTATTATTATTATTATATAGTATATGAAATTACATTCTTTGGACGTATTAAAACTTAACTCTTTGAAGTCGGTTTTCTTCACCAACATCTATGAGATTTTACATCTATTCTAGAAATTCCAGATATCCTTTATTTGAGAGACTTCCTATATTCGTTTCCTTTAATTCTTCATTCATTTCAAACATTTCTTAAGTACAAGCTATATATAGGTTAAAAATTTATATATGTTTATTTTGCACTATACAAACAGATTAATATAACTGAATATTGAAATCCTTATTCTTTTTCGAGTTTCAATGGTATAATCTCAAACTGGATAATATTAAATATTCTTTTTTTTCCCTCCATTTATCATAAAACATTCAAGTATATTGAATATTCCGAACACAAGGAAAATGAGTAACAATTAAAAAAAAATTGGGCAAAGTTTTTTCGCAATACTAAATTATAGTAAAAAAGTTTACAAGATTTGAAAATTTCAGAATAACTGAAGATACTGGGTAAAATAAATCTTTTCAGCTCTGAACGAAGCTTCAGATAAAGTTCTTAAAGAAGAAATATGTTCAAAATGACTCAAAGAGGAAATAATTCTCTTGTGCATTGAATGCCTTATAGAAGACGAAAACATTGATTTACTGTATTTCTTTCTCTCTTAACTGCAAAAGGATTTTCAGCCTTCCTTTCAGACACAAGCAATCTTGTTAAATAATGCATTGTTCGTTGCGGTCGAATTTTCAGCAGCTTCCTTTTTCTCGTTTAATTCGATTTTGTTTATTTTAAGAAATAATAATTTAATTAAAAATCAGACTGGTATTTTATTTTGTTGTAATTAAATCACATTTGATGTAAAAACCTCAGCTTAATGTAGCTTGTAATTGCCAAATCTTAATTCGCTCTGCATTTCCTAACAGAAAAGGAAAATATTCATGAATTAAAAAAAAAAAAACTTTTATAAGGCAATGTAAAATATATTGTTAACAAATTCATTAATTTTTGTACGCGATTATTTATGTTGGTATAAATTCTTGCCAAATTTTTTCCATGAAATAAAATACTCGATGCCTTGTTTCATATCTCCCACCATAATGAAGTGTCTTAATTAACAAATTGAATTAATTTAATGTAATAAATCTTAATGAATCACTTTTAGAAATATTTTAATATGCAACTACTTTAAAAAATGGCGCTTTGAAGGGTTAAAAGACAGTATCTGTACAAATAGGGTTTCTTTGATCGGATTAAGATTGAAATGTGCAATATTTGGAGTCTTAACTTTTTCTATTATAAATCAAATTATATATATATATATATATATATATATATATATATATATATATATATATATATATATATATATATATATATATATATATATATATATATATATATATTAAACGATTAAGAAATTATTTTTAGAGTTTAGTCTAATTAGAAATTAATATAATATAATATATAATATAAAACGTAATTGTAATAATTACGCCGTCGAAAGGAAGAGACCTTTGAAATTTAACTTCGATTTCTTTTACTATGGGAGTCATTTTTGTGCACAGGGACAAAGGCGGGATACTTATATTCGCAACAAAGCACAAGAACAAAATGGCAAAATTGTTCCCCATTAGTGATTTTATTATGAGATTTTGATAATGATTAGCATATGAAATTGCGATATCTTTAAATGAAATCTTAGGTACCTTTAAATGAAATCTTAGGTATCTTTAAATGAAATGCGTAAGTGTTAAGGATTTTTATTCCTTCGCTCATGGAATAGAAAACAACGGAGTCAGTTTTTTTTAGAGGACATGTTGAAAATAATTAAATAAAAGGTGAGATTTAAATGGGGAAAATAAGAGAACATTTTAGAATGAAGTTAATATGGGCCAATTTAAGGTAAAATTTAGAAAATTAATTAGGATTTAAAAATTAAGATCACACACACACATACACGCACGCGCACACACACAACAATTTTGTATTATTCGTTCATTTTTTGTAAATTTTTCATTTATTATAGATTTCTTAATTAAATAATTGAAATTATCCATTTATTATTACTTTGTAACCGAGTCACTTTGTCTTCTAGGCCCCATCAAACTCTTTCCAGGCTGACTTAAAAGCGAAAATACATAGAACAGTATGTTACTAGAACCGGGAAGTGTTTACCGAGATTGAATTGTGAGGTTCTTAAGTATTCGTACTTATAATACTTTTAAAGTACCACCCCAAGTATTGTTAACCCTCTAACCCGAATTTCTGTTATTATGACCGCTAAAATACATATTAGGTAAGAGAATAACAGAAGTGTTCCGAGCAGAGGTTAAATAATACCAAATTATTCTTTTATGTTTCTTTAAAGACGCAAAGAAAACAAATAATTTTAAAAAATGGTTAATTTTCATGAGCTCTTCAGAAGTTAAATGTAATAAGACAAAAGTTAATATGCTTGATGTAGAAATTTTAATGGTCTGTTATTTTATGAAGGAGCTGTTTTTTCTGATGTTGAAACAGAATTTAGAAAACGAACTAGCTACAGCTGTGTATTTGCGTAGCATTTTATTTATTTAGCCATTGATGCAATTTTTTTTCTGCATATTTTTTCTTGTCTGGATGCCAGTCTGAATTTTGCCTGAAGCATATTATTTTCAAAGCATTCCATCCTCCTGAATTAAATACTTGCTTTCTTACGAAAGAATTGCCATTTTGAATATCTATCTATGCAATAACAGATATTGTGCACAATTTTTGCAGTTATGCATGTTCATAGATCAACATTGATTTGAAAATTTAAAAAAAAAAAAATTAAAATAATTTTACATGAATATGTATTGGTCATTTTTTGTGAGTTGATTTTTTTTTTAAATTTTTATTTTCTAGTAAACGAAGTGTACAAAGCGAATACGTAACCACCTCAACGAACTGGAAATATGGTATTTGATGTGATGTAATTACACATGAATTGTAGATTTCTAAAAATTTTGAAAGAGTTCGCCAACAGGTAATCTGTCTGTCCGTTCCTTGACATGTGAATACGGTAACTATAATGAAAACGCCACAACATAGGCGGATGAAATTTAGCATCTGAATTTATCATCAGAATCGTTGCTGTGTATTAGTTTTTGCAAAATATCGGATTGCAGATTTATCATCTATAGGTTTGTCTGTTCAAACTCAAAAATGCTGTTAATTAGATAAATGAAATTGCTTATCTATCTTATCATCAAAATTGTTAATTTGCATTAAATTTTGGACCTATTTGGTTCAAGAAAGGACGTCCAAAATGAATACACGCCTTTCTTCACCATACAACGAAGCGCAGGATAAGTCATATTGTCTAATAAGAAAATCGGAAGGAGAATAGTATTGTTAATATATACCTTTTCATTTTGCTGTGTTTTTATAATACATTTATTCAAATAATTCTCTTTTGTTACTAGTATAAGGGTCATGGTGACCTGTTAGTAGAATAGCGGATGCAGGACCTGAGGGTCTCGGGTTCGATACTCGATTCCAGCTATTTTCCATCGGGAATGAAGGCTTATTTTACGTCAAATCCGTCAGGGACAGGCGTCCTTCTTTTAGGGTGGTATGGAAATTTGTAGATAAATGATCGCTCTGGTACCGTTCTCATCATCTAACTTCTGTTCAAAATTGATTGATCAGTACCAAAATAGTCGTTGTTTAGTGCTAGGATTGTAAATTGAACTAACTAAAATGAATCAACATGAATTTGAGGCCAATGGAAATTTTCCGAACTGTTATTTCACAATAAATAAATAAATATTTTTTAAATCCAACTATATTTGTCAAAAAATAGCTGAGTAGCAACTTGGAAAGAAATGTATTATAGCACTTTTTTTGGGGGGGGGGAGCAGAATTACTCTTTGTAAATCAGTGTAATCTGCTTAAATTGACGTGTAATTATGCCATGTCTAATTGTATAGCATTTATAAATATATTCATATATCGAAACTAATGCTTTCTGTCAATAGATATAATTCAGATAGGAATTTGCAATTGTGTAACAATCAAATCCTTCATATTTTGTCCTTTTTTCATCTGTGCATTCAAGCGTGCGTACAAATTATCTTTTATGACAGTCATCTCGTTTCCCTCTGTATTGTTTATTTATGGCATTTTTTATTGGGGAACTCCATTTCTTTATGGCTAAGACTACTTCAGCGCGAATATAAAGGGATAAAAATTTCGAAGAACTGCAAAGATACACCTTGAGAATTTAGGGGTAAATCCGTGCGTTTTAACGCAAATTGAGGTTAATTTGTGGTTAATGGGGGACATTTTCTCTTCTGTTATTTTTTATGTTCTTTAGAACTAGAGACCTGACTTATGAAGTTGTCCAACGAATGTCAAAGTTCATGCAAAGCCTTGGCTTAGCTACCATATGTTCTTGTTGAGCTTGCACTTTTCAGTACTTCAAATCTAAATTGGGTTCAGAATTGAAAATTAATATTTCATTTAAATAAAATTATTTATAATGACTTCAGACCATGTTGACAGTCTTACGATATTGTATATTTTGAAAGCGCCTAGCATATTTAAATTGTTTTTATATTCCCCAAATTGTTATCTTTGTTCCATCTTTTATTTTCATTAAAGGATCAATACAACAAATGAAATGGTCCGATTTCGAGAATAGCTTGACTTCAGATATCAGGACGTTTCAGAACTCGATTAAAAGGGTTTTTAAATATCTTATTCCCTCAAATGTGTATACAAAATTCTTCATAGACCATTTTTATCAAAATTGCTCTCAAATTATTCCTCTTTTATGTAGGTATTTTAAAACAGAAAATTTTTAAGAACTGAAATTTGTGTCTTAAAAAATTTTAGGGTACCTTTTATAAATACCTAACGTTTTTCTCTTTCTCATTTTGTATATTAAAGCCACTTACATATGTAAAATTACACTTGCATGTTTATTTACAATTGCTCTCCTGTCACTGAAATGTATACTTCTTTTCATCGCGAAATGCTAAGTGTTCGTAATTAAATTTGAAATTTGCGAGCAGCCTGTAACAAAAGCCATTCAGCAGAATTTGATAAAATTTGAAAAATAGCATAATGAGACATAATGAGATAAATTCAAAAAGCTACTAACATTAGCTAGCTTATAACATCTTTATGCAAAACATAAAAAAGTTAAAAATTTTACAAGTTTAATGTTTGCAAAACATCTTCGATATGCTACCCATCTTTATTTGCAACCATCTGAAAATACAGTTTAGTGGTTAAAAACAGTGTGTGCTGTGGAATATTGCGGACATGGCAGGCTACACTGTTTTTAAGCTTAGAGGATTCTGGTAGATCATGTCTTTGAAGTATCCCCTCAACCAAAAATTAGAAGGCGTCAAGTCTTACAATCTGGCAGGTTAACCGATTCTAAGGCCATGGGAAGTAGGCTTTCCACCAAATTCATCAATTTGTTTTGTGAAATTATGTAGGTTGGCAAGTTCTGACAAACTTTTCTGTAAGAAAGTAGCTTAGATACTTCAGTTCCTTATCTCACACAAAATGGTGTGTCTTGATTAGTTACTTAATTATTAATTAGACAAATTAATCTAATTTAGTTTATCTAATAAGCTAAATGAATCACTTTTCTTCAGTCAATCTCATTCCTAAAATTATTTTTATATACCATGACTAGAAAAACATGGCCTTTTATAGGGTTAAACTGCGGGAAAAATGATCAGTAAATTGGCAGCGGAACATATGTTATTCAAGCTAGCTATATGCTTAGGAGCTCCATTATATAAAATATATTTGTACCAAATATAGTTCCCCATTATCTCATTATGTTACTCTCCAAATTTCATGAGATTCCGACGAATAGTTGTTCTACAACCTGCTTCCAAATTTTACATTTAATTATAGACATTTTTTACTAATCTATTTCCATGCTACGTTATAGAGCAATTAATAAATTTGGTTATATATTTAAGGAAAAATAGCGCCAGAAAAAAAATCGTTTTAAATGCTCTGGAAAGTTATTCCTCGTATGCATCAGAAAATACCGTACTCAATAAATTTATAGCCATCTGTAACGAATCGATGAATACTCCACACGGAGAAACGGCATTTCTGATTGGATGTAGTAATGGAAAAACTTGGAAGATTGATTTTTTTCACTTTGCAAAGTCTTCTCGTTATTTTGAAGCGATCAAGCGATCTGAAATTTGTTCTTTCACTTTTAATTGAATAATGCAGTTTTTACACGGAACTATTAAAAAAAACAAAAAAAAACAAAAAAACAAAAACAGACTACATTTCGTACAAATTCACACAGAAAAAAAAGTATCTAACTCAAGCTTCAACATGTTTAGGAAATATGTTGAAGCTTGTTGTTTTGTTTTGAAATTTGCTTTATTTTAAAATATTTATCGAGAAAGATTAACAGTTAAAAAGGTGCATCTGGGGAAAAAAATAAGATTGCTTCAAGCTATTTAGCTTGCATTATGTATTAATATAATTATGATTATTCTATTAAAGGAATAAAGCATAGATATGAATTATGTATGATCATTTTGGGAATATCATTGATCAAGTATTATTCCATAATAATAATAGTTATTAAAGAATCATTAATAATTATTTTTCTTGAATCATCAATAGTTACTTATGAATAGTTTACTTAATTTTAAGTAGCAAATATGCCGTCCACACTAAAACCCTTCGTGTTATAAAAAGTATTTTATTGCCTTCGTACTGCTCATGTAATCGTGTGATTGTAATATTATTTGAAATATATCACTTATGATACCATTTTTGATTGGTACTATTTTTTAAAAATTTGAAACCTATGTTAATAAAATTAGTTTTTAGACAAAGGTTTTGTAATATTTTTTAATCGAGATGGTTTGTTATTTAAATTATAATTTATATATTATGGACCCGTCCTATATGTTCCCTTTTGTTCATATGCATTAGCATTTGGATATTTCGGATTGGGTTTCGACAATAAATTGCCATTTTCATCTGAAAGTTTTAACATTATTTAAATATTTATGGAAATGAAGTTTCCTTCATTTGCGAAATTTTTAAAGCTAGGCATTTCATCGAATTTCCCTTTCAGAATAACAAAAATGTCTTTTACTGATTGTTTACTCTGACTGCAGTTATAAATCGATTGTTTCTAACAGGGAGATTTAAAGGGAATGAAGTCCTGATCTTAGTTGAAAATCTAGTACATAAACCGGTACATCGAAATGTAGTGGTTTTAAATAATCTGTTTGAGCAGACAAGTTGAGTAACCTATTACCTACTTTTATAAAAGCTCACGTGATGAAGATGTGGCTTCCTAGTCATTGAATAAAGTTTCTGTTAATAAGTTCAACTTACGATATAAAATACATTCGGGAGAGAATATTTACAAGTTTCAAATGATATCAAAAATTTCCACCGCATGATAAACAAAGAAAACATACAAAGAAATGTATGTACTCGAAAAAGCTCATATTCTTATTTGTTAATAGGCATTTTCTAATATGTTGTATTTATAATGAAATTATTTTTGAAAAATAATACTCTTAAAAATCGGGTCATCATTAAGGGACTTGGATAATTCTGTTTAGAGTGCACTAATGTATTATTCGTGACTGAAGCAGGAGATTTTGTCGAATCTCTATACTTCAGACTTCTGAGTTCGAAAAACACTTCGTTGGAATTATATCTGTCTGTGCACACGATAACGCAAAAATGCCTTGAGCTAGATGAATGAGATTTGGTATGTGGCTTCTAATGCAAATCTGTAGATTCCTGCCAAATTTTGAACGATATCTACTCAGAAGTCTGTCTATACGGCTGTCCGAATAAAAGTTAAAATAATAACAGTAAAGCAAAGAGAGATTGGAGGGCAAAAGTTGATGCACAGATTTAACATCTGTAGTGTAGATATGTATATAATTTGGAATTAAATGTGTCAAGGAATTGACCGTCTGGTGGAAAGTACATGACGATAACATCTGTTATCGTCAGGTACTTTCATGTTTCTTTATGTACAAGTATATCATTATGTACGTTCATAAACATGTAAACGTGATAACTTAAAAATGCAGTGATTTAAATATATGAAATTTGGTATGTGATTCTGTGTCTACAATTGTAGTTCTGTTTCACATTTTGGTTTCAATCGGTTGGTCAAAAAGGCCAAAATACCGATTCACTTTTCTAGTACTAACAACAATTAGTCCAACAATTAATCACCAGAAATCGTACTGTAATAGGCTTTTTTATAACTATTGTTCGCCAACATCATACAGTTAACAATATACGCAAGTACGTTTATGAGAGAATGTGTGAGAAATTTTCGGGGGCATTACTCTCGCTGATTAAACTAGGCACTTTATGAGTTTATTATTATCAATTTTACATTTAATTATGCATAATTCTTTGTTATTGGAAGAGCAATGAAATGTTTAGAGATTTTAGTGTCTATGTTGGTACAAAAATTCATTTATTGCAATGAATTGTTGTAAGAAATATAAAGAACATCGTACCATACAATGCATTGTTATAATCTTGCTATAGAACAATAAATAGCTGTAGTTATGTTATATAACAATGTATAACATTAATTACGTTGGTAAACAATGTAAAACTTTTGCATGGAAATTGTGCCTACAGATTTCATGTTGGATACTCAAGACATGGGAATTATGCAAATAGAAATTATTCAGGATAATTTCATTATTAATTTGCGAATCAAACTAAATTTTCATTTAATGAAAACATTTGTTCTAGTCATAGGAATACACATTCATTTATAATTGATATATTACATACATGTTAAACAAGCTTTTGATAGGAAGATTTTGACGGCTTAAATATTTCAATATTCAGCTGTAGTCAATATTTATTATTTCAATATTCGGCTGTAGTCAATATTTGTTATTTTAATATTCGGCAGTAGTCAATATTTATTATTTCAATATTCGTTTGCAGTCAGTATTTTATTTCTGTTTTTTACTTCAGTAAATATAAATACTCCAAGAACATTAATTTATAATTGTTATTACACATGCCTGTTAAACGAGCTTTCGATAGGAAGATTTTGTTGGTTATAAATATTTCAATATTCGGTAATAGTCAATATTTATTATTTCAATATTCTTTATTTCAGTACATATAAATTCTCCAAGAACAACTAATATTGCTCGATAAAACTTCTATGCGTACTAACATTACTTCTTTAAGTGAAAATTCTGTTTTACAGAAGTTTCTTTTAAAAATATTCTCAGAGAATAACAAGTGAAAGAACTTTTCCGAGATAGGCTCCTTCTTTTTTTTTTTTTTTTTTTTATCTGTCAGTTATTTTTTTTTTTAATTTTTTTTTTATTTGTCTGTTAGCTTAACCGTGAGTAAATCGTTTAGACATTTGTCACCTACTTTACTTCTGGTCTAGTTCAGACTATTTATGACAATGGCTTATTTTATGTTTTATTCCAGACATAAAAGTTGCATAAATGCTGATGTTCTCTTTTATAAACTTTGAGTTTCTTTGTGAAAAACTTTTTCACGATCAATCATTCTATGAAGTTTTATGGGATAAAGAAGGACAAAAATGTAGAACATTGTAATGTTAAATCTTTAGGGTAACCAAGTGTTATCGTCATAAGGGTGTTGACAACCGGTTTATCAAGCCCCAAAACACATTTCTTTTAGGCTACAACAGAATAAGTGAAAGAGAATTTAACGAAACAAATTATAAATTCTTCGGGGCTTTGGGATGGATACTAGCTCGTTTCAATCATTTACTCCCGTCAAAGAGAATAAGCCAAACAAATGAAAGTTCGATAAATGATTTTTTTCCAATAAATGATTTAATGATGAAGTGCAATAAGCGTTTATGTCTTTACATGCCTTCTTTCCATAATTGATGTGTTTAGTTATAACAACTCATTAAATGCCTTTTTTTTTTGCACATATAAAATAATGATAACAATAATTTTTTAATTCATTTAGTTTATTTAGCAATTATTTCATTCGTATATATATTTCGATGCAGAAGTAGTATGTGTTTCGCTATCATTGTAATGAATTGAATATTTTTATATTCAAGTCGGAGATTTTACCCAAATGTTGAGTTTATTTAAAGTTTCCGAAAATGATGATAATTTTTCGAAACTTATCAGTTAATATTTAATTTATTCATTAATTAATATATTTTATTTGAGTTTCAGTAATTTTTTTAATGATTGAATCACATGGTTCGAAATAAAAGTCACACTTTTTAGAATCAATAGGTTTTCAAACATCGGAGGTTATAATAATTTTTATTAGTTAAATAGAATCTGATACAGTAAAAATGGCTGAAATTTAAGGCATTTTAATTAAATTTTCAATTTATAGAATGATTCTGAGAAGAATAATTCTTTTATTATCTTGACCAAAAGATTATTAAGAAGTGCAAAGCGTAAATAAATAAAAATATTCCTTGAATGCTATGCATTTGATATTTTAAATTTTATGTGTAGTTAGTATTCTCAGTTAGCATTTACTGTTGCAAGTGTTTTTGGCTTGTTTTACATTTTATTATATCTCATTTACAAAGAAAAAAAATATTCACTAAAGATGCGATGGCGTTTTATGATAACACGGCATTTATTGAATCTTCTTGTTCACAGCTCTTCGTTCTCTTTGCTTATTATTATTTTTCATCCAATTAGTTAATATATTTTTATATATGTGACAAGTTTTACAATCTAATTTTGATATGATTTATTTTGTATTCTTTCTCTTCCTCCGACGTGATTCACTTATATGCTAGTTGTGCAGATTTTTCCTTAGAAATAATTTCTTTTATCACTTCATTTGTTTAAAATCGCTAATTGGTATAAATTAAAAGAGATTTTTTTTTAACGATGTACTGGATTTGCAAGACTGCTCGATCTCACTTGTATTCACTTTATCCTATCTCACACTAAATTAGTTTATTTAAAGTTAGCCTTTAATTTTCCTTTTTTGAATAATAGTTTAACATCTATTTTTTAAATTTAATTTTGAGTTTATTTATTTTATTTTTATTATTTAATTCTTTATACGAAATATTAATTAACCAACAACTTTAAAATTGAATTTTTGTATCGTTAGTTAAATTTTGCGCAGAATAATTTTAGACAAGAGGGAAATAATTTTCAGCAAGTTGTACTAATTCAATTAATAATTAAAATAATTTAGTTTTAATTGGTAGTCAAACCAATTTAATGAATAGTTAAAATATATTTTAATTGCATGAATAGTTAAAATACGTTTAAATTGCATGAATAATTAAAATACGTTTAAATTGCATAAATAATTAAAAAATATTTAAATTTCATGAATAATTAAAACAAGTTATTTAATTTCACTACTAATTAAAATAATTTAATTTCTGTATTCAGCTATCTACTGTTTGCAGTCAGAACTTAGTCTTTCTGACCTTGTGCATACAGCTAAAAGAAGTGGTTATATTACGAAAATAGAAGTATTTCATTAAATCGATACTTTTGATTACTGTCAAATTATAAATAGTCAAGAGATGTGAATATTTTATAAAGGTTTTATATGTTCAATATGCCTTTCAAAATTTACAAAACAAAAGGGCTGTTTTTTGTTGTTAAATTCATTAACACTTAAATTTTCGAAAAATCGTATAAAAATTGCTTAGATTTTTTTTTTCCACAAGAAATATGGTAGTTTCGTATATAAACGCAAAATTCGTCATAGATTTATTGTGTTTGTCGCACCTTAATGATATCTGGCATCTGAAATGCAAACCCTTAAAACTCATTGATTTTCGCGAAATAATTTACTGGTGTTACAAATTTTAATAATTTGATTAAAAATCTGTGAAAATTTAATAGAAATAAAACTTAGTGGAGATATTTCTATATAAGCAGAAAAATAAAACAAGCCATCGAATCTACAGTTAATAACAAATAAAAAGAAGCTTAATAAAAAAAAAGTTTATAATAATAAATGCTTAAATTATTAAAGCTTTCCGATTCATTCTGATCATTAGTATTGATAAATATGTCAGTATATTCACACCTTTAAATTCACCTACAAGACCTCATTTGGGGTCGGACACCATATTTCTCGACAAAAAATATATGTAAGGAGATTATTAATTTACATCATTAACATGTTTGACTGTTTTTGCTCAAAATTAGGGCAATACTTGATAAATTTATGCGCTGATGTTTTATTCTAATTAAATGATATGATAATTAATTAAAATTATTGACTGATTTGATTATGAAGATTTTTAGAACCTTTGGCGTTAAAACCACTTGCGTATGGAAGGCTTTATGTGGGGAATTTTTATTTTCTTAGAATCTTGAGAGTTATCAGAAATAAATAAAATTTCCTGCTTTTACGTAGGAAGTGAGGAAGAGGCTCATTTCCCTTTGTTCCTTTTCTATAAATTGATCATATCTTCTTTTCCATCAATCGTTTCTTCTACGGTCAATTCAACGAAACCGTACCTGGGAGGAATGTTAAACTGTGCAACCTTATGTTTTGTGGATGCGCTTTAAGTTTAAACTTTGAATAGCGTTTTAATTATTATTATAACTGTAATTAAAGATGGGAAGTCGAAAAATGAAAAAGAAAAGAATTTCTGCTTAAAAAAATACTTAATTTTAGGTTCTTTAAAATGAAATTTTCATTCCCATTTTAAATTCAAAGTTAGAATATAGTTCTGAATTTAATTTGATGGTACAAAAGATAATGCTATTAAAAATATGTAAGTATTTAAAAATAATCTAGTAAGTTTCGTCTCATAATATAAATATTAACGAACGATCTTTTCTTCTACAGTGAAATCCGATTGCATTTTTTTAAATAATTCATCATCAAAAAAAAAAAAAAAGAATATATATATATAGTTATATGAATTGAGACCATGATATCTTTATATTTGGATTTATGCTTTATGGTAGGAAAATCACGGGCTTGCGTCCTGATTCTGTGTATGAACGTCGCGTTGTCTGATGCCTGTCAGATTTTGCATTCTCAAACATCCTTTGGCTATATGAAGTGAAAGTTTGTGTAATTGTTTCATTTGACCACGATTGCGATATGCATCTCAAGTTACCATCTTGTAGTCATCCTGAACTTAATTTATCTGTTTTTAGTATGGAAATATGTATTGTGATTACACCGGACTGGAATCAGTCGATCTTATCAAGAATGCAGAAATATATCATCACTTGTTTCTTATCCCAGTAGTTGTGTTCTTATAGATAATTTGATGCATCTGACTTCATCTCTCTTGTGACATCTAATTGACAACAAACATCGTGAGCCATCGATTTTGACGACAAATCTCTTCTCAAAATCAGCTTTCTGAATCCGTAGGCTTTCTCAAATCTCGTTAATCTGTTTTCAAATCAATTCTATCATTTCAACGATTAAAAAAATGTCTATATACTCTCATTTAATATTCCATAAACGTCTCGTCTTTTTCACTCTCTTGTGTTGTAAAGCACGGAAGCAAATTAAATTTGTGTCACTTGAACTTGTCCGACTTTTACTAGATATAAATGACGTACCTTGTTTGTAATGGGCAATTATTTCTGACCCATAGTTCACTGCAACTTTCTCCATTGCTTACAGTCGTTGACTAGTATGCAAGTGCATACTTCAGTCCTACCTGTGGGAGTGCCGAAAGCGTTTGACCCATTGCCGCAGGTGGTGGTGAAAATGGGGTCAGGCGCATCGCTCGAAACAATGCACTGACGAAAGGTTTACTGCCACCTCCTTTTCCCACCTGCATTGTAAACCCTCCTACGAATTACAAAACGATCGTTTATTGTGCTAAAAAGCGAAAGTTTTGAGGTTTGAATGCGACTCGGATATTTTTTTCACGTATTCTTCGTCTCCCGAGTTCATTCAGATCTGAAACACGTGTGCCCTTTCCTAGTAAACACACTTGAAGAGACGGCTGATAATGAATGATCAACGAAAGTTGTTTTTACAAGGTTGTTTCGGTGTCTGCTTTCCACTTCTTGTTTTTGAAGCCGGTATGGAGGGCCACTTTTTGGCAGCTTTGCTGTTAGGTCAGTCCCTTGCATAGATATCCATTGCTGGTCATTTCAAATAAGTTTTGAAGTTTTTATTTACTTCAGCTATCGAATCAAAAATTTTGGGGATGAAATCAAAAATTTGCCTTTTAATTAACTTTTATTGAATAACGAAAAAGCGTTTCAAAATTAGTTGATAGTTTTTCAAATATTAGCATTTAAATCTCGTTTTTGAGTTTAAAATGCAACCGCAAAGTCACATGAACGGCGTATGACTTTCTCATTATAAAACATATCGTTGAGCTGATTTGAGTCTTAAAGAGTGAGGGACAAAGAATTTTGTTGTTGCTGCTCCGAACACGTGACATGATGCATCACCTTATGTAACTAAATACATAAAAAAAGAAGCTGATAGGTAAAATAGTCTAGAGAATATAAATATAACCATAAAACCAGGAATTATTTTAAAATGCAAGTCAGAACCGTTTTGGCTTTATGTTAGATATATGGTATAAAGCTGAAATCAAGGTAACGATGTTAAAGAATTGAAAGCAAGCGAAAGGTTACAACCTTTTGTAAAATATGCCGTTTGGATTAACATTTGATTTTGACATTATGGAATTTCGTTAAAAATAATAATATAACTGAAAGTTGAAAGTGGTAAGAATTGTAAATGCCAGAAGCTAAAAATGTTCGGAAATTACGAAAAAAGTGCGCACTGGCGGCTTCTTTATACGCTATTTTGAAATGTTTAGAGAATTACTGAAGGCCATTTACATTTACCACATTATAAAACATTGCTCAGTTGACTTTTTTTTTAACGTGAAAAGTAGTGTTTGAATATTTTTGTGGCATTTACATCGTTTGCTACTTAAATCCTCAACTGAGCTCAATCAATATCAACGTATCAATCAATCATCAAATCAACAATCAAAATCAACGTATAATATAATATATACTGAATCTTTATGTCTATTTCATATGATAATTCTATGAAAGTTTGTTGTCCGTAAAAAAATTTTAAAATGCTTTAATGTTCCAAGTTTAAATAGAGTCTACATTATTTCAATAATAAAAAAATTCTAGCTCAGCTAATTGTTTAATCATAACATTTATTTCAGTGAAAAATTGAAATGCCTTTGACTGCTATTTATAAAACATTTTTATTAGAACTTGATAAAGCGACATTCAAATGAGATTGTCGTTGAAAATTTTCCCGTTTTTATCGCCGTAATTTTATTATTTGTTTAAAATAGTTAATTTTCTATTATCCTTCAAGTAGAATGACTAATAGTAAATACGAACTCCGAATTCTTCCTTTTTCATTGTCGAATGTTCAAAATGTATAGTGTTTATCTTCAACTGCGTATTTCATCTTGCATTTAAAATTACTTTCTTCCATTTCTTGTGGATCAAACTAAAATTTACGCAATGAAAACTAGAAATCTTTTCACATCTGTGTCATTATTGTATTTGTATTACTTACAAGTCGATTCATTTTGTAATCTAGAGGTATTATTTTGCGCTTTATGAGGAGTTGCATTTTATAAAAACGGCAATATCTAAGCCGCGTTGTAGGAATGCGCGCTATACAGAAGTTCGCTTTGTTTCATTTCTAATAATGCCGTCACACGTTTTCCTGCCTCACTTCCGTGAAGGCAGTTAAGACTTTCTTTTTGAGAATTACAACAGATTCGAAAAACTAAAATGATTTTTTTTTTTTGAGGACTATAAAGAGTTGCATTTTATCAAAACAGCATGTTCAATATTTGAGCCTCGTTGTAGGAATGCACGCCATGTAGGAAATGATTCATTTGTAATAATGCTGTATAGTTTTCCCGCTATACTTTCATGAAACCTGTTAAGATTATTGCATTTTTTGGGGAGATCCGGGGAACTAAAATATATTTTCTATTTATGTAGAATACTATACAGTTAATTCAAAACAGTGTGGTGGGAAATCTCTTTTATAACTGAGAACTGATAACTTGGATGGTGATGTTTTATTTTCTCTATCGAGGATGTCTTATCAGCTCAAGACAACGATAATAAAACCTTTTGTGCGAGTCTAAGAAAATAGTCTAAAAGATATGAGATGATAGCTATAAGATGATTTAAAATCAACATAATTTCCCATACTTCTAAAAAATTGATGAAATGGAATTTTCTTCTAATTATTTAAGTTTTCTCGTTTTGATTAATAGGGCAAAATTGTGTTGTCAAATTTTTTGTAACTTCAAAATTACATTTCCTTATCCCAAATAAAATCTCGATGCACATTTCATACGAAACCTTGATAAAAGGCGGCAGAATTATTTTATCAATTTTTAGGGCATTGATATCTAAATGTTAAACAGAAACTCTTTAATCCCTCGAATGTCAATACGAAATTGAAAGTATATATTTTATAAATCGGCTACCAATTAAAAAAAATATTCAAATTTTTATGTTCTCATAATTTTGATAAGAATTCGCGAGAAGAAAGTGGAACATTAAATGTTATAGTTCTGATAATTTATTTAAATATAGTTATCTTCCACGGAAGTGTCCTACCCCTGTTTATCGTAAACTTCAACTAAATGGGATGCAGTCCAGTCGTTTTCTCCTTGACACAAAATTCTAAGTTGCGTCTCACGCGTCCATCAAAATATGGATTTTGTATAGAATCTTAATTGAAATATGATATCGTAAATGATAAAAAACTTATTTCAATTGTAAATAATTTATATATTTCAAGACTCTCATTTGGAATGCAATAATTGAAATAAGATAAAAATAATACAGATTAAAGGTGCTATAATAACTATTAAATCACTTTTATCACTGTAATAAAAAGGAAAAAAAATTTTTTTTTGAGAAATCTGGTGTTTAAAACAAAAATCGGGAAAACATGAATTGCAGATAAAAATGCTCTAAGTAAATTGAAATTGCAATTACATTTATAATATATTTTACAGAGTTTGTAATGCAGCGCATTTATAATTTTGTTTACAGTGAATGTTTAAGTTTTTTTTATATATCTATAATTTTCTTATTGCTATTTTTTTCTACATTTCATGGTTTTATTATTTTTATTTCGACCTTCAGATTTTCAATAAAAAAAGCCCCCCCCCCCCTTTTTTTTTCATTTTTATGACACTGAATAAAAGTATTCCTTCTTAAATCATAATTGTTATTTTATTTAAAAGCAACGTCTCAAATTCAAATGTTCTTAAATGAAATGTATTTTATGTTTGTATCATTCTATATAATTTATGTTACAATGCATGGAAATAACATTTTAACAGAAAAAGACCCGAAAGAAAGCACGTGAATTTAATTTGTTATTATTATTTTTTGGTATTTTCGGATCAAGTGGTAGCGAAGTGTCTTTTGAACTACTCTTTAGGGGGAACTGCGATATGTTTGGAGAAGATCGTAGTTTCGAATCTGGTAGTTCAACGTAATATCATTTAACCGGTGTCACATTAAAAAAAATGTATCCATGCTATAGTGCAGTAATGATTTTATATTAATGAATGCATGTTTTAGTAGATTTCTTGCTATAAATTTGGGGAAAAGGTTGAATAATGGTTTTTCCCCCTTAGGTATAACCAAATGTGGTGGAGTTTCCCTTGAGATTGTTGCGGGGCTATCTCTTGCTGGTTTTTAATTTCGGGATTTCGTAAGTCGTACTTGACTGATGAAAAGCTTTCTCTTTCTTTTTAGTTAATGGAATTTCGGTTTAGCCTAATTGGGCACTAGTATACCTGATAAAATCTCTCTCTCTCTCTCTCTTTTTTTTTTTTTTGAAAATTTTAAGTAGTTACCCGCTATTTAAAATACGTATCCATGCATTGCTATTGCATATTTCCTGTCTTGTATGCTTTTACATAAACTGTCTGTCTAAGATATTTTAATCGTGATATTACGATTGCTATGACTTGACATTGGATATTATTGATCGTATAAAATGTTCACGAAACTTGAATGAATTATTTGTTTTTGCCTTTTTACTTCCATTGTCCTGTGATAATCGTTAGTAACTATGTAACTACATCTTCATGTACTAACATCTTCATTTTAACCGTTAACATTTATTGCATTGAATGCTTAGTTTTCATTTATCATTTTTCTGTAGAAATCTAACCAAAGAAACAGTTTTTTTAATCCTATTTAGGCTGAACAATAATCCAGATATTCTTGGTTTTATTTATTTATATATCCATATATTCTTAGTAGTGTGCGAAGCCAATTCTCTATGAACCACAAATATCAACAATTTTTTATAGAATTGCTGGGCGAGACGTATTAATATTGTACTAGTTTTTTTTTCTATTTTTTCACACTGTGTTACTTTTTTTCTACCAAAATGTGAACAGAGAGCAGCAAAAATTCTGAGCTCGTCAAAGGATTTGTGTTGCATATTACGTAGTATTTTTCTGTTATCCTCATTTTCGAAGAATGTAGAATAATTATTCCACGTCTTTATAAGGATGAAAATTATGAGAAACTAAATTACTTTCCTTTAGTTTCATCACCTGCATCTGAAAAACAATATGTATTATTTCTTCGTTGTAATAATTGAGAATTTCATGTGCGTGAATGCGCGCTTCTCACGATTGCAACATTGTACTTCGTAAAATTTTTATGATTCTGTAAATTTTTTATATAGCGAGAATGAACTGTAAACAAAATAATATGATCTTAATTATTTAGAAGATGTATCTCCTAATTCATGGAATATTACAAAATTTCTAAGTGATATACCATTCAGTTCCAATTTTTTTACTCGGTTTAGTTTTTCTCCTTTTTTTTTTCTCCCATCCTATTCTAGCTTTTTACGAATATAATTCTGATCTCATCAAAGGATTTGTGTGGAATATTTCGCAACGTTTTGCGAATTGCGACATTATTTTTCTCCGAATTTTGCTGCTTTCGTCAGCTTTTATACTATCGGGAATTAAACTGTAAACAAAATAATCCAACTTTAATTATTTAGGGATAAATGTATCTCCATAATACATAGGATACAACAAAATTTCAAAGTGATATACCATTCAGTACAAATTTTTTTACTCAACCTAGTTTTTCTTTTTTCTCCCACCCATTCTAGTTTTTTTGTTAAATGACCGGAGAGCTATAATTTTGAACTTATCATTTTGTGTGGAATATTTTGCAGTGCTTTACGAATTGCGACATTATCCTTCCTTAAATTCTGCGACTTTTTTTCAGCTATTTATATTAGAGAGAAATAGACAGTAAACAAAATAATCTTAATTATTTATAAATAGATGTATCTCCATAATACATAGAATATAACCGAATATCAGAATGATATGCCATATAGTTCAATTTTTTAATTTCATCTTTTTGTTATTTTTTCCCACCCTATTCTAATTTTTTACAAAATGATCAGACAGCAATAATTCTGAATTCATCAAAGGATTTGTGTGGAATTTTTCGCAGCGCTTTACGAATTGCGACAATATCCTTCTTAAAATTTTGCTGCTTTATTCAGATTTTTATATTTGTGAGAAGTGAACTGTAAACAAAATAATCTAATTTTAATTATTTAGAAGTAGACGAATTTCCATAATAGATGAAACGCAACACAATTTCTAATAGTCCAAAGTTTTTACTTTAGTCAGTAAAACTAATGATTTTTCTTCTGTCTTTCAGTTCCAAGTGTTTCCATCTCCAGAAATATCATTCCATAAGGAAGAAAATTGCCAAGTTGAAGTAATTAGTTTTTTTCTTTCTTTCTGTGTTTTTTTTCTTTGCCTTTTTTTAGTCTCGTGTTTATTTGACAAAACTGACTTCTGTTGTTATCTTGCGTCGTGTAATCCATTTCCGTCACTATACCTGACGATAGCTATTTTACTCAGTCTCGGTTCCTTGACGACTCTGATGTGAGAAAATCTGTTAAGGTTATTTCCTTTCAACTGGAATAACGGTTGAATTGATCCAATTAATGGCATATCTCGAACGTTTAGAGATACAACACTCAAGAGTCATATTATACATGACTCTTGAATTTTAAGAATTTTTTTTTTTTCTCATTTGTGTTTAACATATTTCGTGAGTATTTTATGTTTTGAATTATTCTTTTATTTTCTGTTATGAGCTACAAAGACCAAACAATTTCGTTAGTAATAACTACTCGATAGAATAAAGTAATCCATAAGAATGCTATATAAAATGCATTCAGATTTTCATTTTTAAGTGATATTATGATTTAAATATCTTGGATTTAATGATACGGAATATATGAACTATTTATTCAAATGTTTTTATATTTTATGAAATTTATTTAACAATATTTGAAAACGAGCCTTTTTTTTTCTTGTATTCAATATCGGTTGCAATATTTTAAAATAAGTTTTGCATAGAAAAGTAGCATACATTTATTAGCATATTTTTTGGAGTTGAAAATTGTAAAAATACTTTATTCAGAGTACTTGATTTTTAAAAAAAAATCACATTTATATAAGCGTGGCGTGTTATAAGCTAGAGCTTCTTTGTTTATTTCGTTTGTTTACACTTTTACAAAATACGGGTTACAATTTGTAGATTAGTAGAAATGATTCTAGTATTTATAATTTTAGTAACTTTATGGCTTCATAATTCGTAAAAAATGTGATGTCAAATAAGTGTTGTTCCGTTTGTTTACATTTTTTTAAAAATGCGGGTTACAATTTGTAGGTTAGTAGAAATTATTCTGAATAGGTATTTATAACTTTATGGCGACATAATTTGCAAAAATTGGCTCTCATATAAATAAAATCTTAATCCTTTAAATAATAACAAGATGAATGCAAACTATTAAATATATGTATTTTTACCAGAATCTTCGATAAAAAGATGACTATCGCATGATTCGATTAGTTATACTGAAATGAAAAATCGTTGCTTTTTCTACATTTTTCCCTAATTAGTATGAATCAATAAACAAGCAAAATAATAGAAATTTAATGAGTTCATTAACTCTTACCTGCTCCCACGTGATATGGCATCCCATGGCAAACATGACAGCGACCAAAAGTATCACAAGTAGTATGTCATGGGCTGTCTTGATGAGCGGCACTTGTACCACCATCGTAGCGTTTTCACTGGTGTTCAGGTGTGAGTTCTCCATTTTCAGGCACTGATGTCGGAAAGAGAGCGGAGAGCGTTTTTATGTGAGGAAGAGCCTTGCGCAACCAGCAGAGAACTGTCCGATCGTTCGCCAATCACATAGCAGCGCTCAGCGGTGTTGCGCTTATCTTTTTGCGAAGTTTCGTATTCCGCCGAGGACAGAAAAGTTGGTCTCGTGCAGCGAATCGCTTTTCATTAGGGCATTTTTTTTTTTAAGATTTTTTTTTCATTTGTTTATTCGCGATTACTAAACAGACTATCAGAGGTGTTTTCCTATAATTTGGATATTTATTTTTCGAGTGTTTTGTTTTTTGGGTATGTTATATTTCACTAAATGATTTTTTTAAACTCATTATTCGAGGTTGTTTTGTGATTTTTAGGTTGGATGTTAAAAATATTTAGAGGAAAAAAATGTGCATTTTTTAGCGTTGTTAGAATAGAGGCTAGAGCAAATTTAAAAATTCGGTCGCTTTGGTTATTGCCTAGCATAGATTACCTCAGTCATATCCAGAATATTGAAGAAAAGGCTTATGATTGAATTAAAATAATTAATAGTATTGATTAATCAGTCTGCTACGTTTTTTAAAAAATTGGAATTTAATTTAATATTACATGGATAACACGACCATCAGTTTCAAAACTTTTATAACTGATGGTCGTGTTTTTAAACGGGCTCTTGAAATTTTTGAATTTTAAAATTCTGGACAAAGTATGGATTTATTTTCTATATATTCTTATATTTGGAACCCACCTCGATTATTGCTTAGCATCGATTATCTGGATCACCTCAGAATATTGGGAAAAAAAAAATCTTCAAAAGAATTCATAATGCCTAAATAGTTAATAATACTAATAAACTTGCCTGCTACATTTTTAAATTATTAAAAACCGACTGTATTTTAATTTAATATTCATTATATTTGGAACTGAATATTTTTAACTGATGGTCGCGTTTCTAATTTGGAGCGCGCAGTAAAATAGTTGAGTTTGAACTATATTCACAGAATTTCTACTTATTTTCTCTGTATTTATATTTGAATATCCGTCTTGGCATTAGACGAGAAATTTTTGGATTGTAGAAATTTTGACATAAGATGGATTTATTTTGGAAACCCATCTTTGCATAAGACTAGAAATGGGCTTTTCATTGCATTTCGAATTTCTGTATCGCAAAAATGTTGGCAGAAAATTGACTCATATTTAAAATCCGCTTCTGTATAAGTTGGAATATTTATATTCCATTGCAATCGAAATATAAATGTTTTGAGCTGCTAAAGTCTTGTCAGAATATGGACTTATCCTCTATATAGGCTTAGTTATGGAATTCCCTGCTTTAGTATAATTTAGGAAATTTACTTTTCACTGAAATCGAACTTTTGTGGAAAATTACTTATTTTAGAAAACCATGGTATAAGTTGTAAATTTTGCTTTTTGGGGATATGGATTGCTGCTTTAAGGTTTTTAACTTGGCTATATCATCCCGCATAATTCTAAAAAATACGTATAAAATAATAGTTTTTTCGTGAACTTCGTCGGAAAAAAATGTAAGAAATAGAACATGTTTTATGAACTTTAATTTCGATAAAAAAATGTTCAAAGATATATCGTCCAGAAGCTTTTCGTATGACCTAAAATCGGCCTGCATTATGTTTTTTAACTAACAAGTATACTCGTTATTCTGGCCCACGGCGGCCTGGTGGCCGAATTTCAGCCTCATGAAAGCAGGGTTGCGAATTCAAGTCTCTTTTTTTCTCTGTTGAGTGCGCAGATTCGTGCATATTAAATTTGTAGTCATTAAATTTTCTCCACAAGATTTTTTGCGGAAATCTGGTATCGTACTTTTTACTTAATAGTACTGCCATAGTTATAAAATCTCTTGTTGTCAAAATGATGCTTAAATCTAATGAAATATTTAATTAATTTTTCTCTGTTTTCTATACTCAAAGTTTCTCGGGATATTTTTATGGATTTCATTAATAATAAGAATAACGATTTGTTTAATTGACTTGAAGCCTTCATTAAAACCATCTTTATGTATTTATTAAAAAAATTTGTAGTTCGTATTACATTGCAAAGGCAACTGTTGGCTCATATTAAATCATCTGTTTATGGCGATTTGGTGTGAGCCTCACATACCAGAAGAGAGAATATATAGCACTCGACAGGAACAAAAAAAAAAAAAAAAAAAAAAAAAAAAAATACAGTTACAGTTTTCAAAACACACTTGCAATAATATATATATATGTATATATTCTTTGCGTCTTAGATTTTACGATATAATTCATTTTATTTTTTATTATTATGTAATTTTGAAAAAAAAATTTTCTCAAATTAATTGTATGGAATCAGAATTTAGTTACATGAATCGATTAACTAATAATTTAAAATATTCTGAAAATATTAAATTCATATAATTAAAGTGTTATAATCATATAATTAAAATATTATAATCATATAATTTGAATTTTGAAAATATCAAAATAATATAATTTCATCAAAAGCACGCAGTTGTAGAAAGTCTCAAAATGGTAGTACATTAAGTGAGTGAAAAATAGATTACAAGATTCCATTTTTACAAATATGAACAAGTCAAATGAAATAACTTTAATTAAAACAATTTAAAAATACTTTTATTAATATGCTGAACATCGGATTTTTTTTGTTTTAATTATTTTCTAATTTTTAGCATTCAGATCACGTTTCTCCATGGACGGAATTAAATTTTAAATTTAATTATTAATTAACTGATAATCAAATTCTGAAAAATATTAAAATTGTGTAATAACATTGAAAACATGAAGTGTGAAAAATTTCAAAGCTCGAGTATATCAGCAAATGAATGTAAAGATGATCAAAAACTTCATTCTTTACAAACATGAAACCAGTTAAGTTAGATAAAAGCGGTTTAATAAAAGGGTATGATAAACCTTATTCTTTTATATTTAATAAAATTTTTGAAGTCATAAGGAAATTTTATTCGCGGGAATTAAGAAAGTATGAAATATTTTATATAAGTATATATAAATATATAAAAGTATATATAAATATCTGATTTTAAATTTAACATGGAAAATGGGGAGAAAAAAAATTCGGCGATGTAAAGGATTAATTTAACTTAAAAAAATTCGTTTGAATGAAGTGGAAATTATTAACATATCTCTTCAAAGTCAAATTAAATTCAGCTAAAATGTTTTCAGTTAAAAAAAAAGTATGTAATAACAAATTCTGTTAAATGAAAATGTTTTTTGAATTAATGAATTTGCTTTTAAGTAATAATAATAATAAAAAAAAGATGTTGAAAAATAGAACATTTTGAGAAAAGTTCTATTTTGAAATAATTTAATTTTAGATACACAATCCAGGGCAAACGTCTAATAGTAATTATTACTCTGTGGCAATATTTTCTTTTGTAATGCAGTGTGACCGTACCTTCTCCCAAACAGGTGAAGCATGACTAATCAACGGTCATTGTTTTGACTAGAAGTTCATAACAAGTGATAAGTTCAAGTGTTTTGACAGTAAAAGGAACATATGTTAACCGATGTTCATTGTCTTTTTCATTAGAAATTTAGAATGTTATTCTGTGTTAATCTTTAAATCTTTCTTAAGTATTTCTTAGACAAATATATGAAAATGCTATTCATTTATTTATTCTGATGTATAATTTTAATAACTGCCCTTGTATTTGGAACTGTTGGCTTAAAGTGAAAATATTTTCTTTCTACTTTTTCGTATACGAATATATTCTTTCTACTTTTTCGTATACGAAATATAAAATACGGCAGCAGTGAACGATGTATTTTTTAAGATTTTCATGACCACTCTTTCATTTTTTTTTTTTTGAAATTATATTTGTCTGTCTATTTGTATGTTTGTGAACACAAAACTTAAAAACGCAATGAGCATAGGAGATTAAATTTGGTGTGCGAATTGTAGATTTCTGTCAAATATTGGGCAAAGACTCTCTACGGTAAGTCAATCTGTCTGCCCATCATTATATATGTGAATAAGATCGCTAAAGATCGCCAAAATATAGATGAATGACATTTGGATATTGTTTATCACTAAAATTGGTTGATTTGGATCATATTCATCAACAGGTCATCTTTTGAGCTGTCTACTCGAATGCGACATCTAAAAAAAAGCGAAACAAGTTGGATGGGTGAATTTTTGTATATGGCCTTAATACCAAAATAGGGGTTTCGGTGGCCTAACAGTAAGAAGCCAGTTTCGGGACCGAATGTTTCCGACTATACTAAAAAAAATCCTCCATGAACGCGAATCTACTGAATGTTAAATCTAACATCGTGAACCAAACACTTTCCTGCTGGTATGGCGCAGAAGCTATATAGTGGGGACTGCTAATCCGGATATTACTCTCGTCATCTTCCTGCTGTTCAGAATAACGAAATTCCTTTCCGAAATTGCTCTTGTTGGGCTTCATATCTGGACGTTAATATATTTAAGTTAAACTAACACCAAAATTGCAGACCTCTGCCTAATTTTGGAAAAAAAATCTAACAATGAGGTCGACTATCTGTTTGTTCGTCTATCTATATGTGATCACAGTAATCAAAAACATATGCAAGATAAAGGAAATTTAATATGTGGCATTATACCAAAACTGTAGATTTTCATCAAATTTTCGATCCAAGGATTGGCTAGTTCAAGATATAAAATCAATTTCTTTAACTTTACTATGAATGTATACTCAAGATGTATAGTATTATGTGAGTTTGCAAGAAAGTTGGGATAACTCTTCCATTGGTTGTTATTCAAATTCCGTTTTAAAGCTATACTTTACATGTATGAACTGCATTTAAAGGAAATATTTTAGCTACTTGCCCATATAACAAGTCTTCCGCAATGCGTCTGTACAACTGGGTTTTACTTCTAAAACAGGATTTCGTGATTGGGCTTATTTCTTGGGAGAGTGGTAGTTTAATTAAAACCCATAAAACCTCTGACACACATTCTACCAAGGCTAACACACCATTTCAGTGTCCCTCTGTTTCGTTAATCTGTGTTTAATCATTTTTATCATCCTTAATAGCTCACGTGTTGTTGAGATTTGATTTTAGCTTCTAAAATGATCTAGGTTAAAGAGTATGTCTTGCATTTTAACTAGTATACTAATAAAAATGCAGTAGTGCATTTTAACTAGTTTAGATGTTACTTTTACAGCTCATAGCACTGATATTATGCTTATAATTATTCGACGCCATGGTAATTTTTGTGTTTTTATTTCGCCATAAGTATAAGAGGAAGAGGCTATTAAAATTACTTTTTTTGTTTTTTTTAGAAATTACATCTTAAATTGTACTAGTTATTACTGTTTAACCATTTTGATCGAACTGAAAATATTTTGACCGAATATTGATTGAAAATTTTCTTATCAACTGTGGATTTCTTGTATTTAGAAAAGGTATATTGTTAGCTATACAGATTTGTCTTTATGTTGATTTCAAACTTTTGAATTTTGTATCTATCACAACTATCCATGTACCACATCTAAGAATGCTTGTACCATCATAAAATCATTTCCCGGTTAAATATCAATGCATTCTTGATGAGATGTGTAGAATCAAAGAATAAGACATTTTAGTTGTAACTTTTGCATTATAATAAAAAATATATACATTCTAAACATTGCAATAAATAGTAGAGAGAGAGAATAGTAAATATATAAAACTGTATTATATTCTGTCATATACATATTGGCAATTATTACAATTTATTATTGACTTATGAACTGTTATATTGCAATGAATTTCCATTTGTCAGGTAATATGCTAAGTATCTTATTCTATTAATAGGCAGTAATATATTGCTTACAATTCTAAAAGCCTACTAATTATTTCAAAATTAGCTCCATAATTGTAACTTGTATGTTGCCGCTACCTTGGACGCCAATTTCAAGAAGAAGGGGAGGGGGGGGGTGATGCCAAAGGTATCCAAAATAATAAATATTTATAAAAATGGTTAAAATGGCCCCTCCTTGCATTCATTTTCAATATTCATTTAAATGTTTTGTGTAAAATTGTATTAGTAAAAACTGTATAAGTCATACTTTCAGAGGTTTGTTACTATTGGATACCTTCCTTATGCATTGGTAATATTAAATAACAGATGTTATTGTTACAAAAAGCAATGATATATTTCACAGTTATCGATTTTTTGCGTTAACCCTTTCTAGGGCCGTGGGAAGTATGTTTCCCACCAAATTTATCAATCTTTGTATGAAATTATGTAGGTTGGCATAAGTTCTGACAAATTTTTTTAGTAAGTCAGAAACTTAGATGCGTCAGTTCTTTATTTCTGACAAAATGATGCGTTTTGGTTTGTCACTTAATTATTAATTAACCAAATTAATTAATTAATCAAATTAAATTTATCTAATAAGCTAAATAAATCCCTTTTCTTATTCTAATTTCAAGCCTAAAAATATCTTAACATTATATGACTAGAAAAAAAAGGCCCTTTAAAGGATTAATTGTACGAGAGCCGTTTTTTTCCCCAAAGCTCCGATGAGCCATTAATGAAGACCAATGTAAACAACAAAATGATTTTTTTAAATTAAAAAATAGATACAAACTTGGTTACTTTTCGATATATTCATCATGAAGATACAGACATTTGTCATATTGGATGAACCAAGCTTCCGATCTCCTGGTCAGAAAATTTTACCGCCAAGCTTTAAAGCGATCTTAATGTTCCTTTAAAGCTCCTCAGAAAATGGTAGCTTTGGCCTCCTAGCTAGTTCTTCAATTCAGCAAAAGATAAAAGCCGCATTCTCGATAAAGAAGATGAAGTTGAAGTCTGTCGCAAAAGAAGATCTTGTTCAGTGAGTTGATCAGATTGTTAGAAAGAAGCAGTGGCGTTGGAATCTCAGGCAACAAACTGGCTGATCAGCAGGCCAGAATTGTGACTTTGGAGGGTGAATGTTTAGACATTTCTACTTCTTATTCTTTCATTAAAAGAAAAATCAACAAAATTCCATACTCATCAGGCATTTCAAAAGAACCTTAAGATCATTTTTATATCACTGGCAGCAATGTTTTTCGAGGAAGAGATCTGAAACTTGGCCCACTGATATGACAAATGCCTGATATTTCACGGCTTTTACATCGAAAATTAATCACGTTTGTACCTAGCCTTTGGTAATGAATTCATTTTGTTGGCTGCACTTATCTTTTTTTCTTATGGTCATCGAATCTTTGGGGGGGGGGGAGAGAAACGACCGTTGTACGAGAAGTATAAATAACGTTCTAATTTCATAGATAATATTCAAATTTTAAATATAAAAAAAATATTTGATGCTGATTCGTAAACTTCGGAATTATTCTTGTATCCTTTGTTGATATATCTTATTTTTTAAAATTATTTATTTTAGTTTTTGATGGATTTCTTTATTCTTTTCCTGCTGAATTGTTCTTGATTTTTTTGTTGTTGGTGGTGAGAAAACTTTTATTTCTGATTGAAATTTTCTCTAGGGTTTGAAAGCAGATACTACATCCATCACATCATCAATAAATATTTCCTCAGTAGTTTTTTTCGATGCACTGGAACGAATCCGATTTTTGTTTTGTGAAAGCATTGAACCAAAAGAACATTTTCTTAAAAAACAAACAAACAAACAAAAAAAAAAAACATTGATTTTGTCCTTGCATGCTATTACACGACCATCAAGACCTTCCACGCTTTTATTCGTGAAATTCAAATGTTCAGAAATATAGACTGGATGAGCGAGTTTAAGAAGATTAAGAGGATAAACTGACGCCACATTTCTATGCAGTTTGTATTTGAGCATGAAAAGAAATTGTAAGTTCGTTTTTTTATATGGAAAAAAATGATATCTGCGTTCTTATTGCTTTAAATCTCTGTTTCTACGAAGGTTTTAAAGGATTTTTCTTATCAATGCTATTGTATGATGATACAACAATAACATAACAGGATTTTAATTTTTTTTTTTGTATTTGTTAAAAAGAGTTCAACAATATATTTTTTTTCTTTCTTGTATAGTGAAATCTTTTAGAACGTCGCTGGAGAGTGCGTCGTTTTGCCTTATCCTAAATCATTGCTATCCATTTTAGGGTTTAAAAAATGTATATATTCGCAAATATTATATAGTGCTTTGTTCCAAGCTGTAATAAATAAGATTGTATTTTTGGTGTAATATATCTGGTAACACAACTACTTGAACATGATTGTTCAGAAAGTTTTACATTTAATTAGAAGTATTAAAATAATATTTTACTCCCTAAAAGCTAGAGATTATATATACCTACTTCCCCGTTTCTTTTCTGTTATTTGATTTTACGTTGTGAATATTGTCGACTTATACATGTATAACATGTGAATCGTTAAGGCATGGCTGTATCTAACTTTAATCGAAATTTGTCATTCATGATAAATTTTTAAGTTTCCATATATAGATTGCGAAAATATCATCGCACAAATACATTTTTTTGCTCGTTTATGAAATATGCAAAGAAAAAGTACCGCAACCGTAAAAAAAAAAAAAAAAAAAAAAAAAAACCTTGAGATTTTGACGAATCTTGACCTCCTAGTGTATGAAAAATACATTTTTGGAGCTATACCTGTATGCCTGTGAATATGATAATAAAAGAAATGCTTTAATCTAGCTAGATGAAATTTCTATCATATTTTCAACGAAATTCCATTCTAAGCAAATCTCTCTGCCCGACTGTTCGAGCGCAAAGGAACACGATTACTGTAAAATGTAAAGAGCTAGATAACTAAAATTTGGTACGTTGGTTTAACATCTAAAATTTAGATCCGTGTCAAATTTTGAATAAAATCGGTCGGAGGTTGACCATTCGTTGGTGTGTACTTTAATATGCATGTGAACGCGATAATACAGCATAGCTAAATGAAATTTGGTTCACCGTTTTAACATCTAAAGTGTAGATTATTTAGAAATTTTGAATCAAATCTATCAAAGAGTTGACCGTCTGTGAATCTGAAAACATAATACCTCAAAAACGCGATGATTTCAATAAAGGGAATTTGGTAATTCGGTATGTTTTTGTTACTACAATTGTGGTTCTACGATGGATTTGTTTCCATTCGTTGGTAAAAATGGCGTCCAGAATACACATTTGATTTTCGAGTACTTTTGTATTAACCGTATGCCAGGGCTTTTATCGCCAACAATGGCACGCTACATTTAGTAAAATACTAAATTCACGCCAAAAAAATCTATTTTTCACAACTACTGATCGCCACATGCAAAATATTCACGGGCTTTCCCAAGGTTCACAATTTTATTTGGGGAAAGAGGATAACACTTATACTAGAGAGTATACGGAAAAGTTTTGGGAAATGACTCTTACTGTTTTTTACTTTCTTGTATACATAATAAACAAAAAAAAAAAGTATCGTAATCTCCAAATAAATAATAATTTTATCTGTCTGTGGGCGTGATAATTCAAAATCGGAATAAGTTATAATGAACTATGTCATACACTTTTTACCTCAAAATTGTAAACGTATACCAAATTTTCTCCAAAATAATATAGATCTATATTTTAGAACCAATTGGTATGATGAATGAATTGCATAATATATATTCGATTCTCTTTGCGATCTTACGAAGCTAATAAAAAATGGAAGCCATGCTGTGCAATGGGTGCGGGACGAACACCCCCGCTGATTTAAATTTATTCAGCTGTGAGAAGGGATGATTATAGTTAAGAAGGTACAAAACCCGTCAGTGAATTAATTCCCGGGATGTCACAACAGGTATATAGTAACCGGTATTAATACAAGCGGGAGTATTCTCTCCCCCCGCCGATTGTGGCGTATAATAACACAATGTGGTATGTATAATGTTATAGATCTCAATCAGTTTTTAAATCAGATCGATAAAAGAGAAAAAGCACATATTTCTCTTTCTTCTGTATCCTATGAAGTTAAACAAAATGCGTAGATCATATTGTGTTACGAGGAAGGTAAAAGAAGAACACTTCCGCTGATTAAAAAAAAAAAAAAAAAATCTGTTCTAAGAAAGAATGGTTAATATTTTATAATATTTTTCTTTCAAAAAATAGTGGAAGTGGTCTCCTTGAAACTTTCTTGCCTTCTCCGTAATAAATTTATTATTTTCCTTCTTCCATATAAAAATTGTGGGACTTGATTAGACCATGCACGCTTCGAGTGCTCAGGTTTTTATTTTCTTCCGCTCATGAGTGCTGCATGCTTTGTAGTATAATGGAGATAACCGAAGGCGCATTTTTGAAGCTTTTTTTCTTAACCGATTGAAATCAGAATTTGATAGTGAACTGCAACTGTAATCACAAGATCGCATGCAAATCAGAAATGAAATTTCATTTATTTAAGTCATTGTGTTTGTGAGTTATTGCATTTCCACTCATGCAGTGTACAGATAGACTGATGGTCAACCTGGTGAAGGATTTGGTTCAAAATTTATGCCTATCTATCTACCTTAGGTTGTAAAACTATGTACCAAATTTTATCCATTTGCGTCTTGGAGTGATAGTACTATTCGGACAGACAGGCAATTTCCTTTTTATAGATATCTTTCAAAATTTGTTAGAATTCTATAGATTTGACGTTCAAAATTTACAATACAGATCACGTACCAAATTTTATCTTTCTAGCTTAGTGCGTTTTTGAGTTATCATGTTCTCAGACAGACAGACATTTCAAAAATGAGTTTTTTTGGATTCAGAGAGGTTTGACACGTGGTGATTCATTGAAATTTCGAGTTTTTTTTTTTTTTTTTTTTTTGCCGATTGCAGTACTTTCTCTTTGTATATTTCTTATACGAGAAAATAAAAATTATTGGGTATATCACGTTTGAGTTTCAACATTTTAAATAAATTTAAAAAAGAATGAGATTGAAGAACTAACATCCATAATCCGATGTTATTTAAAAGAAGGTATATGAAACTCATTTCAGACTTTTTTTTTAATAACCACTTTATACTACTCTTTTACACATTCTAAATTGGGCATTTTCATCATTTGAGACAGACTATTAAGAAATTGAGGAAAAACATCCAGTTGTCTTGCACTGACGCATAAAACTTTCATTTCTCTTACAAAATAAGCCGGGTAAATTGTATGTAATTGACAAAATTATGATATAATAAATAACAGGATTTGATTATTATTTTTTACTTAACAATAATATAGCTTCACTGTGAGTAAACTAATTTAGCCTATTTAACACGTAAGAAAGAACATTATTTACGTATGTCAGGAATGAAAACTGTGGTGAACAGAAATTTGACTTGTGATTTTTGTTCGTTTGAGACCAAAAATTATTTATGCGAATATTAAAATATGAGACGTGATCTCTGCTTGTTTTCTTTAAGAGGAAGTGCAATAGAGAGAGATTAAAGCCTATGTGAAGATTAGTTTAACAACTAGACTAGTGAATTAGTTGACATTGCTAATAGGATTACTACGTTCTTAGAGCATGATCTTGAAAGAATTCTTGCGTCATGTGTAAATGATTGCAATTTCATTGCATTCGAACTTGAAAGTCCAGACTTTTGATCCTCAGGTTTACTCATGAATTCGCGTTAAATTGATGGGAGATTTTTGTTTTCCATTTAAAAATTTATTATTTGTCCTGAATAAGTATTATATCATTTTTGTTAATACACTCTGTCCCAAAAAATATAGGCACAACTTAAAAATGACATCCTAAGTTAAAATACATTTCATGTTTTCAGAAATGATTCAGATGTATTTTTAAACTGATTTATTCGACTTTATTGTAAAAAAAAATATTAGAAAATAATTAAAAATTAAGTAAATTTTTTGTAAAAAAAATTAAAAATCGTCTATGTCATAAATATAGACATGGTCTGACTTTATTCAGAAATATTATTAGTTTAATATTTTTTTCAGCACACGTTTATTTATTTACATTTCTTGAAAGTATTTATCGTCTGTTTTTTACTTTTATTGGTTTGGAATAATTTTTCGACAAGCAAACCGATGTTTCTATAAATTCGACAAAATGCCTAAATGTAAAGAGACATCGAAAGAGAAGATAATCGAGATTTTGGATTTAAAGATTAAATGCAATCATTTGAAAAGTATATCCAAGATTTTAAAACGATCTTAAAAAATGTTTACAAGATTTTGCAAAATAGCGAATAGTGCTCTAATAAAAAAAGATCTTGTCGACAAAAAAATAACATCTATGCGGAGTGAAAGAATCATTCTAAGTATGACATTTAGAAAAAATATGTCATTGCGGCAAATTGCCTCCAAATTTGAATTGTCCAAAAATACCGTTCACCGAAGAATACTGAGATCTAAACGAATTATCTTTTAAAAAATTTTAAAGAAATCATGTGAAAAACCCACCACAAAACTGGAGATTTAAATTGGGCAAAGAAAATGATGGTTTATGGTGATAAATGGCTAAATGGTGTCTCGAAGGTCGTTTTTAAATTTTAGGCATTTTTGTTTTCTATCTAAAAATTAATTATTATATACTCTCTCTCTCTCTCTTTGAGTGTAATATTTCTATTTTTAGGAAATGTAAAGTGGCTAAATTTTCAGAGCTTCATTTCGGAGTTTTCTAGAAAACCATCGTGTCAGGACGTAACCCAGGAGTAGGAGACTGTATATAGTACAAAATCTTAAAGAATAATATCTAAATAATTCAAATGAGTAAGAAACAACTCGATCGAAATTTTTAAATAATATTGATGAAGATTATAAAAAATAATAATAATTATAATAAAAAAAAGAAATAATATGTAGGGTTTCTCAAGATGTCGTTTACAAACTTCAAGGATTAGTTATAGAGATTAGTCATTTTTACAATAAAACATGAGATCGGAAAATGCCTTTTCTTTGGAATTAAATGAAAGAAAAAGATATTCCAGATTAAGTGTACTACACAAAGAGCAAAAGGACAAATCTTTGGAAGCATTTGTTAAATGTAATGTTGTTGAATTAATTAGAAGTTGTTGATGCGATTAGAATTGATTCTAGATCTTTAAAGATAGTGCTTTTTAGGAATAGTATTTCATCATTATCTCTTATTCCATCATATAAATCTTGAACTGATATTAGATCTTGAAATCGGGATTATATAAACGCATTAATACTACGATTAACACTGTCGACTTGTGGGAAGATGGCGCTAGCTGAACGCTTATATATTTAGTGTGGAAAATGTCTTTTAACCATTTTTGAAGTGATAAGGCATTTGAATAAGATCATATTTATTTTTACTTCTCTTCCTTTCCATTTGGACTGAGTTTTGTATTTTCTTGGGTGACTGTAAGGCCTGTGTGAGTTTATCTTTTTTACAATTTTGAGCTTGAGAGATGAAATATGTGTAAGAAAATAGAGTAATTCTAGATTTTTTTTTGACGAAGCTTTTTGCTCTACTAGACGACTGCATGACCAAAAAAGTGAATTTGTGTGTTTCTTTACTACATTGAGGCTAAGAGAGAAACTGTAGGAAAGAAGGGGAAAGAGAGAGAGAGAGAATTCCTTTAAATTTTTTGTCATATGAAAATATTTTGCTCATTTCATTTAGTTATTTTTGGTATGCGCCTTAATTGTTTTGCATTTTATTATTATTATTATTTTTTATTTTTTTCAAATTCGATGACACATTTTTTTTTCTGGAATGTTTCTATCCTGTTAATCAAGAATAAGAATACTTCTAATGTAATTGTATGTAATTTTTGTAATGAATTATACTATTTTAATATGGTTTAATATCCATAAGTTTGAAAAACTATAATTTGATGCCCAAATGACCCACGAGCACGACGGTAAACCAGTTACTTTAGTGATTGTATTAATACTTGATCGCCAGTCAATGAAGAAACGAAGAGTAGAACCAACAATGATAAATGTTAGTGTATAATTTCTCTTGGTTGCTCAGCAACAGACATCCAACAACAGATAATTTATATGCCGGTCAGTTATTGCGATAGTCCAATCACTGTGTAATCTTTATATCATCTGTCGAATTAATTCGTGAATTCAAACCAATAACATTTCATCTAGTGCCTATTTTCTTAATTCTTTGCCTCATGATTTAAAAATAGTAGTGTGAATTTCGGGGCCATACTGAAAAATTGGTTTAATATTTCTTTTGGTTTGCTTTTAACTGTTATATAAATACCGAGGATTTCTTCTGTCTTTTTTTTAGATAAGATTTCAGACTTTATTTCTTTATTTAAAACCAACAGAAGTGATGTCGTATATTACCTAAAAAGGCTGCCACTTTCTCCTTCTCCTATGCAGAGTTGCAATCTTCGGACAAACCCGAGAACATCATGAGTGCTCAGATTTTTATTTTTAGTCCTGCACATAAGCATTTTGTGCCTGGTAGTATAGTAAAGAAAACTAAATGCGAGTTTTAAATGCCCTTTTTTCGACCGAGGGAGAATAAAATTCGATATAGAATTACAATTGTAGTAAGACGATCGCAAACCTTATTTCAAATATCTAAATTGTTGCGTTTTTGAATGATCGCATTTACATGCATGAGTATGTATGACCGATCGAAAGCTATTCGATTAATATATGTGATTCAAAATTTGATAAAAATCTACGCATTTGATGCTGCAACTATGTACTCAATTCCTTTTATCCAAGTCGCTGCGTTTTTGCATTATCATATTTATATGCTTGCGAAAATATGGACCGATAGACGGATTTTGCTCAAAATTTGATGAGGGTCTACATTTTAGATGCTAAATCTATATACTTCCCTAACTGTGTACTACCCTTTAATCTCGGGCCGCGGTGGCCTGGTGGTAAGGTCTCGGCTTGCGAGCCGTAGGGTTCCAGGTTCGAGACCCGATTCCACCGAAGAACAGTCAAGTAAGGGGGTCTGTTGCACGTTAAATCCGTCATGTGAAACGTCCTCCCGCTGGTGTGGTGTGGCGTGGAGAGGGGGATGCCAGCTCAGGTGTCGTCCTCGTCATCTGACTGCGGTTCAAAATTACGAGGTCCATCCCAAAATAGTCCTAGTGTTGCTTTACAACGGGACGTTAATATAAATAAACCAAACTAAACTACCCTTTAATCTCCGTACCAAATTTTGTCTTATTCTTTACGTTTAGAAGTTATCGTTCTATATCGTACTTGGGCAGTCAGATAGATATATTTCTTAAGAATAGATTTTGTTCAAAAGCGGATAGAAAGCTTCAAATTTAATACGAAAACCACATACCAAATTTCACCCATCTTTCTCAAAACGTTTTTGAGTTATTTTGTTCACTGATAGACAGTTGTAATTGCAACCATCTGGTGTGGTCTCCTCAGCAGATCGGAGCTTTCTCGGATACTCTTTAATGTGTTCTCTCCCCCTCCCCAGCATAAAATTTTGTGACTTGCGTAAGGTCTGAATACCTTACACGACATTGGCAAACAATAGTTACGAAATATTGATCTTTGGCCTGAATATAGTATTTTGACTGAATTTATAGTGTGATTTTTTGGAGATTTTTTTTCTGGCAACTAATCATTGGCATGCATAAGTACTTCAAAATGGAATTTATATTCTGTACGCCTTTTTTCCTATCAATTGATTAAAATCAAAATTTGACATAGAACTACAATTATAGCCACAAGATCGCATACTAAATTTCATTTGTTTAGGTCATTGCGTTATGCATGCGAAACTACAGATCGACAGACGATCAACTCTTTGAAAACTTTAGTTCAAAATTTTATTAGGATCTACATTTTAGATGCTAAATTTGTGTACAAAATTTTATTTAGCTAAATATTTACGCTTTGTACTTATCGTGTACACTTGTATTTGTATAGTTATATTTCCTCTCATTGGAAATCTACAAATGTAGTGTAAAATATATATACTGCATTTTAACCATTTTTGAGTTATTGTGTTCAAAGAAGCCCAAAAAATTTAATTCCAAAAATATGTTTTGCGGACTCGTGGAGCTACTTCAAAATTTCGAGTTCAAATTAATTGATGATTACAATATTTTTTTCTTTATATACTTCATATAAGATGAAGTATAAAGTCTTTGTCGTTTATTAGGAGTTGTTACTTTGATTAAAAAGAATCTCTCAATACCAGTGTGACATGATCTAATCTACATTATTTTAACTGAATACGCAGTCAAAAGTTCTGAAATAGTTTTAGTATATCAGCTGTTTTAGCAAAGCGCAGTATATCTATCTATTGTTCATGGTAGATTGAATTTGCATTTCGTGATTCTAGTTTATTGTATTGTTCGTAGCAAATGTTACAAAAGACAAACGAAGTGAATATTCGTGTCTAGTTGCTTCTTCGTATTTTACATTGCAAATGCATCTTTGCTTTCAAATAATAACTTTTAACATTTCTGCACCATTTTGCCTGGTCACGAAATAATAGGATGTGACGCACCCGATATTCGCATTTTGTGAATTAAAACTCATCCTGTCTGAGATCATTTCCTTATTTTTACGTTGCTCTTTCTGAAGAAATTGAATTAGCTGATTTCCTTTTGATCTTGGAATATCGGGTGAATCCTTTTATATTTCTTCGTCAAATATTATTCCAAATTCTCCGTCAAATATTATATTATTATATCGTCATTCCTTTCGAAAAATATTATTGCTGATGCTTTCAAATTTTCGTCTATGCAATTCACATTTTTATTTCCTTTGCATTGTTATATTTTGAGAGCCATAGCAACAGCGTATTGGTGCATCTTCAAATGAAAGTAGATGCTTCAATAATGCATTTTCACCATGAACGCATTTGTGCATTGTGTTTTTTTTTAATGCATGACTTCCCTCATTATCATATAGTCATGATTTACCTCATGACTGTGCTATCATCGTGATTGTTTCTTGTTTATTAATTTCGTTTTGAAATTGCAATATCGGATTAAAAATTCTCTCTTTCATCATCTCTTCTTAAAAAGTTATTATTGAAATAAATTTGATCTCTATACTTCATATTTTAATTTTTCTTGCATTGATATATTATATACTGAGACCCCAAACAATTAAATGTCTGTTAAGTGAAAGTTGATGCTTTCCCAACATGTTTGCATAACATTGTTAGCTCATTTGGGCATTTGATTTAAGATTTATGCGCATGTTTTTTCAGCCAAATAATATCGGTCCCCTTAACCATTCATGTCGCATTCATTCACGAAATCTTTTGGTTATATGGCTCAATAGTTATTACTATTATTCTTTTATGACTCTCTTATTGTATATTTTAGTACTCTTTTGGAAGTCATGGTGGGTTGGTGGTAAAATCTTGGTATAGGCGTGCAAGGCTCCAGGCTCGAATCCCGATTGATTTAATATTCGTCGTGTATGTTGTCCTGATGCACATTAAATCTAAATTTCAGAGTCAAACATCTTTTCGCTGATGAGACATGGAAGTTTGGCACGGGATGGCTCGATCAATCGTCATCCTCGTTGTCTGATCGTGGCTCAGAATAGCCAAACTTGTCCAAGAATAGCTTTCAGGTTTCTTGCAAATAGGACTTAAGTGAAATTAAACTGCATTAAATTAAATTTCTTTTGTATTAAAAAATTATGAAGTCCTGCATATTACAAAGTCATAATTTGCCTGTCAAATTTTTTGTGGGTTTTAGGTAATGTGAAGTAATTACGGGATCAGGATGTAAAGGTAATTTGCTCATAATTAATTTTGCATTTAACAGATTTAAAATGAGCTACTCATGTTTGTTCTTTGTCCAAACCGTGAAAATATGCAAAAAATTAAATACAAGTGTTTAAGTATAAATTGTTCCTGTTGTTTGAAAAATGTAAATTTATTATCTATGCCTGTTAACATAGTAATATTAAATGAACTTTTTTTTTTTTGTACTCAAAATGGCTTTTAATATAGCAAAATACATATAAATGATTCAAATATTTCTTAACTTCCAGCAAACATCAAATAATCTGAAGGGGAAAAAAAATGTTGATAATATGGATGGATGCGATAATATGGATAAATGTTCTTTACAAAGGGTTAAATTACCTGAAAATAAGCAGATGTTTTATTTTTTATGATAAAATTGCTATCATTAGTTTGTTAAAACCTAAAATTCTATTTTGCATCGATTTTTTTAAACTAAAATTATTTTTCTTTTACTCTTTTTTTTTTTTTAATCTCATTTTATTTTCAATGGGCATTACTTAGTACCAAAGTTTAAAAATGATGTTCAAAGACTACATCAATGAAGTTTTAAATTATGACATTCATTTCTGTATATATGTTTATTCAACGTGTCCATTAATAATTTGTCTTGTAAAAATAACATAAATCTGGAAAGTGTGGCAAAAAAATTAAAGCAACAACACTGTGTATGGGTTTTTAAATCTTTTTATCTCTTTCTGTGAAAGCTTCTTTTCTGTTGTTATTAATTGATAATCCATTTAGCTCAGTCCTGAATCACTTGGTATGAGATTTCTGTGAACATTCTGGGATATTTTATCGATCTTTATCACTGCTGGGTATAGATCTGCCATCATGTATATCATTTATCATTGCCATCATGTATAGTATGCCCGGAATTTTTGATTGCTTCCTGGAATAGTTGCTACATTATTATGGATTGTGTAATGAAATCTGCAGCTATCAATTCGGTCAACACTTGTAATAATTTCATCTAAACCATTCTAACTATTCCTTGTACGGCATTGCATGTATACCACAAGCTGTGTTGAAAAATCCTGCTTTCAAATAAATCATTTTATGCTTATTATTATGCTTTTAGATTTGAAGCCAAAGCCTGTACACGTATTTTTCTCTTTGTCTAAATATGGTTTGCTATAGGCTGCCTTTAAATTCCTATTCATGTTGGAAATATCTGACGATCCTTTAAAATGAGTGTTTTCAATAAGCTACATTATAGCTTTGATTAAAAAAAAAACAATTTTTATCAGTAACAGTCAAATCAACAGACTCAGTATTAATGATTTTCAGTTTTCATTTTAAAGTGTTTCTATCTAAATTAAATAACATAAAAACGGATGTTAAAAAGAAATGAAAGGAAGCAAATTAAAGATTCCGTGCCTCTTATTTCTCAAAGGGCCAGACAAAAACGAGTTTGAAAGCTCAATTTCGCGTTTTAATAATAAATATTTGTGCCTGTAAATAAAACTCGCCCCCCCCCGCAGTTTGCGCAGTAATTTTGTAATTTTTATTTACACAAAATTGTTTCGCCATGTTTTAAGCATCATTTGATATTGATAAGATTATTTTAAATTCTGTAGATAATTTTTGATGTTCTGATCACGGTAGAACGTTGAAGAACGACGCTGTTCTTCAACGTTCACTGCACTTATTTGAGTTTGTTAAAAGCGACTTTAGTGTTTAGTTGGAAATAAGCACATCAAACAGTGATGAATTTTCTGGGTTCAAGGTGTAGTTCCATAAAATGTATATGTTAATAAATCATTCAAATATTAAACATTTTGCTTTATTAACTCACGAAAAAGATAACTCTTTTTCATGAAATTTTGTCTCAGAAAATATATTATCGAATTATTCTTATTCTCCTCTCTTAATTATTTTCTAATAAATTTGTTTATTAATATAAATGTATTTATTCAGCAAAAACGATAAAAAAATAACTTGTAATTTTGTAATTTAATTAAAATCTATTCATTAAACTATTAATCGTTTGATAAAAATTTCTTTACGAATGCGTTCACCTTCTTCAAGTTGTAGTAGCGGATGGGTTTTTTTTATTAAATTGTTATTAAATTATTTAAAATTAATTGAAAAATGGCAAAAATGGTTGTGACTTATAAGTCACTGCACATGTTTGGGTTAACTGAGTCATTTGCGTAGTCGTTTGAGTCATTTGCTCAATATTGCTAGGAAATAAAACTTCGTGTTTATTTATTTCCCGGCTCTCTTGTTCTTTATTCTTTTGCTCATTAGAAATTTTATCATTAGAGTCTATTCTTTATACGGCCTTTTATTTTCCTTTATTGCTTTACATAAAATATATTTTGTTAAGCTTTTACAAACTTCTTAAATTCATCAGTAAATGCGCTCTTAACACTAATATTGATTTGCTTGAAACAAGTTACTAATATTATGTTCAAAGAAGCCAAATCTAACCTAAATCTTTAAAAAAAAAACATTAATTCCTAACAGCATTCGAAAGATATTAAAGACATTATTTTCCACTGTAAAATATCGACTTCATATATATCTGTCCTCTGGAATTTTGCAATCTTGTATTTTTGATTAGTTGTGTTGGTTTCTAAGAGCGAAAAATTCCATCGTTTCTGTAGCAATTTATGTAATTGCCGCTTTTAAAGAAGTAGCACTTTCTCATCATTTGACCCATATTATTTGGTTCTCAGCTACAAGTACAGAAAAATTCTTCTGTATGAACTTTGAAAGAAGGTTGTTTAATTTTACTCTCGTTTTTTTACAATGCCAAATATATTTCTTAATGCTTATAGATTTTTTCAAGTTCAGAGATTAATTCAAATTAATTGGCTTCTTCAAGCTGTTGTTCTCTTATTTTTGTCTTTCTTCTCTCTCTTATCCGAAAAGAAAATATTAAAATCAATAAAACATTCAACCTCGAACTTCTGATGAATGTTTAATAATTTTATACCACCGAATTCGAAAATAATAATAATCAACTGTCTATCTGCGTATGAAATTGAGAACTCGAAAACGTTGCAATTACCTTTTAGCCATAAGTCACAGCTTGTTATATGTCGATCGGTCTACATGTGAATACAATAATTCAAAAGCACAAGAAATTAGATATATGATATTTGGTATGTGGTATGACATGGCATTGTAAATCTGTATCAGATTTATGATCCAATGAGCCAACGGCAAGAAATCTAAAATCCATGCTCGATTAATTTCTATTGTGTATCTGAAAAGATCGCTTACGAACTTTCAGAATTTTTCGGATCTACAAAAGCAAAATCATTTTTATATTAGAATATGGGATCGGAAATGAAAAGAACGGCCGCTATATTAAGCCTTTCGTCAGAATTAAGAAAATAGTACTCTATATGTACATTAATGTATAGTACATTAGAGGTTTAATGGAAACATATTTACGATATTAAAACTATGCAATTGAAAAAAAAAAAAAAAAAAAAAAAAAAAAAACGAAATTGTGTATATCTTTTGATGGCAAATCCGTTGAACACTTACTTTAAATACATATTTATTTGTTATACCGTATTCTTCTATTTAATTCAGTGACAAACAGGCCACAGTAGCAGTCGCTCTTTGCCTTTACGACTCCATGTTCTAATGTAAAAATGACTGGATTTTGTATATCTGACACGTACCGATTCTTGAAATTTCTAAATGATTTTTTATGATACCCTGTATATACTACAAATTTAGCATAGATGCGCCGTATTGCATAAATATTGCAAAAAATCTAGAGAAGAACATGTTTGTGTATAATTAAACAATAATTGTTCCGTATTTTAGCTTTATAGGCATGTAACTAAGGATAAAGACAGTCTGTACTAATTTTGAACATGTTTTATATATCTGTTCAAATCGCTTCATTTTTATCTCATTGGTGCGTATTAAAATTTCTCATCGTTTAAGCATTTTTTTTTCTTTTTTTAAAATGATCTTTGTTTTAAAGTTTTCTTTTTTTTTAAATACTGTTTTTAAATTGAAATAAACAGTTTATTTTTCTTTATTGTTTCAATGACTTAAGAATGGATTTTTTTTTACAAATGTTTTACAAAATACAAATTTATATAAAATAAATATCATATATTTATCGCGATTTTTTTACTTTTGAATTCTTTTGAAGTATTAGCAAATGATATTGTTAAATACTTTGTTTGGAGTGTCGTACAGATTTCTAATAATTAAATGAAATCTCGTTTTATTGAAAAAAAAATATATAACCCGGCCAAGAATCCTCCTAATACCGCCTTTATGAAGCATCATCAATCACTGTTCATATGCAAGGTGGTTTTTTTTTTCTTTTTTTTTTCCCCATTCATATTTTCCAGCTTGTGCCAGGAATATGCAAACTGGATGAAAAGATGACTGATTGAAAATATCAGGTTGAATGATGAAAAATAATAAATCTATAACTTTAATTACTTGTCAATAGAAACTATTGATTACGGATTTCACTTAAAAACTTTCGAAAACCTAACTTAATTGGATAAATCAAAAATAAATCCTTCAAAAATAGCTAAAAAATAAAACAGAACAATTGATTTGAAGTATTTGTGATAGATGTTTAGTGTGTATTAATGTGTTATATATAATTTTATATTTATATAATTTTTTTGAGATTCTAATTTCACTATTAACTCTTAATAACTCTTTCTACCATGACGGTTTGTTTCTTGAATCACTTATATCAAAACATTTAATTCATGTGGTGCGGTTTTTCAACTACTTAACGAAGGAAGTATATTTTAAGCTTTAAAAATATGGTTTAAAATCTGAACTACATTGGATTAGACAAATCAAATTCATTCCTAATGTAGGTGATTCTGGAATAAAACACCATGCTTGAAAGAGTTAAATAATAATAAGATTTTATATTGCTGTTATTTTTACGAAAATTTATTTATTTTTAAAATGAGCATGGTTTTAAATGTATTTTTATGAAATAATTGTATTTCTTTGGCCAGTATAAAAAGCTGATATTTAAGTCCTCTGTGAAAGCAAACATTCTTTACTTTAATGCCTTTTAGTATTTGCAAGAGGATTGTTACAGGGTGAATTGTACAATAAATGTTAAAATTAATATACGATTAAATAATAAAGAGAAATTCTAATACAGTTTTTCACATTGCTTATCTTCATTGATTCAATACTCATTTACCCTGAAAATAAGCTTGCTTATTTATTTTATTGAATATGGTATCAATGCAACGATTATTCAAAATTGACCCTATCACTGCATTCAGAACTCTGATTAAATTTCTAAATTTTTCCCGAACGGTGAAACATCATATTTAAAGTTTATGATCATTCATGTGCTCTTTATACCCGATTTGATTCGCTTACACGATACTCTGGTGACCAAGGACTAGCATTTGCGGCATTTCCAATTCTTTATTTGGTTTCGATTTTCTTTCTATTTTGAAGCTATACTATATCCTATTTAGAGTTAATATCAAAACTTTGAAATGCAATTAAATGATGAAGATGGCTCTTCAACTGACATCCCTCGCCGAGACGAGAATGTCTGTTTTCATTAATTTAACCTCTTGTTCTGCGAATGAAAGGAATCTTATAAAATACTAGCGAATAATACTTTATAAAATACTAGAATTTTATAAATACCTTTGGTGACTAACTGGTTCACCAAGATTAATGGTCGCTAAAATTTTCAGTTAAATATTTTATGTAACTTGGTATTTATGGATTCTTCAGCAAAATAATTTTAAGTTTCAAAATTTAATTGTCATAGAACTCATACTATTTTAGAAACCTTACAGCGCTCTGTTCATTGTACTATTCATTTCCATACTTTTTGTCATCTGATCAAAAATTTGAAATTAAATTTGAAACTGAAGTTATCAGATTTCAATTAATGCTTTATATTTGCTGAAACCAAACATGTTTTTTTAAAATTCTGGGTGCAGGAAATAAAATCGTTTATCACTGAAGTATTATTGTACTAAAGAATATATATATATATATATATATATATATATATATATATATATATATATATATATATATATATATATATATTCAATTTCTCATACGGTTTCTGTACAATGAGCAATAAATTTCTCTGAATCATCGTAAAATTCCAGTTGTCAGTTTTTCTTTCAAAGGGATTTAAATGAACGTAAATAATAATAATTTATTTTGTTTCAAAATTGTTCCATCGGTTTTATGAATTATACTCAGTAAAATATTCTTGACACTGTAACTATTAAATAAATAAAATTGATTCAACCTTCTGAGAAAAAAAAATCTGACAGAATTATGAGGAATATCATTATTTTAGGACAATTAATAAGTTCATTATTTTAGATTAATCATACTTGTGGGAACTTTGGGCGCTGATTGGCATATCTTCATCAAAATAGTCAATGAAGTGGTTTAAAACTGCGCGTTTTTATAAAATGGTGATGTTCACATTTTCATAACTCAAATCAGCTTTTGTCGCAAAAATTGAAACTTTTTAATTAATATCAAGAATTTTATAGACTCATAGAACTGATAGTCTGTATAAAAAATGACATTTTGTAATTTTTCAGTACTTTTATTAATCACCTTACATAAAATATAATTATTTTCTTCATTTAGATAATTTTTCTTATTAAATATGCGGTTCAGAAATTAGCTGTTGAGCCCTAATTAACATGGATGTCCTGTATATGAAAAATAATGTTTGCCTTAAATAACACTGAATTATTGAATTATAATACAGATAACTTAAAAGTCACATAAACCTTCTTCTAGAAAATATCGTTTATATTTCTTTTATTTCATATAGACACCTGCTAAAAAAATAAACTTTTCTAGGTTTAATTTACTGTAAGAATCATCTTCTTAATCTTTTAATTTGAGCTTTCGTGAGTATGAGGATAACACATTTATAAAAGCTTATTTCTTCATGTAAGCATAATAAGCCTGCACTTGCACGTGCAGGTTAAATTTTATTTTTAGTTTGTGTGATGTATTGCTCGGAATTATTTATTAAAAATTAATTAAAAAATAAATTATAGCTCAAAATAATAGATAACATTGGAAAGAATTTTTAAAATTTTTAGACGATATAAAAATCAGTTTTGTGCTTTAATATTTTTTGCATTTATCACAGAAAAAAAAACACGCCATAATTTTGTTTAATTTTTAATTAAAATTTCAAAAACAAAGCTCTCCTCGCTGCACATTCCCACTTTTTAAAGTATATATATATACCACGCTTGGTATTTCTAGGTCAAACGATGTAACGGCCTGTAGAGCGCCAAAACGTACACATATGCACTCACGCACATCTTTATATAAGTAAAGATAGACTCATTATTTCGAATTTCCTGAGCGAAGTCGAACTTTTCCCTCCCGGCTGTTGCTTCTGAAAATCGGGCGAACTTCTGATTTGTTTTTATTTTCTGATGCTGAAGTATTTCGTAATGATTGTTCATGTGTTCTTAAACAACGGGATGACGAACATTCGCGACTAAATTGCTGCTTCTACAAATAGCTTCTTTTGCATACTAATTGCTCTTGTTTGACGAACAGTCATTACGAAATATTGATCTTTGTCGTGAATCTTTCATTTTTACTGAATTCATCGTATAATTTTTGGGGATTTTTTTTAGTGATTAATACACACGTACTCAAAAAGGGAATTCATATTTTGGACGCCGTTTTCCTGATCCATTGAAACCAAAATTTGTTATATAAATTATAAAATATATATCTGGTTATATAAATTATAACCAGAAGATTACATGCTAAATTTCATTTATTTAAGGCATTGCGTTTATATGTATACGAAAGTACAGATGTTAGAGGTCAACTTTTTGACAGTTATGGTTCAAAATTTGGGAAGAATCTACATTTTAGATGCTAGAACTGTGAGCCAAATTTCATTGATCTAGCTATTTCCGTTTTGTATTTATTATCTTCATTTGTACTCGAATAGCCTGCTAGACTTGCTCTCAATGGATTTCGTTCAAAACTTCATGGAAATCTATTAATTTTGTTGTAAAAACCATGTACCGAATTTCATCCGTCTAGCTCAAAGCGATTTTGAGTTGTGTTCACAGACAGTCAAATATAGTTCCATAAATGTGTTTTTTGGTCTCAGGGATTTCTGAAATGAAGTGATCCATGAAAATCTCTCCAGTTCGAATTTTTGATACATTTGATACATTATTTTTTGATACACTTTGAATTATAATACATTTGTATATACTTCATATACGAGAAAGTAAAAAGTAGCTTTTCTGAAAGAAACATTTTGCACGTTAAGTTTTCTTTTTTTTTTTTTTTTTTTTTTTGTTATCGAGTCGGGTTTTTTTTTCTTTTAAGGCGTTAAATGAAAAATTTCTGAATTTTAATTTACTCTGCTTGAAAAAATGCTTGATATTTGACAACATATATGACAGGGAGGGCCTAAAATAAATTTCCTTGTTCGGAAGCATCTGCATCTGAAATTAATGAACGGAACGAAACCAAACTTCATATAGAATATCTTGAGGGCATGTGGGATGAAGTTCGAAAATAATAAGATGAATAATAAAAGTCACCGTCAGGAGAGATTTCACTTCGGTTAGAACGGAAACAACTGAAAACAGTAATTACAATGAACGGACGGAAAATAGATGAGGCAAAATTTCATTAAAGCTCGAGTGACAAAAATTGCTTTTGGAGAAATGAATGACATATAGTGTAAAACTCATTAAAATATTTTTTATTAATCGATATGAGTGCTACATTTTCAATATGCTAATCTCATCTTTATGCATAAGATATTGCATCAGCAACTTTTGTTTAAAAAAAAAGATTCCTCCTATTTTATAGATAACATATTTTACTGGCAAGACTGAATTCCATTTTCTTTAAACTTTACACTGTTTTAGCATTTGAACTTTGACTGAAAATATAAATTCTTTATCAGCCACTGAAGCATCATTGCTTTATCACGCATGATTAATTTATTAAAGGATTAATTTTTCCTTTCATACGTTACTACAATATTTAGAAGTTTCATTAGCTAAAAGTTTCAGAATATAGTCTGTATAATATTTATTGTATAGATGACGAACATAGAATTGATTAGTTTGTACTTCTACAGGAAATTTTCCTGTGAAATGAAAAATTTATAAAATTTATTACAATTCCTTTTGAAATATAAGACCGATAAATGATTAAGCATAAAAGCCGAACTGCATATAGTTCGTTTGCATTAAAAAATCTACAATGAATTTTATAAGTTTTTCCTAAGTATAAGTTTTAATGAAATTATACTTATTTATAATTTTTCATAAAACTAAAGAATTTACTTAAAGCCGCTTTCTTATCTCAGTTTCTTATATATTCTAAAGCTCTTCCCTTACGTTCTTAGCAGACAGAAAATTATCAGTCTTGTTATAGTTTTCAAAATTTTATATTGAGAAACAACTAACCGCTTTTTTTTTTTTTTTGGTAAAATTTAGTATTAGGGACACATTTTTCATCTGGACAAAATTACATCATGAAGGGCTAAACGAATCTAGACAGTGAAACTGGTTCTAGACTTTCGTGAAACTGGTTCGGAAATTTTTTCGCCTGCACAAAAGTAAAGGAAACAAAGTAAATTTATATTATATTTATTGTAAAAATATCGTTGAGAATTGCTTTTTTAAAGTTATATATTGTAATGCATGTTAACAAATACATATATTATACATAGGAATTTATTTTTTGTAGAAATAGACTATTCTGCATTTTGAAAATATGCTAAGCACAAATGACAAAATATCGATACAAGCACTTTAATAGTTATTTCTTTATTTTTTCCTCCTCCACTTTGGATCAAGTTAAATATTTTTTTTTAATTTTTTAAACACTTTTAGTTAATTTTTCCTGTTTCATGTTTGTCGAATTTTCCTGCCCTTTTGTACTTTGAATGTTAATGCATTATTTTAATATTTGCAGAACTTTATTATTAGTTACTCATTAATTAAATTCAATTTTGATTTTGTATCAGTGCCGTTACTTGGTAGTGAGTTTGAAAAATAATGGAACTTAAGATTAAAAAATAGAAGTTAATTAAAATAAAAAAGTTCTGCTGTTTTATACATTAATAAAAAAGGGTTTTTAAAAACATTTTTATTATTAACTTTATATAAAATGAATTTTATTTTTAATTATTCTTGCTAACACTTTTGCACATTCCTTTTTTGTATTAAAAATTAATTTTTTTTTCTTTTTTGAAATTTCTATTGAATTGAACCATTATATTATTTGATATACCATATATCGCTTTACGAAAATGTGCTTTTGCAGTATGGTATTATTATAAAGAAAAATCGTTTTTTTTTTTTTTTTTTTTTTTTTTCCCTTTTGTTCTGAATGTATAATAGTATTTAATATTATGTAAATCCTTCATTTTTACGGAAATTTTCTAACCAAATTTGTTTATTTTGCTTGGAATATTTATTTTCATAAATTTTGAAATTTTTAGTTTTAAAACAGATAGACATATTGTAATAATGCCTGTTCTGATAATTAAAATTCACACTGTTAAGAATTTTTTTTTTAACATTTTCAATAAATTTTAGCAGATTAGAATTTGTTGCTTACCTAATTTAATTGAAAAAAAAATTTAAGCTATTAAATGACAGTTTATTAGTGAAAATTAGTCATCTATTCATTTTTTTTAAATGAAAAAATCTGATTTTATAATTTACTGTGAAACGCTAAATGCGTTTCAAAAACGTTTACTGAAAAGAAAGACTCACAAAATTCGAGATAAATACATTTTTCTTTTTTTAACTCGTTTAACTTCATATTTTTATTTTAAAATTAATCAGACACAGAATATACCTACTATACTAAAAATAAATAAATAAAATGACCTTTACTTGCCCTTTTACTTTTTAGCCAACTCACGGTAGATTTTTTGCAATATATTTGTGATCTTTTATTGATTGGGAAGGTCACAGATGACGCTTGTGATATTAATATATACAGTAAACAAATAATAATAAAAATATCGAGTTAGGAGTTACTTAATATAGCTTTATCTGTTACGTATAAAAGAAAAAGTAATTTTTCAAACTGAAATGCGGTTGACCTTACAATTAGAAAAGCAGAAAGTAGATTCACGCGTTATTCCGTAGTTAGAAGTTTGAATGGAAGCAAATTCAGTGATGCTGCCATGAGGGGGGGGGGGATGAATGCTTCTCTTTTGAAGTATAATTTTTAAAATTATTTATAATCTTTAATATTTTACTGTTGATAGGTTTTATTAAATAATTTCCTTATTTATTCTAGAGTTCTAAATAAACAAATATAATTACTTTCTCGTACACGAAGTAGAGAAGTACTGTAATCGTCTTATAAGTAGTACCCCAGAGTTTGCGCGTTTCGGGCCTCTTTGTGTTCAAAAAATGCATTTTTTACATTTTTGTCTGTCTATCTCTCTATGGGCAGAATAACTCAAAAAACGCTTAGAGATAGGCGGATGAAATTTAATATATGACCTTACGATCAAATTTGTAGAATTATATCAAAATTTGAACGAAATCTATTCAGAGGCTATATAACATGATAATTTAAAAAAATGAAGAGCTAGATGGATTAAATTTGGTTTGAAGGTTTAGCATCTAAAGTGTAGATCAATATCAAAATTTGAACCAAGTTCATAAAGGAGTTGACCATCTATGGATCTGTATTTTCACAAGCATGTAATTTCACAATACTATGACGTAAGTGTATGAACTTTGGTATGTGATTTTGCGACTACAATTGTAATTCTGTGTCAAATTTTAGTTTCAATTGATTGGAAAATGAAATTCCCAAATGCGCATTTTATGTTCTGATGATTGTATTATAACCACTTGTCAGGGATTAATCGTCAAAGATTGCACGCTAATAAGCTCTTTCTTAACCATCGTACGCCAAGTGCATTTGTTAGAGATTATGCGAGAAAGTTTCGTGAAGACCAATCCCACTGGCTTTATAAAGCCAGCCAGGGATGGACAGAATTGTTGATTATTGTGATGCCCGTCTGATATTAGATACTGAGAAATGAAGAGTAATGTCGTCCTACATTATTCGGTTACATGTCTATTCTTCCAAAAATAGGAATTCATAACTTCTGAACACGTCCCGTTCCGCACGGTTTAAATATCTCTTGAAGAATGTCCATTCTTGTTTTCCTCGGTAAAGAGAAGGAATAGAGGGCTTTACTTTCATGATAACTCAAAAACGCTTTGAGCTAAATGGGTGTAATTTGGTATATGAACTTACGACCAAATTTATAGAATTCTATCAAATTTTGAATGAAGGTTAGTGAGGCGAGTCCTCGTAGATAGAAAGAATGCGATCATCCTGCTGTGAGCAGTCTGCATCAATTAATATAACTGGAAAATAGTACGAGTGATAGCAAAATACAGTAGACTCAAGTATAATATGAATTCGTGTGTCTCGACGAAAAATTAGTGTCTAGTACTCATACTCAGTTTATAAAATAATTTTTGTTTCGAAAAGCAATTACATAAACTCACTTATTGCTTTAAGGTGAATAATAAATTTCGCATTTTAAAAAAATGTAAAATCACTCTAGCATTATGTACAGTTACAATTGAGAAACAAGTTTGAACTTGTATAAAATCGTCTCATGTTTCATATAACAGCTTTTTCTTGTAAACTGAAGCGTATTTCCTACTTGTACTGCAGCCCTTTGTATTTTTAAAAAAATCTCTTAAAAATTTTGTATTCTCGAATTTTTTAAATAATTTATTATTTCATTGTGTCTCTATTTTTATTTTTTTCAGTTAGGTTTTTTTTCTCAATAAATATACTTCCAAACAGCGTTACTTTAAATTGATTTTAAAAATTTGATTTTATGAACAGAATTAAGCTATTCTCTTCCTGGGTTTATTACCCACCTTTTAAATATACAATTATAAATAATTTTTTTGCTATTAAGTTAATTTAAATATTTTACATTGTATTATATGACTTCAAGAAAAATATTCCTTTTAAGTTATTACTCTCAGCACGTTTAATGGTTTCACGAACTTCGATTTTACTAATATTCTTATGTTATTATTATAAATGGTGGATTTAATATATTTAGAAAACCTTAGGGAGAAAAACGAAGTATTCTGTATGAAAATAAAATGTCGGTTACTGTTAAATTAAAGAAAATAATAAAGCTATTGGAATTTTTAAAGTGCAAATTCTATTATTATTAGGCTAAATTAAATATCATAGAAGCTTTTTAAATTATATTTTGTCCTATGAAAATAATTGTGGAAAGAAAAGATAAGAAATGAGCGCTTTGAAATATAAAATTTTTGCTTCTGTTTTCTGTTGTAGTTTTTCTAAAATACCACGGAGATATATCCAAATTCTCCTTTTTATCTTTGTTTTATTATGTGAAGAAATCAACAAAGCATATCGTTAAAATTTCAAAAGCTTATCTTAATCAGATTTATGTGTCGACACTCATTTAAAATGGATTCGTTTACAGTTCATATAAATAGGATATGTAATAGAATTTAAATTTCCTTTCGAGTATCATAATAAAAGGCGCAAGAATTTGATAACAAATAGATTTATTTTAAAAAGAGGTTGCGCTAACATGATTATAAACTTTTATTGCCACATTAAAAGATTGTGTCAAATAAGATAAAAGGTTTTTTTTTTTTTTTTTTTTTTTTTTTTTTTTTTTTTTTAAAAGATAGACGGAGAAAAAATAAGAAAAGTAAGTTACATTTGTTTCAGAAGTTCTTCGTTTGATAAATTGGTTTGGCTGATTAGTGATTAAAATTCTTTCTACAACACTTTTATTAAGAGTTATTCTTGCTTGTTTCTCAGTTTATAGTGCTGCCGATAATGCTTAAGACTGCAAATCAAAGCTAAAATTTATATCTTGAATCAAATACTTTGGGAATTCTCTTCAATATTTTTCATATTATTTCAATGATTCTACTGCGAAGGAATGATCTTTTGTAAAGGAAATTCTGCTCTCATTTCAGAGCAAAATCATTTTTACTTTTCCTCAATATTTTCTCACTTAATTTTTTACACTACAGTTGTTCCTTGTTTGATTTTCAGGTTTGTCAGGCTAATGATAATATTTCAGAATGCAAACTAAAGTTAAAGTTCTTATCTTGAATCAAATACTTCGTGATCTCCCTTCAATATTTTTCATATTATTTCAACGATTCTGCTATGAAAAAGGGATTATTTGTGAAAGAAATTCTTTCTATACAGGTCATGTTATTGTTTGTTAGTAAAAAAATATTTAAAAAGTTAAAGAAAACGACAACAACTTAAAAATGTATTGCATTTAAAATTATTCATTTACATCTGTATCATGTTGCCACCTGGATCCACCCTATTTAATGGTACCTCAAATATGGGGATAAGAAATTACCATATAATTAAGCAGGTTCTCGCTTTGCAGAGGATAAATGGTGCGGGCCTGAGCTGTCTCTATATCGATGTCGGTTCGTATTCACTTCATGTGTGGAGGGTGCACGGGCTGCATCGTAATGGACAATTTTGCCTTCACTTGTATGCCTGACTATTCTGTCGTGGCGGCCTGATTCTCATTTCACCCTAAACGCCAATTTGCATGGTGAGAGTTGCTCGATTCTGTTTATCATCTAGACCCAGTCGAATCCTCTCCAACCAAAATTAAAAGTAGAAATGCATAGAGAAGCAAATGTCATCCCTGGCCTTAAAAGGTTGCACATGTTTGAATTATTATAAATTTTTTATTCATCCGCTCCCTGCCCATCTCCCCTTAACTTTCAAGAAACATTGCTGAAAAAATATTCAAAATTATTTTGTTCATATTTCAGTGTCAAATTTAGCTCTTATTTTATTGTGATACTGTATGGATGCCTTTGGTGACCAGTTTGTTATTTCTTTCTATTCTTTTTATCTTTTCATATAGATGAAATATAAAAGTGGGTTTTTTCTTACATTAAATGTAATTGATAGTTTCATCAATACCTCTTGAGTAGGGATTGCAATATCGGACCAAAAGTTCAATACCGGTATTCGGTATTTTTTAGATCTTAATACTGGGATACCGGTTTTAATACCGGTAGTAGAAATTTTAAAAAAAGAAAGAAAACACATGTGTTTCTTTGTTTTATTTGCCAGTTTTATTAGAGAGTGTAAATATCACAAAAAATAGTTTGTAACTTATAAATTATAACAGTATATAAAGAATCTCAAAAAAGTAAAGGAGCATCTTATATATTTAAATCACAAAAAAGTGTAAATATCGTTATTCAGTCTGTGGTACTATTACAAATTTTTGAAATGTGATCTTAAAAAACATAATGTATCAATTATACTGTCATTAAGCCTGAAACGTAATTTTGTGCAAAAATTACCAGCTGTCGAAAACGCCCTTTCAGCATCTACACTAGTTGGTGGTACTGTTAGCAATGCGTGATATACTTTTTCCAAGTATTTTCCTCTAAATCCCTCATCTTCAAATAAATCGATTTCTCGTCGGATGGTTTTGGATATAGCTGATTTCTGTATTGTATTTTGGTTGGTTGAATTTCTTTTTATTTACCGCTGATTCTAATTTTTGTTCAAGAGACAATTCCTTTTCACTATCGACATTAGTGTCATCATAATCTTAGATAACTGTACCGAATTCTTCTGAATGTGGATAGGTTTGTTTAACAGATAAACAGAAATTTTTCATTTATTCTTCATAAAATTTATGTCCCTTATATTAAATAAAAATTGCTCTGAAATATTTTACTGTGCATTAGTACCTTTTTCCTTCTGTATTACTAATTATCTGTAATGTTTACATCTCATAAAACCGCGAGTCTTCATTGTTAAATGTAAACATCTTCTCCTTTCATTTTTCCTCTCACCCCTATTTTTTCGAATTAAACTCACCCTAACGCATGCGCAAAAGCGCGGAGGGCTTTACAATCCATTGTCAAACAGTATTTTATCACTTCTCTTGATTGTACGATGCAACTTTGTATTCACAATCTAATTAATTTCGCCCGTTAGGGAGACATAAAAACAAAAACGTATACTATTTTGCTGTTTCCTCTCACCCCTATTTTTTCGAATTAAACTCACCCTAACGCATACGCAAAAGCGCGGAGGGTTTTACAATCCGTTGTCAAACAGTATTTTATCACTTCTCTTGATTGTACGATGCAACTTTGTATTCACAATCTAATTAATTTCGCCCGTTAGGGAGAGATAAAAACAAAAACGTATACTATTTTGCTATGTTGGCGATCCCTGAACATATAATGGAGACAATTGAAAAAATTTCTAGCAAATACCGAAAAAACGGTATTTAAACTTAAGAATACCGGTATTACAAAACTGTACAAATGGCTCAAAATACCGGTATTCGGTATCCCGGTATTGCAATCCCTACTCATGAGTATTTTATTGATTGTTTTCCTAAAAGTGTCGCCCTAGTATAATTTCTGTGGCTTGTCCTTAATTATGCCGTTCTAATTTATTTTTTTATCATTTAATTTAATTGTATCATTTTAATATTAACATGTTTTGTGAAAATATCCGAAAATGTGAGTTGAATAATATCGGAAGATGTGAATTAAAATAAAAATGAATAAAATAGCAACATTTGTGCAAAAGATTTATGTAACATAATATTTGATGATTGCGGATAGTCCTTCTTTCTAGTCCAAAACAGTATTGACTATTATACAAGTTCATTATACTATTATTTAACTAAAAAATACTGCTTTAATATAAAAATATTTAAAGAGATTAATTTGCTTCTGAGAATAGCTTGAGAAATTGTTTCTCAATTGTTAGCTTGATAGCTAACAACTGAGAAAATTTCAAATTGCATAATTTTGGCTTTATGAATGAAATAGTTTGAAAATAAATATGTGTATACATAAGTTGTCCTCAGACAATTGTCAATTATTTTTTTAAAAAAATTCTCCATTAATTTTATTTGGCGACCAAACAATGATATAAATATGTAGTTCAACTCATTCTCTAATAGTAGAGCTGAACATGAAGTAGTTGAAATTAAGAAAAAATCACAGAGAAGTCTGAAAAAAGTACAAAAATGTTACTCACGGAATTTAATTTGCTATCAAGTGTATAGCAGTCATTTGCTGTTGCTTTCTGTATCATTCCACTGCTGCATATTTTCGAAGTACCGGACTATACAGAATAATTTCGAATTCCATATTTAATAAATGTCGAAGAAGAATACATCTGTGCATCAAATATTACATGCTTTCCCAAAATAATTTTAAATAACCCAAAATATCGCTTGGATTCCAATTGTATCCTTTTTTTATCATTTGGTAAAGACAATCTTCCTAAATTCTTCTCTGCAACCGGGAGAAGCAAAAAATGTAATGATATTAACAGCAGTGAATGACTGCTTGGAATAGATTTAGAGCTTGACATTTTAATACTTTTTTGAAACTTTTCCTCTTTATCTAAACTATTTTATAATTAGGTAATGAAATGAACAATAAACCTGTGTGGTTATTGAGTCGCCTAATTAATCTTTCTCAGAAATGCGAGCGCAACCTAGTTTTTATTATGGAGGAGAGGGAATCTATGTAAATATTGTTTGCCAACGGATTCTAAAACCTTCCGCTCATTTGTGTATACGTTAGGATGGGTTTAATTCTACAAAAAAGGTTTGGTAGGAAAGAGGAAAGGAGGAGATGTTTACATTTAAAAATAAAGTAAATTCCAGAAATGCGCGCATCCTTCCGCTTCTCACCCCTTAGTGAGATAGATTCGCCAAAAAAGTGGTCTTCTCAGGATACTGAAACGAACGGTATTTCCAATATCCTGTGTTTTTATAACTTCAAATAATGCCACATATGAATTTTTTTAGAAACATGTCTTAATTTTTACATCATGATAGCTCAAAATAATCACAAACACTCCTATTCGTGCTTACTATTTTTATACTTTTTATTCTTAAAAAATATTAATTATTAATGAGCAGTATACAGTGACAAAACAAAATTTTAAATAGATTTATTTATTTAGTTTCGGCTTCTATCTTTTTATTGTTTAACTGATAATTTTCGTAAACATTATGTAAAAATGTACAAACAAATTTATTTCTCGCGTACGTACTCTTTCATGGTGACGACATGTATAAGAAAATCGGATGATTATTTCCCTTTCATAAATGCACTGAAACCATGTTCGTGCATGAAATCAGCAAGTTTAGAATCCGTATGTGTGCGGCATGCGAATTCTAGCAGGAAAACGAAAGGTTATCTCGTGACAGTTGTTAATAAGACGTAATATTATAGGCGATGAAAACTAACGAAATGTTCAAAAAAATGTTTCGTGTTTCTACTCCAGAGCACGAAATACACTCTGAAAAGTCATACAAATGACTCGAGTTATGCTCTTTCTTTTTCAGAATTTCGTCAGCTTGTTCAAGCTACCGTTTGTTTTAGTGTCAAAATATTAAAAAAATTAAATCATTAAAAAGATCTTGAATAATTGTCGTCGTAAAAAAGAAACATCTTGTTAAACTTATCTGGTGAAATGCTTTTCGCGGGCACAAATAAAATCTAAATATTGATGGAAAGAGAGTAAATACCTCGTAGTTGATATCCGTGATTTTAAAATTCACCTTCTGGAATATTAGCTATTCGAATGGCAAATATACAAAAAATCTTACATTTTAAATGAAAAGTTAGTAGTGTCAGCTACTGTTACGCATTACTGAAATAGAATAAATGTCTCGCAACTTGACGCCCAATATATTAGTTTTCTATTTCGACTGTCAAAAATGTCATATACAATTGCCTTTGTTTAAATTCTTTCTATTTATACAAAATCTTAAATTTTGATGCTGTTGTATTTACTATTTATTAATACTATTTATTGAAAAAGAGAGTAAATTCTAGTAGTTAACATTAATAATTAAAAAAAACATTTCGAAGGCAATAACATTAGGTAATCAAATGACTTTGTTTGAATTCTTTCATTATATACAAAATCTTTCATTTTAAATCGGAAGTTATAAATATCAACTATTATACACCAGTATGTTGGCTGTTATATATAATGTCATCTCTGATGCTATTTTTAACACAAACTCTACATATTCTTTTTAAGTTATATTGTTATAACTTTCTATTTTTAAAACGAAATGTATGGTATTTCACCATTTCGTTTCACGATATTTCTTCCAAAGTAAATCCATTTTCCATCCAGTACCAAACGTTAAATTATAGTGCCATTTTCTGTGTACTATAATATATATATATATATATAGTTTTAATCGTTTAGCCACTGAAAGTGAATTCCATAAAAATGACATTTTATAGAAGTGATTTATCGTTTTATTAACATAATGCCAATTACTGAAATTTGTAGTATGATGTCAATCATTAATTTTTGTAATGATGTTTATAGGTGCTTTCGATTACATTGAGCCTTTGCAGATTTATTCTGATTTAAACAATTGAGATTGTACTGTTTTTTAATATATGTGATACATTTTCTATTCAAGGAGCGGTAAAGGGGTTCTCAATAAGGTATGTGATTGCGTTCGGAATGAATTTTTTGGAAAATGTTCGAAAATAATTATAAAACATCTATGAAACAAAAATATACCTGTTAAATAGCAAAAATTTTTTTAAAAATTGAAAAAAAAGTTTTTTTTTTTTTTTTTTTTTTTAGTTAAAAAGGTATAAAGCAAAAAACGTTAGTTTAGAAATTTATTTAATGATTTACTTAAAATTTTGCTGATAGCTTAAGAAATATATTATCTGGTTCCAGAATTTAAAAAATAAGCTCCATTTCTATCTAATTTTTTAAATATTGGGGTTCGAATGATAATTAACACGGAATTTCCAATTTTTTTCACATTGTGAAGTATTAAAACAACCATAAACTATTTCTAAATAAATAAATTGTTCATGTTCAAGAACAGCAGAGCATAATGAGAAATTTTTATACCACATTTGAAACCCCCGGGAGGCACCTTGAAATGAGGATGAGATGCTTTCGGCATGGTGGTTGAATCTCGCCACCCTGGAGGGTACACTAATAGGTGGGGGATCTGACTCCTCCCATCGATGACGGAACGTACTTCCTTCGGGGAAGGTTGTACCATGGCCGGTAACGGCCTTTAGGACTCAACCACAGTTCCCGCCAATGTTGCTGTTGCGGCGGTCCGATCATTCAGTTTTATGGTTTATATCCGCGTGCCTTCGTGGCGGGTCGGAGAATTAGATGGTTGACTTATACCACATTTGAAACACCCGGGGGGGGGGCACCTCGAAATGAGGATGAGATGCTTCCGGCATATTGGTTGGATCTCGCCACCCTGGAGGGTACACAAATAGGTGGGGGATTTGGCTCCTCCCATCAATGACGGGACGTACTTTGGGGAGGGTTGCACCATGGGTTGTGACCATGGCCGGTGATGGCCTTTAGGACTCGACCACAGTTCCCGCCAGTGTTGCTGTTGCGGCGGTCCAGTCATTCAGTAATTTTTCCGTGTGCCTTCGTGGCGGGTCGGTGGTCAGATGTATGACTTATACCAAATTTGAAGAAAAGATATGTATAAAGATATTAGATTTTAATTTATGTGGTGTTTCGGAAAAAAACTCTATCCAAGAGTGGAATTTAAGAATATAGCATTTAAAAGAGGCAAAATAGCTTTAAAACGCATATAAATGCAAGTATAAAAATCAGTGTGATTTTGTCAAAAAGTTAATTTAGAAATAAAATTCTAAAAGTTTTATAAAGAAACTTGTTCAAATATTAAGAATATTAAATTTAAAAAAAAATCATAATTTCGCAAAAAAAAATCGAATTTTTAACGTAGTCACCTACCTTAAATCACAGCTTTATTTCATTTCTTCATTATTTAGCAGAATTTACAGATATTTGCCAGCTATTAAAGGTTATTTATTATCACAACCAGGAACCCCAGCAAAGCGATCACTATACAAAGACGCAAAACAAGGAAAAAGTGTTCAAACGTGTTCAGAGTTTATACAGCTTCAAAAGAAAATTTCTTTAAATGTAACTGAGCAAACGTTTTTTTATTAGATGCGTATTTTCACGTGATATTGCGGTGTATATGGGATAGTTATAGAAATTAGACCCTGAAACGCGTAAAAGCAAACCTATCGCAATTCAAATATTGAAATGAAGTTTGAATTTTAGTAGTTAGTAAGTAATTAATTTTAAAAGTTCAGATGATTGACTGGTGTATATATACAAATACATAAAACATTCAAGTCATTAACGCTTTTAAAATTCTCTTTCTAACCATTGAAGATAATCTCTTCCGTTTTTCCTCATCCTTTTCAAGCTCTAATGTCTGTATCTTTAATTGTGTAACCATTGAATAACCATATCATGTGGAAATCACACACCTAAAAGAATTGCTATTTCAGCTATATTTCGGAGAAAGTCCCTTATCGAGTATTAAAATCTTCAACGTGTTCCTGCGACCTTTTATTTCCGTTTTAAGAGGTTTTTATTTCCTTTTATTTCCGCTTAGAAGATTTTCTCAGGTTCCTGGTCAAAGTAGCCTATAAAGAAATTTAAAATAATCTAAAACAAAAGAAATGTTTCGAATTCCTGAAAATCAAGAGAAAAGGATAAAATGATGGTTTAAAACAAAATATGCCTCATCATCTAATTTTAAGAAAAAAAAAACACCATAAAATAAAGAGTGCAAAAAAAAAAAAAAAAAAAAAAATGCGGAAAGTATATATATATATATATAATGTGTAATGATCTAATTTAAATCCTAATTAATTTCCTAAATTTATCTTAACTTAGCTCATATTAACTCCATTCTAAAATGTGTTCTTATTTTCTGAGCCAATACCCACTTTTATTTAATTAATTCTAACACACGCGTAGTAAAACTGTTGACTACAGCGTTTTCTCTCGCTCCGAGTGAAGGAATAAAAATTCTTAATGTTTACAACATTCTTTTAAAAATACCCAAGATTCCCTTACCTAAGTCTACACGTGTCAAAGAAATCCCTATCAAAATCTCATACTAAAACCATTGAAGGGGAAAATTTCGATCTCTTTTGCCCTTGTATCGCCATGTAGACTGACGTATCTCTTGCCGAGTTTAATCTATCAGTATCAAGTATGACTCCCGTATAGAAATAAATCGAAGTTAAAATTTCAAAAGAGTTTCTTCTTCTTGGCCATGCTTATATATATCAAACCATACATGGCCTTCCACTAGAAAAAGAATTAAACGGTACTGTTGCAAAATGCTTTATTTATTTTGTTTCATTTTTATTCATTTTTTTAAGCAAATCTTTTTGGTTTGATATTGGTTGAGATTCAAAAATGATTAAAAAGGATATCTTAAGATGTGAATTTTGATTTATTTGTAAATTTTCTAAATGCAAACTTCGCTACTTTTTACAGTTTTATTTTTCAACTTTTCTGAATTTCTGTAAATTTTTTTAAAAACTTTTGTGAATAACTGATTGTTTTTATGCTATATATATTTAGTATTGACAAGTACAGTTTCAACATTTCGATGCTGGGCATTATCGCTAAAAATGCATATAATTTTCCGCGCATAAAATACATATAATTTTCCGCGCATCTCACTGTTTTGAGAAGCTTTCAGTGATCATGGTTACAATGAATCTATTTAATGGTTTTCTAAACAATAGATTCTATAAAATGGCAATAAAAACATAAACGGTTGTGGGGGAAAAATTGCGATTCTTTCCTTACAGTGATTTCAACAGAAAGTAATGCAATACCAGATTTCTACACGAACTGCAAATTAGTCCTATATTTTTAAATGTAAATATATACCACACAATGGAATCGATGAAATGAAAGGAAGGGAATTCTTTTCAGAGAATTAGATTTCTTAACGATTCACTTTCACATTAGTTGGTTGAAACATGAAACTTATCTAATCAACCGCGAATCACTTCGTCAGTTTTTTAATTTTTTAAAGAAATATTAGGAGCCATCTCTTAGAATTATTCGTTTATTTTTTTCAAAGCAGATTAGATGAAAACCAGTGCTATTTTTAGCTAGACTTTTTTTGCTGCTTAGATAACGATTGTTGAATAACCAAATATAAATATTTTACATTCTACAATAGTATAGACATGTACGAAAAATTTTACACCATACGCTACAGTGACTTCTCTGCGTAATCACCATTTGTTGTAAATTATAGAAAAGGGAAATATCTGCATAGTTTATACCACAAACCGAACAGATATAAAAGGCTTTTCTGTTGTTGAGATAATTATTATCGATTAACAAATATAAATATTAATGCTTTATATTCTACAGTACTATAGGGATGGGCGAATACATTGCATCACATGCATATTATAGAAAAATTAAAATGTTGGCATAATTTGAATTGCAAAAGAAACAGTTATAAAAGACATTTGTGCTGTTGAGATAACGGTTTTCGAACATTTACTTCGTTACCGAAATGTGTATTAAAAAAAAAAAAAAAAGCAAAAGCATCTCATGCTATAATCAGTATTTTTGACACGGAAAACAATAACTACTTTGAATTACAGCTGTCTTGAACTGCTACAAATAATAGGAAAAAGAAAGGCATCCATAGTTGGGACTATAAACAAAACATATATTTTTTTTTATTCAATTTCTCTTCAGGTATATTTACTGCACTGTTTGACAGATGCAATTACTTATAATGCGCGTTAAAAAAATTTTTTTTTTTCGAATTTTTACATTAAAAAAATTGGAGATGATGCAATTTATTTTTGTCTCTTCAATTCACGCTTTATTTAGTAATAGATATGTAGTTGTATGCATTTGTGCATACATCTTTAGATTAATTTTTTTTTTTTTTAAGTGTGATTAGGCTTAATCTATATTGAAAATTTCCAAGTCAGTAATGGTCTGGTTTTGGCTTCGGAATCGGAGAGCTCCAAATTCGAAACCGATACCTTCGAAACTCCGTCATGTATGTGGGTCTGATTTAAGTTAAATATGAGATTCAGCACCCAACGTCCACCCATTGGTGCGCGTGGATGTTTGGGCGCTGCTGATTGCAGTGTCATCTTCCTCATCTAACTGCCGCTCAGAATTCAGAGAATTGTTCTTACGTAGCTGTTGTGTTGCTTAAAAACGGGACATTTGTATAAGTATAGCTAAAAACTGGAAACTCCTATTTCTAAGAATGGAAATGATAAAACGAATCGGATTTCGCAAACTTATGGATTCTTTAAATCTATATACTTATAATAAAGCTCAATGTGTGTGTGTGTGTGTGTGTGTGTGTGTGTGTGTGTGTTGGCGCTCTACAGGCCAGACCGTTTGACATACAGCTACCAAATTTGGTACATGTATACCTTGGAGGTTGGGAATGTGCACCTGGGGTTTCTTTTTTCGAATTTTTAAGTAGAATTTTAATTATTAATTAAAAACTAACTTTCCCGCCAAAAAAATCTTCCATTTTCCCCACCGCCAACTTTTCCGCCAAAAAAATCTTCCATTATCCCCAGCGCCAAACGAGAAAGGCTTAAGTTTTTTTTTCTCCCAACAGTAATGAGGCTAGGGTTAAAATTTTTCGGCGGATTATTTCAATCGCTTCTGTTTATTTTCTTAATGTTTGATGCATTTAAAATGAAACATTGTTAATGAATCAATCTTTCAGATTCATTCTAAAGTACTTTTGAATTAAAATAAAACAGAATAAAGGAAATTAAAAATGTCTAATCCGCATAGCGTTACCCCAACTGGCGTAGAAAAAATCACGTATTTGCGTTACGTAACCGGCGAAGAAAATTCACGCATGCGCATTCTGTTCTGATTGTTGCCATGACAACGTTATCAATGGATGATTTAAATTATTTTTGGGTTAGTTGCATGCTTTTGTAAGTAAATTGTATTTATGTTAGTTATATATTTTTTGTATATGCTTATAGTTTTAAGTACATCGTTTTTTAAGTAGTTTTTTTAAAACCTGTTTTCAACCGTTTATTTTAAACGATTCGTTTTATTTTCTTAGTGTTTGATGCATTTAAATTTAAGCATTGTTAATTAATCGATCTGCTCATAATGAATCTAAGAAAATTTTGTTGACCAACTCTTGAGATATTACATAAATTAAAAAAGATATTCTTTAGTGCCCATAAAGTTTAAACGCTGAATGACTCTATTTTCAGTAATCAGATTATAAAAAAATGCTTTGTTTCAGTAAAAAATATTATTATATTAATTGAAGATAAATTCTTTCCACTTTAATTTAAAGCATAAATTCTACCGTTTTCAACCGTTTATTTTAAACGATTCGTTTTATTTTCTTAGTGTTTGATGCATTTAAATTTAAACATTGTTAACGAATCGATCTGCTCATAATGAATCTAAGAAAATTTTGTTGACCAACTCTTGAGATATTACATAAATTTAAAAAGATATTCTTTAGTGCCCATAAAGTTTAAACGCTGAGTGACTCTATTTTCAGTAATCAGATTATAAAAAAATGCTTTGTTTCAGTAAAAAATATTATTATATTAATTGAAGATAAATTCTTTCCACTTTAATTTAAAGCATAAATTCTACGGGTGCTAACAGAAAATGAGAGAGATACATATTACGTTATGACTGAAGGCCTTTATAATATTATGAATGAATTATATGATAATCAAAATTTGAAGTTTTAAAATATTTTGATGAAGAAGCTATTAAAGTAGAAATTGCATAAAATATTTAATTATTAAAATTTTAACGAAAATTAAGATTGGCGAACCGGCTGGTCGCCAAAGGCGGCTAGTAAATGAATAAATAACAATAAGAGTTTGCGATTATATGGATTCCCTATAAGTAATACAGCGTTGAGGATGAAACCCAAACAATTCTTTGCTGTTAACCTCCTGTCAAGAGGGCTCAAATTCCTGTTATTCATCTGTCAGAAAAATGTCGCAGCAAAAATAAATAGAACTTACTTTGTGACAGTAACTTCATATTCTTAGCACAAAAAGTTGTCTTTTTATTTTTCTATATTTTTTTCATCGAGCTTCGGTTTGGGTATTTCGTAAATTAACGTTGTTTTCCCTGCAGTGATTGATGAAAAAGGGACTAATCCGTTTCTGATGCTCAAATGATTGACTACTTAAGCTTTTGTGACATTGTTTTATTTGCAATTTCTTAACTCACTGCCAATGGAAACTGTTAATTCTATCGACAGAAGAAAATTTAATTTCTCTACATTTGTATGGCGGCAAGCAGTGGCGAGACTGGGCCATAGGAAAGTGAAATGTCATTGTTCAAAAGGTAACCCCTTTTATTTTTTGTACCTCTTGTCCCTATTCGACCTTACTTTAGGTCCACTGGGTTTCACTAAAAAGCTCTACATTTCGATTTTCTTTTTCTAACCTTTAAAATGTGCATTTAACTTAAAATGTGACCTGTTAACTACTTTATCGAGGTGATATCAAGTCGAAACTTTCCACCTCACTTTTACAGTTTGCTCGTATTTTACGGACTGAAGAAAAGAATGCTTCTGTAATGTGTCGTTTTTCTTGTTTTCTTTTTTGTGGGCTCACTCTTTCTCACAGACGAGCAGGAACATATATATTGCTTATTGTTATTATAGTTTATAAGCTTCCAAAGAAAAGGGATTTTTTTTTAATGATTTTTGCATTATCAGGGATTTATGAAAGTTGACTGTGCTTTCTTCCCAGGAATTTAGCATGTTTTCTTCACAGCTGTTAGTAAGTAAGTTTATAATTTATTTTATTGCTTACTAGTCCGTAACTCTAGACAATAAATAATGACTTTGTAGCCTAAAAATTTGTTTTTGCATTGAAGTTTAACTATAACTATTGTATTCATTTACTAATCTTCATGTATTTCAAGTAACATCATAGAATGTTATCTTTTTGTTATTTATTATTGCATTATATGTTATTTATAATGCATTGCTTTTTGTTTTGTTTTTAATGAACAGTAATATTTTTGGTATTTCTTTCATATATTATTATAACTTAAATATTTTTTAAAAATTATCCTTCATATATCCTTACTTTTCAACAACTTTTGCTTTAAAATGTCAAATTTGACCTTTTAATGTTTTTGGTTTTGATTCTTAGCGGTTTTACAATATATTGTGAAATTATTAAAGCCTGTCTGTTTCTTTCTGTAACTTTCTTGATCCCGTTTATTCCTTGTTACGATCATTCAAATAATTCCTTACTTGCCATAATTTTCCATATGCGTATTATTTTATGGGGAAAAGTAATATGCCATCATAAGTTTGGATTACTTTCTTAAAATTTCAAAAGAAGGTATAAAGTTAGGAGTTGTATCTTTACTAAAGATCGTTGCTTTGTTCCAATAAATTGAAATGCCGTGTTTATGCTTTACATTTAAAAAAACTACACGATATCAAATGTCTGAATCGTTTATTTAAAAATTTCGAAAGATTGAGTAAAATTGGGAGATGAATTTTTACTAAAAATCGTTGCATGGCTCCGGTAGATTGGAATGGATCATTATGCTTTTATGTTAAAAAAAGTAGTTGCTTGAAGAAAATAAGAAAACGGAACGCTTAGACGACCCTTGGAAAATCCATAATTTTCTTTTTCTTTTTCTTTATTTTAATATCCGTTATCCCATTTATAATTTATAGAGTAATATCACGTACTATTCACCTAAACTACACAGTTGTATGTTAAATTACCTCAAGACGTAGTTAGAAAGTAAACTATTGTTGACTATTTTTTAAATATTTGCTCTGCTCAAACAATCTCGAACAAAATAAGCCATAGTCTCCCAGTATAAATTCATGGTTTTGTCTGTTTTTACTAACGTTTCATGAAATTAATAACTATATTTTGATGTCAGGAATACAGAAAAATCTGAATTAGGGGGAAAAAGAACAATCAGCTCATTTCTTCAGCTGATATTAACAGGTATTACAGCTCTCCAATAAATAAACCCTTGATATTTATTACCAAATAAAATATCAGATCCAGAGTTTTTGTGGAGTTTAATGCTTTCTAAAAGCTTCTTTCTGCGTTACTAAAATCTGAAACAGAAGTTAAGTTTTTCTTTCATTTGAGTATTTATTTCTCTAACCCACTAATATTCTGAAGCTGAATGATGGGTATAATTTAACGTAGGTCACTATATTAGGCACATTCGAAATTATCATCATTCATACTCGTAATTAACTGACATCTTTGCTCTGATTTAAATTATATGTGAATTTGAAAGGGAATAAAATCCATTAGCATGCTAATATCATCGAATAGCATCAATTTACTGTTCTTGAACTGCTATGCTAATTATCTTCATAATGACATTTTGTTCAGTACACTAAGACAAGCGTTAGGAATTAAAAAATAATAAGAAATTATATTACTTTTCTAATTAGAGAATATTTTTGTCAATATAAAAGCCGCTTGGAAATTACTTTTGTCGCTTAGTATAATTTTAAGTACATAATTTATAGTCTTTACTTAATCAAAGAGAAATAAACGTTATTATGAATGATTAATTAGTCTTTGACGAGGAAATGAATCCTATTCTATAGCTTAGAAAAAGATTCACTGACAAAACAAAAGAATTTTTTTTTTCTCCTTCGGTTTTTTTTTTTTTTTTTTTTTTAATTAGACTTATTACCACGCTTTGTGTGCTTGTGTGTGATCTTTTTGTTGGTAGTAGACTCGGAGTTGCATGTTGGGTATAACTGCAATGTATTCCCATGTGAAGTAATAAATCTACAATAGAACCAAGAAGCAAACTCACCCATCATTCATTACTGTGACTTTCATTATTTTGGATATATTTTTTTCCCCTTCAATGAAAAAAATGTAAGTTAACTTCCGCCTATTTTATTTAATATTTGGTGGCATTAACCTGTATAGTGGAGCTACAATACTATACTATTACATATGACGAAATGGAATAGCAAATATAGTTACTCAAAAGTGCGATCATGTATACAAAAGAGTCATGTATTTCGAACACATTCATGTATTTTTGTGTTGTTATTTGCATCAATTTCTGTCATTTTTCTCTGCTGTTCATATTTAGCTTCTAAGTGTTTAATCACTATCGTCATTTGATTCACATCTGTGATTTACTCCTATTATCCAATTAGATGTCCCTTTCTTAGCTGTAATTAAAAGAAGAAGTAAAAAAGATGTCATCTAATTGGAGTGTATGAATCACATGGTAATATCATGCTCTTAAACGTGTTAATTATTTATAATGACTAAATATGCTGTATTATATTATTAACGCTGAGTTTGCATACAAAAAAGGTACTTGCGGTTTTCTTATTTTGAAGACCATTGTGATACAATAATTAAATGAATAAAAAATTGCGTAAAAATTATTTTGAGTCATAAAATACTAGTTATTATAGTTTTGATAATTTTTTAATGATAATAAACTATGAAAGACAGAGATTTATATTAAACTAAATAAGACAGAAAAGGTCATATCATATTTTGCTTAGTGTATTTCTTTAAATAAAAAATATTAAAATATTTATTACCTTCTTAAAATATTTATTTAATGGAATTTTTTTGTTTGGAAAATGTTTGTGGTATCGAAGCATTTATACTTTTAATGAATTGACAATCATTACAATAAAAAATTATGGTTTCGCACTCGCTTAAAATTACAGCAGAGAGAAAAATTAAGAAAACATTCCAAGAGAAACATACATAAAAAACAAATTAGCAAACGAGAATGGAATCGGGAACAAAATTGTTTTTGTATCCTCAGAATAGTCTCTTCCCAGTTCACCATGTAATAGAAGCTAATTTTTCCTTTACTGATTTTATTTACTGAGAAATGAAATAAGGCATGTATAGTTCTGTGAATCTTTTATTGTCTATTTCTGATCAAAATGTAACTGCTCTTATCAAAGAAAATCTAAAACAATGCAATGATTTTAACCAACCATTTTGTCTATTTAGTGGATTTAAATTATTGTACTTAATTATGGTTTTGCCTTCTGTTCTTTACAGATAATTGAAATTTCTTTTATTCATTGATTTAATTTTTAGTTACTATTTTTTTATTTACAAAGAAAAGGTACTGTAATTGTAAATAAATTCGTATTTTAGATTTTGATATTTTGCATATTTTAGACCTCCTTGTATTCGAAAATATATATATATATATATATATATATATATATATATATATATATTTGTATGTCTGTCGTTCTGTTGATGAACCGGATAGTTAAAAAATGCAACAAACGAGAAGTGTGAAATTTGACATGTGATATTTAAATTAAAATTTTAAATTTCCATCAACTTTTTGATTTAATCTGTTCGCAGGTTCAATGTACTTTTTCATGCATATATGAAAGTTATAAGCTAAGCTAAATGAATGGAATTTGGTGTGTGATTTTAAAATCTTAGCTACATATCTATACCAAATTTAAGACATATTCAATGAAGGAAAAGAAATCAAAAGTGCATATTCGAAGCTAAACACAAAACTTCATAATGTGTAAGTGTAAGACATAGTCCAGGAGGAACATTCTCAGAAGTTTTCAGTTTGAAAGGAAATATTTTAAATAACCCATTAATGAAATACTTTTTTTTTTGTAAATAAATATCAAATTGAAAGTTGATACTTGACAATAGCATTCAGGAAGTGGTGAATTTGCAAGAAATCTTGCAAGTTATTGATAGAGATTCTGATCTTTCCAAGAACTGAAAGTATGTCTTTACGAAAGTGAAATTTCTGAATCGCCCCAAAAGTGCATAAAAGGAATGAAGCACCATTTCCGTTTCAAATCTGAGATCAATGCATTGAAAAAAATGTACCATTTTCTCTAAGAACAATATAAAACTGAGCTTTGCAAGCGGAAATGATGTTGTTACATAATAATAACGTAAGGAAGGGAAGCACCATGGAATTCACATGAAGGAAGTGAGGTCGGAATCTGAGTTTGATTCACTGGGAATTGTCAGAGTTCGTATATTTACTTGCGTATATCAATTTATGACATAATTGCTTGTTTTGCCTGTTTTCACATGTTTTATACGTATTATTTCTTTTATGTATTTGCACATCGGAACTTTTCAAAACAACTTAATTACTAGCAAATTTTACTTGCGTTTATCTGAGAGCTTTGTACTTTATTTTTTAAAATTATTATTATTATTTTACGTTAGCATCCCGATATCTGGTTGGATTCCAAATTCTTGTTGATGCATCAGTTTGATATTTGAGAAATCGAATACACTTTTTTATTTTTTCAATACTTCATAATACTTAGTTGCAAGCAAATTTTGCTTGCTTTTATCTGCCAGCTTTTTGCTTTACTTTTTTATATGTTAGCATCTCGATTCTGGATGAATTCCAAATTTTTGTTGCTGCATCAATTAGATATTTGAGAAATCAAATACACTTTTTTATTTATTCTTATTTTTTCAATACTTCATATTATTTTTTAATAGCATGCTTGCGATTTTTTAATTTATGCATGGAATCCAAGGAGACAATGTATTAAAGACAAAAATGGGAATATATCAAATGTTGACTGATATTTACTTTTTATGACACTTTTTAAAGTAACATGGCCTTTCTGGATTTATTAAGCAATTGTATTTGGATGTTACTTTTAACAACATTAGTAATGTTTGGAGCTAGAGAGGCATCATGTTCATGTACTCTGCCAACCCACCGCATATTTTATTTTTTAATAAAAATTTTTTAGAGAATATAGAAAGAAACAATTTAAGTTCCTGTGGAAAATGTTGTATCCACCGATTTTTATAACTAATGTTTCAAAAGTGTTCAATGAAATGAATGTCGATCGTAAATGATATTCTAACTGACTATAAAGATCATCTGTTCTGAAAAAATGAATCTTTGAGAAGATATAATGGAGATAAATTAACATTAAAAGTGTTTTCTTCTTAATATCTAATAATTTTTACTTCATTTTCATGTTCATTTCTTTGAGGAATGTTTTCAAAATATTAGATATTTAACTAAAACTATAAACTTGCGCGAAGCTAGTCTGTTTATGCTTTTACAGAGCATATTCGATCACTGATAATCTAGGTAGTATGGTATTATTTTGATATATTACAGTGGATTTTTTACTTCGTGTGGTACATTTTGCATTGTAGTAAATCGTGTTACCAAGGGCATGCATTATCGTACTTGTTTATGCATGTAATTTGTAACTCCGAATATTGCTAGTGAGATTTTTGTTTAAACTGTCATCCTTACTGTTCAGTCGGGGGGGGGGAATGGATGCCCCCCTCCCATGGAAATTCATCACGATTTTTCCTTTGTATTGCAGGTATTCGCATTTTAACACTTTCAGCTCTACCGATGAGATATCTCGTCATTCAGATACTTCCAATTACAAGTTTCTGAGGGCTAAAATTTGATTTTTATGCCAGTTTAGATAGGTTGAACTTTCTAATACATATCTGAAAATTTAGCACACAGACAAATGTTTTAAAATTTTAGTCAAATTTTAGTTCATAGAAACCTGTAATTGGAAGTGTCTAAAAGACGAGATATCTCGTCAGTAGCGTTGAAAGTGTTAAGAAAGTGTGTTATATGAGAACCAGCAGTATATAAATAAATAATCATGTTCTAAAATTTTCTTTTGATTGCAGATTTATTAAATTAACTAATAATTTCTAAGCCTAATATTTTAAGTAATCAATTTCTTTAGTAGACTTGCAAGTGCGACCAGATCTCTATTATTAACATTTTAAGCAAAATTCATAATCAGTTCGTGTCCTTCCCACAAAATTTAAGACAACCTACATTAATCGCTTTGTACAATAAAATAGATATGATGCGTTTTCTTTGTTTAACTCAGGGACGATACGTGCGTGTGCACGTTTATTTTAAAAAATTTATGCTAATATTTAATTGTGATGCTAATATTTTTAAAATTTTGACTTACTTAGACAGGTTTAAACTTCTATATCATTCGTGAAATTTTTAAGTGTCTAGACATGACACACTCGAGAACATCTTTTGTTCTTGAAATCGTCTACAAGACGCCGATATTTTTGAGTAAAATAGTAAGTATCACTTTTGAGTATTGTTAAGTCTGAAGTATTTTTTTTTACAACCATTTTGATCATTCGAAATTGTAGGCATTGTTTAAAAAATTTTATTAACTTATTGCCTTGTGTCTCGATTTCGTTTTATGACCCTTTTATTGTGCTTCACACAATGAGCACAACTTGTTTCATCTGATAGCTCTAAATCTAAATCAAATTTCATTCTAAATATTAAAAAATATATTTCTTTGACTCGTGACATCGTCAGCTTATTTGAGGTAAAGCGCGTGCTTTATACCTGCAGTAATGTAACAAACGCTTTTCAAAATTAGCGAATAATGTAGCAATAATGTAGTTGCCAATAATACTAATATTGACAATACTAATAATGTAGCAAACGCTTTGCAAAATTAGCTAATGAGATTAGTGAATTATCGCGTCATTTTCATTTTTAAAAAAGCTTGAAGTATAACTTTCTTAGTCAGTGCGAACTTTTTTAGTTTGACTCCGAAACTGAACATAGTTAAATAATATATCTCAAGTATTGTCTTGAAGCGCTGACGCTGAATAAATACTTGGTGTATTTTATTACCAAATAGGGCCCTTTTATTACTTGTCTCAATTGATTTCATATTTCCCAGACACCTATTTATTCTTGTGGAAATATTGGTGATGCAGATGACTATATTTTTGATAGCATTTTTTATTCCAGTTTTATGTGATAAAACCGTCAAATGAAAATAAAAATACATGGTTTAGTAAAGTTTTAAAAAACAAAGCGTCACTACACAAGATCAGGCTGTGAATTTTTTTAAATAGATAGGTGATGAAATTATGACATCTGAGAATTAATAATAGGTTTAATTTTAAAAATAAAAAATTAAAAATCTATTGACTAAAGAGTTAGGTATTCGAATTGTAAAATATATTTACGAAAATTTTGTAGTTTAGAATTTTTCTTTTTGCATTTATAAGTACAAAATTAAGAGGTGCATATCAAATAACTTATTATATTAATTACATTGGTTTTTGCGTTGGCATTTAAAAAATTAAAGGTCTAATGATTCAAAAGAATTTATTATTATTCTTTATTTAATAAAGAATAATCTTTTGGCGACCAGCAGGTTCGCCAATCTTAATGCACGTTAAAATTTCAATAATTAAATATTTTATGGAACTCCCATTTTAATTGCTTCTTCATTAAAATATTTTAAAACTTAAAATTTTAATAGTCATATAATTCACTCATAATATTATAAAGGTCTTCAGCCGTAACGTAATATGTATCTCTCTAATTTTCTGTTAGCTCCGGTAGAATTTATGCTTTAAATTAAAGTGGAAATGATTAAACTGCAATTCATACAATAATATTTTTTTTTTTTTTTTTTTTTTTTTACTGAAACGAAGCATTTTTTTTTTTTTTTTTTTTAAATATGAGTACTGGAAACAGAGTCGCTGAGTATTTAAACCTTATGGGCACTAAAGAATATTTTTCTTAATTTATATAATATATCAAGAAGTTTTCAACAAAATTTTCTCAGATTCATCATGAACAGATCGATTAATTAACAATGTTTAGTTTTAAATGCATCAAACACTAAAAAAATAAACAGAATCGTTTGAAATAATCTGTCGAAAACATATTAAGCCTTCAAAACCACGTCCGTATCCGTCGAAAATAGTTGTCAACAATCAGAACACAATGCGCATGCGTGAATTTTCTACTCCAGCTGGGGTAACGCTATGCAAATTAGAAATTTGTAATTTCCTTTATTCTGTTTTATTTTCATTCAAAAGTACTTCAGAATGAATCTGAAGGATCGATTAATTAACAATGTTTAATTTTAAATGCATCAAACATTAAAAAAATAAATTTGTTAAGCCTATCCTTTTTAGAGTGGGAAAAAAAAATGGAGCCTTACTCATTTGGCGGTGGGGAAATGAAAAGATTTTTTTTGGCGGGAAAGTTAGTTTTTTATTAATAATTAAAATTCTAATTAAAAATTAAAAAAAGGGACCCCAGGTGCACATTCCCGATCTCCAAGGTATGCATTGCCAAATTTATTAGCTGTAGATCGAACAGTCTGGCCTGTAGAGCGCCAACACACACACACACACACACACACACACACACACACACACACACACACACACACACACACACACACACACACACACACACACACACACACACACACACACACACACACATTGAGCTTTATATAAGTATAGATTATTATTACAGTTGGAAAACATAATATTTTTTCTTGTATTGTTCACCATATGGCTTACTTATTATTTTACGGTTTTATTTATTTATTTCTGCCATTTGATATCAAGTTTGCCAATTTTGTGTTTCGACACGTTTTTGCTTCGTCTAATGTTTGGCATTGTGAATAGGTTATTTCCGCCCTTACTACAATGTTTAGTAATTTTTATTATAGTCTCTTTCACACTACTAGATCTGATGTTATATGAACCAACTACTTATTTTCCCTCAAGCAGAGAAGTTGAGGTATGTTGTTTTTATTATTATAGTGGAGTTAAACCTCTATTACTTCGAGAGAAATTACCAATGAATTGAGTTTTTATGCATTTAGGTATTGTAACCTAACCAGCACAAAATCAGAGTTTTTAGAATTCAGATTTCTTGTAGTTATTATATTCGATTACGATTATTTGATCCATCGGTTAATAAAGACAGTCGCTTTTTTTGATCGGATCAGAATGAAAACTAATACAGCGCATAATACAGTAAAAATTAATACAATAATGTATATAAATTGATACAAAGCAAAGCTAACTAGTGCATAATTTAAACTCTTAATTGGGACATTCGCCAATGTTAATAAATAAAATTCCAAATACGGTCTGCCTGAATCTGAAATCGTTTTTAACTTTTATCACGACAGAGTTTAAACATTATATCGGACTTTGCTAGTCAATCATTTTTCGCTATCTGTAGAAGAAACAAGAATAAGTTTTATCTACTATTATTACAACACAATTTTCCTTGTGTAATGTACAAATAAACTTGTTTTTCGTCGATTTTGGAGCTCTTTCCAAAGTGCCAAGAAAGAATTTTGGATTTTAAAATAAGATTACTTTGCTGAGTAAAACTGAAAAACCAGCTATTTAATTCAAGCCATTATATACTTTCAGAGATAGCGGATCTGCAAAAAAATCTTCTATTGCTCTTGTCTTAAACGTGCCTTCACGATTACTTTACGCCTCCCTTGTTGAATATTGGCAATCCACATCACTCCACTTTTTAGCCCATCCATTTTGGCCAGTCATTCACGAATACTCCATGCCAGCTTCACTCAACTCCCCTTGGTGAACGCATTGCTAGAATATACTTCTTTCTTTCGCCACAGAAATATTGCAAGTCCTTCTTTTCTCTGCATTTCAAGCCTCTCCCACCTCACCCGCATTCCATGAGTGCCCATTCCGAATGGCACGATACAAACGGAGTGAGAGGAAATTAAAGATGGATTGGATAAGTACCCTCCTAGTCCACGCCACGACATTTCTGACCGGTTTTTCGTATTGACAATCGATTTTAGAGTGCCATCACTTGATTATCGTGGTATTGAGTAATCAATAATGACCGAATTCACAGCGAGAAAATCAAATCCGGGGGAAAGACCATTACAGAAAGGACAAACAGGAACTTCCAAAAGATTCAGTGAAACAAACATAATCTAGATCAGTGGTTTTCTATAGTCATTGGGTAGGACATATACTTGTAACAAAATTTGTGTTCAATAATTCATTAAAATAACAAGTATTGTTTAATTTCATATAGGATTCATTTAATTGGGCTAAAATTTTGTATTCCCAATATGCCACAATTAAATGAAATCTCTATTTTTAACGGTTCTTTTAGTAAAACTGGGATTTTATGAGCTTTAACACATTGAACACCCACATAAATCATATTTTTTTGCAAAATTTCTTATTTCCAGTCTGTTAAGCGGAACTGATTATATGTTTAATAGCTCTCCTATTGAATTTGGAGCTCGGTTATGTTTAACACATTGAACAATCACATAAATCGACTGTGGGTAATGCGTAAAATGCTTTTGGCGTGCTTGGATGCCTTTCGAAAAATGCCGAGAAAAGCATCGAAAGAATATTCACAAACAGTAATTATTAATAACTTGGTATTGAAAATTTGTAGTCTCAAAATACCGTTTACTCATATTGATACATAATAATTTCCCACTTGAACGAAGAAAAACCATGTCAATAGTCGCCTTTCCACATGGCCGACAACGTGCTAAGCTGTTTCCGCTTTTGTTTCCATTTGTTACTGACCAATTTGTTATGATCTTGATTCGGGATGCGACACATGTTTTCATTAAGCTGTGTTATGGATGTGACATTTCTCGCATGTGAGACATACCGATAAACCAAATGAGTGCGTAACTGAAGCTCATTATTTAGAATCCAAGAGGAAGAATTAGATTTAGATTTATTTTACACTTCAACGTCCATTATTTGCCTATATTGCATTAAATGAATTATTGAAAGGCTTTCAAAGAACTTACAAAAGAAAGAAAAAAAAAAAGGTTTTCTAGAGTTTGAGAGATTTATTATTTTTATTGTAATCTATGTGATTCTAATTTGATCTGTCTAATTAATGTTGAATTTAGGCATTTTGTGACCCTTGCAGTGCATACTCTCAGGACCCTCATTTAACAAATATTTAGTTTAGTTTCACATTTCAAAAATTTCAACATATATCACATATCAATCTTAATCAACATAGTAATGATTTATTTTAGTAATTTTGTGAAAATATGCAAAGTTTTTTTTTTAAAATAATGATCATAGAATAAAAAAAATGATTAAAAAATATTCATAGAAAAAATGACTAAAATAATCAAATTCTGGATAAATTAACTTTAATTATTACATAATTATTTCCTTCCCCGCAAATAAAAGCATTTAATTATTATATTGAGATTATAAGGAAGTAATAAATTCGAACAAAGATAACGATGAAAATTTTTATTTTACACCTGTCAAGCGGATTATGGCATAATCAATTAAATGAATAATTAATATCCCAATGTATTATAAATAAATAATTATTTTCCCTTCTTATGGTTATTTAATAATGCTAAATTTCTTTAGTTTACTTAATAACTAAATGTAAATACTGCAATATACACACTCCGCTTCTAATGTTGTATAATTAATGGAATCTATATCTTTTATAAATTTATTAATTTCGCAACTAATAACATTATTTAATCGATCTGCCTGCTATCCTACCTCAGTCCAGGAGGGTCTAATCCATTTCCTAGTTGGAATCCACCATTATACGTAACCAAATATTTGGATATATGATCAATGTGATAGCGAAATCATTGACTCATTTGAACGACATCATTGACTCAACATCATACAGGAAATAAAAATTTCTTTTAATGATTGCAGACGTCCTTTAAGATAATAATTGATATATGAACGACAAACAGAAGTAATTTCACAGCATTTTGTTTACTTTCGCTTTATTTCTACACAGTTTGCACGTTTAAGAGCAACTATGTTGCAAGAGATATTCAAAATATTTAGACATACTGCGATACATACGGAATATCAATATTACTTCCAATGCAGTGCATTTTCAAAAATTCCTTGTTTATCTGAGATTTACTGTAAAAATGAAAGTATCACCTATAATAATGTAATTCAACGGTATACAATATTGAAGAAATTTTACGGCAAGTATTATATCGATTTAAAGTCATTAGACTTTAAAAACACTCGAATTCGAATATTTAGAATTATTCAAATATAATGGGCTGGCATTTTTAATTGACTCATTCCATGAAGAAAGTTTTTTAAGATCTATAATGTTCTTAAATTGAAATGTCACTGAAATTTAAGTTAATTTTTCAAATCTCTTATTTAGTTCGTATATTTGAGATTTTAAAACAATCTGAACCGAATCTTGTATTTAAGATTTTTGTTTATATAATACTGTGCTTTTAAATCCACTATTTTCAAAATCGTCTAAAAACTCGCCAAAATTTACCGTTTTGCAATGGTTTTATATTTTTTGCAGTATTTTTAACGAAGTGCTCTCTCATCTTGAATATCAAGAATTTTTGTATGAGCTCTCGTACTCTTGTGCTTGGTTTTGAATATGTTTCTAATTATTTACTTCGAATATAGATATGTACTGAGCTTTGCTAGTATTAATGAAAGTTGTTTTTGATATTTCTCAATAACTATCATCTGACACTCAAATGCCATTGGTAAACCGGCAAATATTTGCGGTGGCATCAGTGTGTTGCCATTGGTATATCGCCACCAGATGTCACGTGTGTTGTTCACATCTAATGAGAAAACCCACAAAAGTGATGTGTAAATAGTTGTTTTAAATTTGGAGAATATTTAAATGCTACTTATCATAAAAAAAATGAATTTTGTTTAAATGGAGTTATTTGATTTTAAAAGAAGTGTTTAATATAATTTAATTAAAATATATTGTAATGTATTATTTCGTAAAGAGCAACTAAATTTATTATGTTGTAATCAATTTTGTGCTTTATATTTGTGCATTTTAATGAATAATTTTGCAAAACGTTCTGACGTCAGAAAAATACATTTTTGTTAACTCAGCGAAAGTGAAGATATTTATTCACATTGACGCTTTTTCTTTTTCTTCTCACATTTTTAGCATGTTATAGCATATAGTAGAATCTTCATTCATTGAAACTTAATTTAACGAAGTTTGCTATTTAACAAAATTTTCTGCAGAATTTTGGTTTGGAACGATATTAACATGTTAACTGCTCTTCTTATTACGAAAGATAATTTCCGCATTACAAAGTTCTCAGTTTTTTTTCTTTTAGCAACGTTTAGCAGTTTTTTATTTTGAAGTTCCAACAAAATCAACGAAATTGGCTTGCATGAAAAATAGCAGATTTGAAAGTTATGTGAGGTATTGAGGAAGGTGTCTAATTTTCTCCATATTTATGAAACATTGAAGAAATTGTGATTGCTAAATGTCCCACAAAATATGACGTGTTGCAAAGTATTATGAAATGCAATGAAGACATTACACTGAGTGATGGAGGTGATAATGAAGAGGTTATTAAAAAAAATCTTCACGAGAAGACATGCCAACGGCATTTAATGCAATACGAGTCGGATTACAGTTTCAAGTAAAAAAAAAATGCTATGAAAAATGTGTTCTTGATAATATACTTGTACAAAGTAGAATTGCAAATATTCTTATAATTTAGGCAATGCGTTTTTCGCTTTTTTAGGATTTATTTTATATTTATTTTATTTATTCGCAGTTTATGTTTATTTTATATATATTTATATTTTATTCATTCGTAAAATCAAAATTTATAAATTTCGATTTTGCGATTTTTTTTTAATTAATGAAGTTTTTAAATGGAATTATGTGACCGTTAAATAATGATTCGAACTGTAATTTCGCTTGCAGAACTAAGTATTATTTGTTTATTCTTTTCTGTAGAATGTTTATATTTCACTGCTTCCAATATTTTTCGCAATAATGTGTGATCCTTTTAAACATTATCAATCAGCATGTATATTCAAATAGAAATTGATTTAAATTTTAAAAGAAAAAAAAATGCATTGGTTAGTTTGATCTTGAAGTAAATAAAATAGATCGTAAAGCAAAATAATTTGATAGATCCGAAGCGATGCATTCATTCATACTAGTGGAGCGACAAATCGAAAAGAACAGGAAGAAAACTTTTTATCAAATTTAAATTTAGGCTCTGGGTTTCGAATGACCCAGTTGTGAAGGTTCCTCCTTTGTCTTGATAAGGCAATAAAAATAAGTTGGGAGTGGAGCCGTTATCTAACGCTGTGATATGACTAAATATATAAAACAATAAAAATATTTTCACACCTGAATAACGGCATTATTTAATATCATAGATTTTTTAAAAAAATATCAGTATCATCTTTAAAGGTATAATTTCACACATGAGCTTCAGTTTTTTTTTCCCCGGATTAAATGAATGTATTATGTTTATTGCAAAAATAATTGTGGTTTTAAAAAACTGATAGTTTTATTACCTTTTTGAATGACTTCTGGCAGTCATACAAATGATTTCATGATGTTAGTTGCCTAATTCTTTAACTTGACTTTTAACGAAAGTTGTTACCTAATGATTTCTTGATATCTATGATGTTAGTTACCTGATACTTTAACCTGACTTCTGATGAAAGTTGTTGTTTGTATGGTGTTGATTTTAACATAAAATGAGAAAAAAAAAATCATGTTTTAATTTTTGCTATGTGAAGTATGTAAAGAGTCATCGTCAAAATCAAATTAAAAAAAAAAAATCGGCCTCGAGATTTTGACGAATCTTTATGTGTAGAAAACTTCCCCGATTCCGAAAATACATTTTTGGAATTCTATTTTTCTATCTGTAAATACGGTAACTTAAAAACGCTTCGAGCTAGACATATGAAATTTGGTACATAGACTTTATACCAAATTTCTCAATTTTTATCGAATTTTGAACGAAATCCATTCTGAAGAAATCTACTTATCTGGCTGTCCGAATACAAGTTAACTCGATAACAAGAGCTAGATAAATAAACATTGGTACACAAGTTTAGCATATTGTAAATTCTAATGAAATTTTGAACCAAATCAAACAAAAGGTTGATCGTCTGTTGGTCTGTACTTTGATGACATCATACCCTGTGAATTGTTTTGGCCCCCGCCCACACACCCGGGAAAAAGACGATTATTTTATTTCTTTCCATTGTGAATATAAAGTTGAAAAATAATAAATATTAATATTTATTATTTTCAACTTTTGGTATAGTATTATTCTGATATTATCAATATTGCGTCTTTTGTGCTTTATCTAAATGAAAATCTTTGAAACATGTATGCCTCTCTTCATATTCGTATATTATCTAAAATTTTATTCATACATAAATCAGATTTTCTTTTTTGCTTTTTATATTCCTCTTAATTGTAGTTCGTCAAAAGGATTTTTTTTTTTTTTAACCATATACTTTTCCACTTGATAATGTAGCTTTAGCTATTTTACTGACTTCCTTTCTTACAAATTTTGAAGTTGTTTTTTAAATTTTATTTTAATTATTATAGAAATTGCGACCGTTTGGCCAATATTCAGTATATTTTATGAAAAAATAAAATATACTGAATATTACATATAAGTTGATATTCAGATTGCTAGAAGAAAGGAAACTCTCAAGTCGAATATGTGAACTATCTACGATTATTCAACTTTTTGAATGCCATGAAATACAGTCGAGTCATTGCCTTTACCTTACTTCCATCTTCACACCCATCAATTCGTCGCAAGTCTTGCATGATGATTTACAGGATGTTCACCTGCCATTAGGACAAGGCAATTTCTTCTTCACCCTGGCGCTCGCTGTATTACTATTATTTAAGATAAAGGAATGCTATATTATGATGTAATGATAGTCAAAAACTACTTTGAGTACGAATAGAGGGTTGAGAAATTACTTGAAAAGAGAGACTTAATGATGCTAATAGTCTACTGATAGCCCGGTCACATTCGTAAATCCTGAATTGTGACCTTATACTCAATTGAATGTTCAGTTCTGATATTTATCAACTTAGTGATACATCCCTTATTTTGATTGAAAGGATGTGTAGAGGTCGTCAGATGAGTGTTAAATGAAACCAATCTTTCTGTTACAATTGCTGAATTAAATGTGGATTCTATAACTTGACATTTTTTTTTCCTATCTTAGAGTTTTAAAATATTTGACAAGCATTTGTTTCTGAGAAACTTAATGATAGTAATAAGATTAGAAAATCATTCGATGATCGCTATTTAAATGGCAAAATTTTTGTATATACATCTTTTATTGTACAATGATTTTTTTATTTTTATTTTGTATATACATCTTTTATTGTAGAATGATTTTTTTTTATTTTGTATATACATTTCTGGTAAACTTTTTTCTTTGTTTCTTTCTTTCTGTTTTGATCCAAGTAATGCAAGTATTTTGGGTACATGTTACGATTTGATATTTATTTGAGTATAAGAAATTTTATAGGTTCTTTATTCATTTAATTTTTAGAACTTATTTAACAAAATAACAATTTAAATGCAATGAGAGAATTTCTTTGAAATTATATATAATTGCGTAATAATAAATATACTAATTTTAAACCTATTAATTAAGTTTTTTAAATTTTCTATGCTTACTTTCTAACTGTGAAATAGGTTTTTAGAAAGATATAAAGTAAACTTTTGAACATGTAGTGTATGGTGGTTTTTAAATCTTGTAAACGTAATATTAATTGATGTATATACATAATTATCAAAATTACCACCTTCAGAATTGCCCGTGAATTGCATTTTTCCTGCATTATAATTTTTCAAAAATTTAAATATAATTAATGAATTTATAAGAAATTATGCATCCTTAAATCATAACAAATAAAAGCACTTTTAATTTATTATTTGAATTGCATCTTCTGGTAATAAGAATTTTTTAACTTATAATGTAGTTCTTAATTATGATTGCAACTCAAATGAATTATTTTACTTTTCCCCTTATAAACGAACTACAAACTTCGTAATATTTGCCCTTTTTCTAAAAAAATAACGCTCCATCAGGCTGATACACTGTATAACTTCCGAACTTCACTGAAGGAAAATCTTTTACAATTTGCTTTTCACGTTCAAGGGCATCTCTTTCCCTGACTAAAGCGATAAATCCGAACAATTCTTTTTGATCTTAAACAACTTAATTACTGAATGAATAATCGGAAACCTCGCTAGAATAAACTCGAAATCCACTGTTATCAAGTGAATTCAGTGAAAAATTGTTATGCTTAACATTGTTAACTACATCCTCTCAAAATCATCGCACGCACTTACACTTCACGCGAGTGCCTCATTAGTACAGCACTAGAGCGAAAACTTGCGTGCTTCAAAAAAAGAAAAACAATCTTTTTCAAACTTAGCAAACACCTAAAACTATTTTTATGGAAAGCCAATGCGTCATTTTAAACATTATTTTTCTCTCACGTTTATGAAATTGGCTGATATTTTTTATATACATTTCGCTTGTGAAAGTTTCGTTTTAAGTTAATAAATCGTTTTAACACTTTAATAAGTACCGAATTTCGAAATTAGTCCGTATCTGATTAAATTAAACCTCCCACTCAAGAAAACCTCGGATAAGGTGCAATTTCTTAACTACCTTTGTACTTTCTGGGCCAGATTTTTTTTTTTTTTTTGCGTACTTGTTTATAAATAAGTGGAGGTCTCGTCATTGTTTTCTAAATAATTTGACAAGGTGTCAAATGAAATCAAACGACAGCACCACGAGTACGCAAAATGATACGATAAAGCTGAACTTTATTTTCTTGGAGACCTTGTGTATGAGGTCGAAGTTAGTGTGTTCACTCTTGGTGGCAAGTGGTTTGAGAAAGTGTGCGATGCAACAGAAAAAAAAAAAAAAAAAAAAAAAAGGGAACTGAATAATAACCCTGAAGGGGTAGAACTGCGGCAGAGGGAATGGCCGGCCTTGGCCAACTCTCTCTGAAAGTCAAAGAGGGCTCACTAGGGGAGGAAAAAAAAAATCCAATTTCGTTACTTGAAGGTTTCGTTATCAGTAATGATTAGATGTATTGCATTCCCGGCGTGGGTTTTCTCTTCTAACCAATAAACCCTTACTCATAACACGCTTAGAAGAAAAGAAGGTTAAGAATGAATAGCGACTGTGTCTTACCTTCAACGATATATTCAATCAATATAAAATATTAACTTGTAGTAAAAGATACTTTTCTGTAATTTTATTTAATACGTTTTCGATAGGGGCGTGCATGGGAAAAAAAAAAATTGTTCATTGTTTTCCCAAAGATTGTGATTTGTGTCGTGTACTGTGCAATGTTGCAATTTCTTTTACAGGTATATTTTAATATATTTCTTTCTTTCTTTTTTGTAGTATTTGTTTGTGAATGAAATTAATTCCGATATTATCTTGTTACACTGGCAAAGAAAGCTTTCGTGCTATTTAACTTGTATTTTTTTCCTGGCGGAATTCTTAAATTTGTTCCACGCTCAAGGTCCATCATGAGAATAATAATGCATATAATCTTTTGCGAAACACGTATGGTTTTAACTTAGAATCTATTTTTACCTGAAGTAATTTGTGTTGCCAATTTTTAATGTTTTATTGTCAGTGGTTTCGTAAATTTAGTAGTAGCCTTAATATAACTTCAAAACGAGTACTAAGGTTATTAATCATTCAGTCAATATATCCACACATCTAGCATAAAGCTTCTGTTTTTTCTTTAAGATGATAAATTCAATTCGGAAAATGAGTTCATTTATCTTACTTTAGTTATATAATATTCAAATTTGTAGTCTCTATGTATGCCTCGCATTTTAATCTCCTGATGTGTTACAAGAATTGAAATTTATTAAACTTACATAATAACGTTTTAAGCACAGCTGTTAGTCTACAAAGAACAAGAAAGCGCTCGTGCATTATGAATTCTTCGAAATAATTTTTCATTTACTATTTTATTCTTTTAAAATGATTTTTAAAAAATACTTTCATTTTCTTTATTAAACATATTATGCAAATGCCTTCATATTAACCTAGACTATAAATTCAAAATTCCAACCGGTTTTATTCGCCAAGAGTTTGGCTTATTTTTAAATTTTTATCAGTGGAAATGTGATGTAATATTTTTCTCCTATCGAATTATTTCAAAATAATTTTTCGTTTGTTATTTTATTCATTCAAATGATTTCAAAAATACATTTTCATTGTCTTTATATAATATGCAGACATGACACATTTCTGATGAATAGAATTTTATCAATCTTGAGATAGATTAATTTTCTTTTGTGCAATAACATCTACAGTATTTTTAATATCTCAAGCGCGTTTTGTACAAATTTATTTATTTTATTGCTGAATAAATCATACTTATTTTACTTCTTGGTGTTTATGCTTGGCACGATTCATTATTTTATGTAGTTCAGATTTTTTATATCCGAGCTTGTGTTGTAACTGAACATCTTATATAAATGCATTAATTTTAACCTAGTCTATTAATATGAAATCACAAATGCTTTTGTTTATTTAAATTATTATCAAAGGAAATATGATGCGATTTTTTAAGCGATAAATAATTTTAACTTAAGAGATAAATTAACTTTTTACGTTAAATTCATTTGTCTTTTTCGTATATAATAATATTCTACTTCGCACCGATTCAAACTAATGATAAACCTTGCTCACTACTTTTAAAGTTTTTGTACTCGAGAGACTTCCTAATTCATCATATTTCTTATCATCTTTACTATGACTCATTGTACCTTTCCTCAAATGATTTTCAATTTTAATCTTGTAAATTATCTCAGTTATATTTGTATATGTGTGTGTAAAAAAATGTTTCCGATGTAGGCTTACAATGACTTTAATTCTTTACTTCGTTATTCACTTCATATCATCATTTACAATTCAATATAAAGCTTTAGCGAGCGTGTTCACTGTACCGGATAAAGAAAAGATTACCAAATCTAACATGAGCAAATCAGTGATAATTTATGCAAATATGTAATAAATTTAATGTTTCCTCTCTTTTAAAATTATCTCTTACTTTCCCTATTTATATTTGAAGATAAAAACACTTTAACATATGATTTGCATTTTAACTTTTCCCGCGCTTCACAAAAATTAATTGCCGTAACTTTAACTATTTGGCATTGATCTGCTTTATTTTGTTACCGTCAGAAACCTGAAAGAAATGCCAAGGCATATCTTTTTCTGAGGGAATTCCCACTTCGAATGCATGAAACTTAGCTCCGTCTTTGTCTCCTTTCGTCTTTAGCTTCTGTACAGAGAGCACGCCACTTTGATTAATGATCAAATATCAAAAATATATGGTAAAAATCTCCGTTAAGAGGACAATTCCAGCCTAACTGTTGAGATGAAAAGTAAAAAAAGATGAGATTCAACTAGAAACTCTTTCTGTTTCTTTGTCTATATTTTGGGAAGCAAGTAAATGCTATAATTCAAGCACTCATTGACTTAAATAAATCAAATTTGGTGGGTGATTTTGTGACTGCAATTGCAGTTCTGCGTCAAATTTTGGTAAACGCGTCTGAAATACAAATTTTATTTTCTGATATTATTAACCGCATGCCAGGGATTAATAGCTAAAATACTCGCCAAGAATCTCATGATAGATTCAGTAAAAATGCTAATTGCACGCCAAAAGTTAGTATTTCCTAACCACACCAAATTCCACGCCAAAAGTTAGTATTTCCACTGCCATGCAAGGCATTCTGAGCCTTACCCAGGGTCTTCGATTTTTTTTTCAAGGTGTGAGGGATAACATCTTTATTAGAGAGTATGCGGAAGTTTTCTGAAAATATCACTCCTGCTGCTTTACTGCAGTTATAACAAATACTGGGTGACCACAAAATAACTTTTGCTGTTTGGCAGCATCTGTGGATAAAAATAATGACCAGAATGAAACCATATTTCATATATAAACTGTGGATGGTATGGGTAGATGGATTCTGAATTAAATAATTAATTCATTCATTATTTAAAATTAATTCATTCATTATTTAAAAAATATGATTGATAGGCGAAATTTTGTTGCTGTTGGATCGAAAATGTGCCAATAAATGCACTGAAAATGGATTATGCAAAGTTTTATTATTGTTGGAGTGATAAAAAAATTGCACATGCAGAATTGGATGTGCATTTGAAGCACATTCGCACAAAAGAATGAATCATATACTCACAAAATCTTTTATTTGTAAGCATTAAGAGCCCTTGTCCCACTTGCAACATTTTCAGTGAACGGATATTCTGATATTCCATGTATACAAAATATTACTTCCGCAGTCTTTTTTTTTTTTTTTTTTTTTTTGCGCTAACCATCCCTTTTATGTCTTACACAGTCTATATACAAAATTTGGCTTTGTTCCGTTTATTAGTTTTAGCTCCAAACAGGAAAAGTTCTTTTATAGCAACTCTTTACATGTGAAAGAAAACACCGCAAAGACAGTTGACATCTGCGACAGTGCTAAAATGTGTAGATGTGGCCTTAGTATTTATACCTTTTGTCCCACAATGTTTATTGTTTCAGGTATCTTGCAGTATCACTCCTATATACCATCATGGATGAAAGTTTATTATATATATCTTAGATCAATCCTCTGTATCTGTATGTCCGTGTTTGTTTATTTATACAACATATTTGCATAGAATGAGTGTATATCATCATCGTGTTATGTCTCGTGTATATTTTGTATATAATGCAATTCATTATTTCTTTCAGGAAGAAAATAAAGAATCCCCTAGATTATGAAGTGTGTAATGATGAAGAAAAGAAGAAAAAGAAGCATAAATATTGTTAAGATGAAATGGCTGTAAAAGTATGGCTTTAAATTGAGCTATCCCATCTGTAGCTGGTTGTGTGTATTTAAGCCAAAGAAAGATGCCTTCTTGTCTCTTTTCTTATTTATTTTGCACACACACACATATAACAACACATGGACGATGACTTCACATATATAAGGTAACACATAATACTATATACAATTAAAGTAGAAATTGCCGCTAACAAAGAGCGAACGAATACTTCTTTTTGCCGCTAACAAAAGAGCGAGCGGTGCCTACTTGCACCAGTTTCACACCAACTCTCAGGGAGAAGTCCTTACGAAAAAACAAGCTTAAGTGCGCCTCCCCCATATTCCAAACATACATATGGGTTAGCGCATACTGCGCCATCTATGTTCAGTATTAATCTTTACTGTATGAATAAATATACAAAGAATAAAAAATACAAATAAAGTAATTAAATAAAAACAAAATATTATAAATAATAAAATCACATAAACACCATCCGAGTGTCTGTATACATAAGAACTGATTTTTAAAGTAACTTTCTATCTCCTGTTATAATAATTGTTTTTGCTATATTGCGAATAATTGTTTTTGCTATATTGACCATTTTAATTGTTTTCGAAATACACTTTTGAATTTTAAACTTTATTTAGTATTTTACTTTTTTATTTTTAAATCCTATCGATTCTAATTTAATATTTCTTATAACCAAATAATAGTGAATACTATTTTAATGATTTTGTCGGAAAGATTAATTATACTTACAAATAGCAAATCTTAATACAATTAGCCTTCGTTGTTGACTCATGAATTCTAAATACTTGTATAGTCTTATTTTCTTTAATGATCGTTGGGATATTTTATAATAATTCAGTTTACAACTAAGAATAAAAGGCTAAAAGTATCTAAGTAAAAGAATTTTATATGAAGACGATAATAAAAAAAATAATAGTAATTTGTTCTATTTACTGAAGATACTAGTAACATTTAGCATTAAAGTGAATTAAAATCATTTATTACCGCGTTTACAGCAGTAGATGCTTTAACTTACTATTTCTGTTTTTTTTTTATTATTATTATTATTTGTTTGTATGTTTTTGTTTAAATTTATTGTGTTCATTCAATTCATTAAAAGTTTGCTTCTGAAATAATCATAAAGTACTTTTTATTACTTTTATACATTTAATCTGATAATTTAAGCATCACATATGCTTTTAACTGTTCAGAATTGTCCGAGGTTTAAGATAAAATTATTTTAACAATAATTATATTATAGCATTGAATTGCCATGAAGTTCTGCTTTGTCATATTTAGAGGCAGTAGTATAAATCTGTTTAAATTAAAAGGTAAATATTTGATTAAAAATATTTAAACAAAATTCTAAATATGCTGATTATATAGAAATTTTTTTATCACTTTAAATATCTAGTGCTGTATCAAGACTTATAGTTAGTCTTGTAATTGAATTTATTCATTATTTTTAATTTCACTGCAATTGCTTGAAACACAAATTATATATTTATGAGTTTATAAAATTTAAAATTTTTGAATATTTATCACCTTTCGAAAATTAGCTTTCTAGAATTTTTTTAACTTGAAATGTTTTTAGCTTATTTAGTTTTCATTGCATTTGTGGTTGTTATCTATGAATTTCATTAAAATGACTATATTTTTTTCAGATGGTGATTGAACTTTAAAGAATTGTGGATGACGAGCTATCTACAATATCATTAAGAAGTAGAAAAGAATATTTGTCCAGGCGTCAAATTCTAATTATTGCCCATGCAAGTATTCTAGTATCAGTTCTTTTCATGCGTGTGTGTAATTTTTTAGATAGTTTATAATGATAAGTATCGATCAAACTTATTATTTTAGGTGTTAAACTTATATTTTTATTGATTTAAATTAATATAATGCCAAATTAGTTAGTTTATCGTTTTTATTTTTTCATAATCTGAAGTTCTGGTTAAGGCATTATATGTCAAAGTACAGACAGTTGATTATATCATTAAATTTTGTTAAGGATATTCAGCTCTGTTGTTCAGCTGTTACAATAGAATCCGTGTATCTAATGTGTACTCAAAAATAATTATCTCTAATATTTTAAATTTTAAGAATAAGTTAGCTTGAACTACTTAATAGTTCCTTTTTTTTTCTGCCTATTGTGTAAAAAAAGAAGCATATTTTAATAAATGGCGTTATATTCAAATAAATTGAATGAACTCAGGTCAGCGGTCAAAACTTTTACAAAACTAAAATTTATCAGTTCTAATTTTTATTATTGCGAGAAAAAAATGACTTTACTTAAAGTTGGCTTTTTTCTAGAAAAATTAATGAACTGGAACGACGACTTAACAAAAATGAATGTTAGAAAATAATATACACTCACCTCATTTAACATCCTTTTAAAATTCAGCCTTTGTATGTTGAATTAAGTTTATAAAAATGTTCCTAGTTCGTTCATCCAAACTTTTTGTATCATCATTTCTTGACAAATTCGATAAAGAACTGCCTGAATCATTTAGAGAAATTTTAGATTCACTATTTGTTCCAATATCACAGTTTTCTTCTATTGTTAGCCTTTCATTGTCGGTCAGTTTTTTTTAATTTTAACTCCTAATTCAAAAGAAATGGATTTGGAGCATGCGATACACCGAGTTAGTGAAAACGAAATTCGCGCCTTTTCCCGTGTATCAGAATAGAAATAAAACCTTATTTAGAAACTGCCTCACCTGTATTAGCAATTCTATCTTTATTGATCATCATAGCCATCTGTTGCATTACAAACTGAAAAAATAAATTAATACAGGAGTATAAGTGAATTAGAAAAGAAAAATGAGTTGCTCAAGCGGCGTTCGGGTGAATCAGGGAGATCCCATTCTCAACACCCGAACGGCATACGAGCAAAACTGCTAAAAAGACGGAATTATTATAAACAAGCATAATATCAAGTATTTGTATTCAAAGGTTTGTAATTATTTTTAATAAACGCTGTAAGCTGTTTGCTTTTTAAAAAAAAATGTTAGAAATGAACTAAGTTTGTACATTAGATAAGTACTGTTTTAAAACATTAACAGCATAACTCTTGTTTCCGAGAACTCAATCAGACGAAACTTCGTCAACTTAGACATATAGCTGAACTTGCATACAATTCTCTGATGAGTAGCAACAATAGCTACTTATCAAATATGTTTCATTCAGTATTCAGCCGTCGTCTAATCAATATGTTGATTGATAATTGATTTTATCACTGTTTTTTTTTTATATATATATATTAGTATGAATATAAAAAAGAAAAATCCTTCTGATATTTTTTAAAACTATTTTTCGATGTTAAAGATAAATTATGTAAGCAGCAATCTGCAACAAATGCCGTTGCCTGGTTTGCCATGCAATGTTTCTTCAAAAGCACACTCGAAAAAATATAACTCATGTTTATTAAATCTCATGGAAATTTGTCTGTGTGTCAAAATGGCAGGCTGAGGTTTCGGAAGGAGCAGAAACGTAATGATACTGACAACATTGGCTAATAATAATTATTGTAAACTTAATCTTAAAATAAATTTGTACGGTGATATTTTATACTTCTTTCAATTTCTTTCTTTAGCTAAAAAAATTTAACTCCTCGTATACATCCCTGTTATATAGGTAAATAACGTTAAGTTATTTTTTAATAAAAGTTTTTTTCTATAACTCAGTTTGTAAAAATATAAAATAAGTATAAAAGTTTGGTAAATTCACTGCATTCTCTTTTCAAATATATAAATAATTAAAATGCGTTTTTGAAGCTCTGAAGCCTTGTTCTCATTCATTAACTTGTTTAACAAGTCTCTAATTTAACAAAAATTTTTTAAAATTTATTATTTATTCTAGAAATTTATTAGAAATATTAATCTATTTTTTCTTCGTATTTATTTTTTTTATTATCTTTCAAAACTGTTGTCTTAATTGCATTTTAATTGTAAATTATTTAAAATTTGTTTCAGGCATTATAAGGCTAAAAAAATAAGGTTTAGAATTTATGTGGGAGTGTTTGAATGCTATTATTCATTTGAGAACTAATTCTATATTTTGATATCTACTTTTTTTGTTGTTCAGAATGTAAGAAGAATTGTTATTCTCGTTTATCCAAACTTAATGTTTGCATTATCAATAGTCTGTTTTTGTTTACAGTAGAGGTTCTGAAATAAAAATAAGATAATGGTTTCTCAATTATGTGTATCCAATTTCTCCAATGTAATTAATTAACCAAATTTTTATAATTTTCGACTGATCAGCAATCTTTCATATCATTGAATTTTTTTTTAATGTTGATTTCATAAGCATATGAATGATGATCATCATGATCTTAGTTCAGTTACTTTACTCTGTTACAAATATTTGAGAACAACTTTTAAGTAGAAATCGATTTCCTGCCAATTTCTTAACCATTATTTTAGGTCAATTTATACTTAGAAAATCTACCAAATATTGATGTAAAGCTATATTTTATAGGGCACCTGTGTAACTTATTATAATTTATTTTGTGAGATATTAATATATGTAACTTATGTGAAACAATTCTAGATATGTAAACTTTTTTGTTTTGTATTTTGATTTATTGCACTTTACAAGCCCGCTATCAGTTATCTGTCAGCGATTTAAGCCGAGTGAGCGTCTCTTGTTTTTTCAGTAGCGCCAACTAGGGCCAAGAGTACGACTTAGCTACTTCACGCGTCACATTCGCTTGCACAACCCCATTTTACAGAGGGGCACATTCACACACCACACAGACAGAACACAGAAGACCAACCATGCCCGAACCATGACTCGAATCCGGGACGCCCAGATCACGGGAAAGACGCGCTTCCCTTACGCCAGGACGCCGGCGCAAACTGTTTTTACTTAATTTATGTGTTTTTTATATCGAAGTATATATTAAAATAAAACTGTATATATATATATATATATATATATATATATATATATATATATATATATATATATATATATATATATATTAAAAAGTCCATCAAACAAAAGAAACTGCGATATTTTTAAACGTTCCTGAGAAACTCCTAATGAAACAGAAATTTCATTATGTTATTTTTAAGAAGCCGTCTAGCCTATAATTAATTTTAGTTAGTCAAAAACTAAATAAAGCATGCATGTCTCCAATGGTACGATATTAAAGAGCCAATTATTTATCCTAGCCAAAAAACCAGCTTCTTTGTTACAACCATGCCATTTCATTCTTTCAGTAATGTCGTTCATCTGTGATACTATGTGCATACTCCTTAATTTAATTGTGTTATTGTAACTGTTTTCTGATAAGAGCAATTAACTTCTATTGTAAATGTTAGTTTCACTAGAAATTGTTTTATATTTGTTAGAAAAACATCATTATTTTATTTTTATTTCAATAGATGGCATTGTCAGTATACATCAACGTCTGAAAAAGAGAAGACGATGTAAGATGAATTTCTTCACGTTGTCTGCATTGTCACTGAAGATGCAAGATAAAAATTTGTTCATATTTAAAAAATATATTGAATAACATGTTTACAGGTATTCAGTCACTCAGTATTTTAAAGTGAATATACATTTTATTTATGTTATTCAAATGTCTGCCTCTATTAAGGTTACAGTTTCTATTTTTAAAATTAGTAATATAAATATGAGATGCAATATTTTAATATGATTTATTTATTTTTATTTATGTGGTTTTACAAATGGGAAATTTCTTCGAGAAACTGATTTTAACTATGGTATTTATTTCAGGTTAATTCTTTTTATCAATTTACATTACACAAAATAATATCACATGGTCTTGAATTTGAATTGCACACAAATTAAAATTCATCTGAAAATAGAATTGAAAGAGTCTTTCAATATTCCTAGAATTTTGCGTTAAAAATTTTCTAAGCTGTGTTATATTTCAAACGGCTGATTTTCTTCTTCTTCTTCTTCTTTTTTTTTTTTTTTTTTTACATCGAAAAACTGTATTTTGAAGAAGCTTGAAATCATCAAATCATTCTCATCTACACACGTTATATTTAATATTTACGCATGTAAATGTTTAATAAGTTCCATATTGAAAAGAAAAAATGTGGTATGCTGGTGTAACAGGATTGTTAAAGAATAATTTAAAGTAAATCAAGAGACATATAAAAAGTTTGAAAAAAATGGTATTTTATTAATTTTAAATTTAGGAAAATATAAGCAGTAAGAATTGTGGGTGCTAAAGTTTAATGAGGTATGTAACTACCTTTAATAAACGTAGGTAGTATATAATGACTTCCCATTCTTTTGATGACATTACTGATGAATTGTATGCTCATACAAACTGAAGTCTCATTGAAGGTAATTTTCCATTCTAAAATTTAGTCTGCTTGCATAATGGTCATTGTGCCTGAACCTCCTACAAGTAGTTAGTCCAGAAGCTGCCTCAGTGGCTGAACTCACTTATTTGGCAGGAACATCTTTCTAATGTTGAACAGCTATTGTCGAATACTAGTCTTATTAAATGACTGTTTCCCTGACCCACATGGTATTCTTCATTTAGTAATATTTCCACAACTTTGAAGTTTCTGCCTCAGTCTGGTGATCGTAAATTGGAGTACTGTGGTGATGTTCATGTAGAGTGTAGTGTAAAGCATTTCATCGCTATTAGAAAAATAAACTCTTTATTACACTAACTACTATCGAACATCGCTGCTTAGCGCACGTATACACAGAACGGGGATTCCCCGGGAGAAGTAATAACATAGATTGTATTAGGGAAAGTAGATAGGTAGCGCTTTAGAATGACATGATTAAAGATGGCGCTACGATCACTACATGAGTATCCCCCTAGTGAACAAGGAGAACGACAAATGTAATAATACAAGATAATTATACGCGCATAAAAATAAAACATCACATAATACAATAAGTATAATATAGGATAATGGTTTCAATGGTAAATAGAAATTGAAGTAAATAGATGCAATAATATATGAAATACATAAAATTACAGTTACAATATATATATATATGCATAACAATTTATATCTCAGTAATTAATCTCGTTGGAAAATGGACATGACGTCCACTACGAGTGGTAGTTGGTTTTGTCGGTAATTGTTCATTTTTAGAAGAAAGTTCACCTTGAGTTTTATGAATAGTTGCAGGTATAGAAGGTAACGAGTCATTAGATCCTGTCAACACATATGCAGGTTTGACACGGTCTATGGAAACTGTTACATTTTTATTATTAACTTTTAATACAAAAGTTTTATCTTTCCTGCTGATTACAAGGTGTGGACCAGTGTAAGGAGGTGAAAGAGGAGGTTTAACACTGTCCACTCTCAAAAATACATGAGAGCAAGTACTTAAGGATGGATGAATATAAATAGGTTTAACCGAGTGTCTAGACGTTGAGATAGGATTTATAGATTGCATTAGTGCTTTGAATTTTGATACATAAGTATCTGTTGGTACTGATAGATCTACTTTTGAGGTTAAAATGTCAGAAGGCAATCTGAGAGTTGTACCAAAGACTAATTCAGCACATGTGGCATTTATGTCCGGTTTAATTGCAGATCGAATTCCGAGTAAAACTATGGGAATAGTTTCAGTCCAGTTTGGTTGACAATGGGCTATAATAGAACTCTTAAGAGCCCTGTGGAAACGTTCTACAAGTCCATTGGATTGGGGATGGTAGGACGTTGTGCGGATTCGATTTGTGCCCAAAATATTATTCAAATGTCTAAATAGATGTGAATCAAAATTTTTACCTTGATCTGTAGTTATAGTTACTGGACAACCGAAACGAGATATCCAATTATGAATTAGGGCTTTACATGTTGTTTCAGCAGTTATATCTGAAGTAGGAATAGCTTCCGGCCATCTGGTAAATCGGTCAACTATTGTCATACAATATTTATAACCATCAGATAGTGGGAGTGGTCCTATGAAATCAATGTTTATATGGGCAAATCGAGCATCTGGCAAAGCGAAAGTGCCTATAGGAGATTTTGTATGTTTTTGAATTTTAGAACGTTGGCAATTATGACAAGATTGAACAGAATTTTTAATAAATGAATTCATGTTTGGCCAAAAATAACGTTTAGTAATCAGCTTTCTTGTTGCTCGAATGCCAGGATGAGAAAGATTGTGAATATTTTCAAAAACTATTGAACGAAAAGAATTTGGAATGTACGGACGAGGTGAATTAGTAGATAAGTCACAATACAAGGTTACATCCTCTAAGGGAAAATATTGCTTTTCTATTTTACAATTTGAAGACTTCAGATATTCTTTAAGTTCAGAATCATTTAACTGTGCAAGTGAGATGTCATTAAAATTTAAATTTTTCTTTGAAATTGAATTGATTTCAATGCGAGACAATGCATCTGCAACAATGTTTTCTGTACCCTTGACATAACGAATGTCGGTAGAAAACTGGGATATGAAGTCTAAATGTCTCAGTTGACGAGGTGAGCATTTATCCGGCTTTTGCTTAAAGGCTTCAGTAAGGGGTCTTTGATCAGTATAGATTGAAAATTCCCTACCTTCAAGCATGTGTCGAAATTTTTTTATGGAAGCATAAATAGCAAGAAGTTCTCTGTCGTATGTTGACCAATTAGTTTGACTTTTAGAAAGTTTCATTGAGAAAAATGCAATAGGTTCCCAAATTCCATTTGAAAGTTGATTTAAAGAGCTTCCGATAGCAAATAAGGATGCATCAGTCCACAGACTTAAAGGAGCTCCAGGAATCGGATGTTTGAGTAGGGTAGCTTCGGCAAGAGCTTTCTTAGCATTAGAAAATGCCTTATCAGCTTCCTCAGACCATTGCAGAGTAGTTTCAGATTTTTTTGCTGGCCGTGGTGATTTCTTTTTGTTAGTATGGCCTTCAAGAAACTTAATCAAAGGTGATAATATGTGAGCTGCCTTGGGAAGAAATCTGCGGTAAAAATTAAACATACCTAAAAATCTACGAAGTTGAGTAAGTGTAGTGGGTCGTGGGAATTCTTGAATTGCACTAACTCGATCAGGAATTGGAGAAATACCTTCTTTGGAAACTTTAAATCCTAAAAAATCTAGGGTAGGAACACCAAATGTACACTTAGAAGATTTAATTGTAAGTCCATAATGGTCTAATTTTGAAAAGAGAGCTCTGAGATGTTGTCTATGCTCTTCGATTGATTTTGAAGCAATTAATAAATCGTCAATAAAAGCATACACACCATCTAAATCTCTAGTAACTTCATCAATAAATCTCTGAAAGGAACTTGATGCATTGCACAAACCAAATTGCATCCGAGTGCTCTCGAAGAGTCCGAACGGAGTACAAATAGCTGTTTTATGAACGTCCTCGGGAGCAATCGGAATTTGATGAAAAGCTTTTACTAAATCAATATGAGAAAAAATTGTGGTTCCATGTAGTTCGCTAGTAAAATCCAAAACACTGGGAATCGGATATTTGTCCTTTTTGGTCTGAGCATTAAGAGCTCTAAAATCACCAACAGGACGCCAATCGTCACTTCCCTTTTTCGGAACCATATGTAGAGGAGAGGCATAATTGCTGTTGGATGGCCGCATATGGCCTAAATCCAACATATGCTGAAATTCCATTTTAGCGATTTTTAAGCGATCGGGTGCTAGCCTACGAGGTTTTGCATAAACAGGAGAACCAAAAGTTTCAATATGATGCATAACAGAATGTTTTACAGTTTGGTTTGCACATGGAGCTTTAACAATATTAGGAAAATCATTCAATAACTTTGAAAAATCATCATTACAAAATACAGATTTTACAGAATGAACATCAGTATTATTAAGAATAGCATGAGCATTTATATGTGTATACATATCATTTAAACGACGATTTCTTAAATTAGGTTGCAAATTAAAATGATGTAAAAAATCTGCACCAATAATTGCAGTTTTAATATCACAAACATAAAAAGGATAAACAAATTGTTTTCTTAAACCTAAATCTAAAGATAATAACTTTTGTTTATAAACATTTATAATGGAACCATTTGCTGCAAAGAATTTTTGAATCGGAATACACAGTTTATCATTTCTAGTCGCAGGAATCAAACTACAATCACTGCCAGTGTCAACAAGAAAATTTACATTTGATTTTCTATCGCGAACAAAAAGGCGACGAGAACTACTGGGCGAGGCGTATGTCGCCGCTACTCCTTGCCGTTGTGGTTTGGCTGATAATTGCAAGGCAGAATGCATTTTTGCGCTTTGGAGTCGTACTTCCGATGATACCAACAGATATCATCATCATTACTGGCAGGGCTTTTCCGTCGAAAACGAGGTTGGCGATTCCGTGAATGACTTCTGGAATGGCGACGCATCTGTGCAATTTCTTTACGCAACATTTTAATTTCTGATAACAGTTCAGAATCAGCTGTAGCAGTTGCATTTGAAACAGCACTTACCTGGTTTGGTGTTATATCCAGTATTTTGTCGGCTATTTCAGAGGCTTTTTGAGGTGTCAAAGGTTGTATTGAGGCAAGAATCGATTGCACATTAGATGGTAGTTGCTGAAGAAATAATTCCAGTAAAAGAGAATCGGCAATATTGTGACTTTCGGCACGTCTTTGCATAATTCTTAACAGCTCGGACGGCTTTCTATCATGCAACTGCTCTCCAGCCAATAACTTACGAATTTCCTGAGATTTTGATTCTCCGCATCGGGAAATTATCTCAGATTTAAGTTGGCTGTAAGGGTCAGTTGCATCTGGCGAAAGAATGATATCGCGCACAGTTATCGCGATTTCAGGTGGCAAAGTGCTCACGCAGTAGTTGAATTTAGTGCGAGAAGCTGTAATTGGCTTTGGAATAGCCAATTCAAATGTTGACTCTACCATCGTAAACCAAAGTGAAGGGTCGGACGGAATGAAGTTAGGCATCTTCACAGCCGAGATTTCCTCCATCATGAAGTGCGCTTTCGTTTCAAAACGAAACTTAGTAAGATAATATTAATCCAATTGAATCAAAAGAGATGCGTGATTTCTTATCCGGGTCACCATTTGTGGTGATGTTCATGTAGAGTGTAGTGTAAAGCATTTCATCGCTATTAGAAAAATAAACTCTTTATTACACTAACTACTATCGAACATCGCTGCTTAACGCACGTATACACAGAACGGGGATTCCCCGGGAGAAGTAATAACATAGATTGTATTAGGGAAAGTAGATAGGTAGCGCTTTAGAATGACATGATTAAAGATGGCGCTACGATCACTACAGTACAATCACAACTCCTTTTTCTTTGGGTTGGGATCCTCTGAATTCGATAATTACATATAATTTTTCCAAAATTTTTCATTTAGTATCCTTGTGACATGAATCATTCATTTTTGCTATTAGCAATGCTCCATACCACACCAGATTGAAACAACTATACTAAAATGGTCGCTTTATAATTTTTCTGATTATTACTCTTCATATGTTTGTGTCGTACAAAAATGTTTTAAATATGCACGATGTTTTGATTTCTTCACAAGATTCTGCACCTGTGTATTAGAACGAATTAATTAATATTTACATCTTTTTTCCGTTAGAAATTATACTTAAGGTATTTGATTGCATCTAAAAGACAATTTTGGATCAAAAATTGCATTTTTCTTATCTTATTACCTTACTTGAAAGCTTATTTAATAATGCTTCTAAATCTGTGCTTATTTTATTTCTACGATAAATAGAAATGGATAGATAGAATTAAAATTGCTCACAATTTAAAATTCGTCGGCAAATAGAATTGAAAGAATCGTGCAATAATCCTAGAATTTTGGGTTAAAAAATTTTCTAAGATGCTATGCTTATAAAAGACGATATTCGAAAACGAAATAGGAAGTCAGATATTTTCATTCGCAAAATTTTAATCTTTTGTGGGTAATTTTACATAAAAAAACATTCGTTCCATTTGCATACTTAGTTTTGGGCGATCAGCAATAACACTATTTAATGATGGATTTCATTTCACCATGAACTGGCAATTCTTCCTGGCAAACATACAGAGAAATATTTTCTTATACTCGATAAGGAGGGTATTGTTACTGCTAAAAGGCAGGCTTTGACAATAACTGTGGCCAGAAAAAAAAATTAATAAAACTGTGAATGAAGAAGAGGCATCTTATAAAATTAGGGAATTTTAAAGGAAGGTAATTAAATGTATATTTCTAATAAAATATAACTTTAAATGACTTTTTTGAGAAACGCATTTTTTAATAATTCTCATATGCAAAACATAATAATTCATAAATATATGTCTTTGAAATTTTGGACACTTATTATTTTTTAAGTGTTCTTAAGGCACTGAATTAAAGCTATAGTTTTGATTAGAATAGTTTTGGATTTACAGCTATTTAATGTTGTTAATGCCTAAGCATTTTATGAAATTTTGGATAAGTATAACTTTCTTTTAAATGCAAATAATTCTTAGATCTTTGGTCATTGCTTTGACTATAGTTGTAGATATACTGTGTAGAAAAATCATTTCAATATGCAGGCTAGAATTATTAATAGAGAATTTTGCTTTTCTCTTCAATTTTCACCATTTTTTTTTTTTTTATACCTGAATTGTCTCATTCTACAGAATCTCAAGCTACATATAATTTCTTAACTAATATTATTCACTGTTTTGAATCATATTAACTCAGAATGCAAATTAAAATTGCTTATTAATGAGCTTTTTTAAAAAAATAGGCCCTACTCATACCATAAATTTTGAAATACATCGCTGATGACTACATATATTATGATTATATACATTTATGGATTATTTGCAATAATTGCTCTGAAGCTGTTAAATCAATTTAGGGTCTTACAAAAATTCTTTTTCTGATATATCTGTATTATATTGAGCAAAAGTATGACATTATAGGCTGTAGAATAGTTTCATTTCTCTCTTATAATTATTGTAAAGCAATATTATTTTTTCAAGTATAAACAGTACTATACTTTAAATGCTATTAAGATCAGACTTCTTTTGTGACTTCTGTATTATATTATCACACAATACTCATGGCATGTTGCACAGGTAATAACTTTTCTAGTTGACCAATGAGCATTTATTTGAGATTTTTTATGTCTCCTCTATCTTAAAACCTTTCTCAAATATATCATAATATTTTAATAAAATTTATCATATATTTTAATAAATATATCATAGTTAATATTTTAAAATATCACATAGATATTCTTTCATAGATTTCATTTAGCATCGATCCTCTACCCAGTATTGCCCAAAATTTGTAATATTTATTTATATCTATAAATAATCTTTTTCGAAACAAATGAAATTTGCTATTTTTTTTAGATATAGAATAAATCATTTGTTTTCTGTGGAAATTTATATTTTTACTTAATATTTGTAGGACATCTTAAAGGGGGAAATTTTAAATCTAATAACGTAGCTGGATAAGCTAATCATTACATTCAAAGATTTCTCCGGGCTTTAAAAATCATAATGCTTGAAAGGAATTTTTTTCATATGCAGTCTTAAGAAACCCACACTTTTGATCTATCTAAAATTTTTTATATATATAAAAATAACGAAAGAAATTATGAAAATATATTTGCGACTCTATTAACCAAAATAACAACTATATTTCTATGTTTTCTTTTTGGAAATAATCTGTTTCTATTAATGTTCAATCGTTTATATGTATATTTATATTTCAGTATCATGGTTAAGTAGATGAAGAATGGAACATTCATATTGTCAAATAGTTTACATCATCGATGCTTCTGAGTGAGTAATGGCATTTATATTTCACAATTTTCTTATCAGTTTTTTCTTTTCTTTTTTTTAAATACCAGATAGAAAAAAGTTTAAAGTATATAGTTAAATCTTTTCGTACGTGCTCTAAAATATAATGTTTCGTTGCATTTGCTTTGTTGATTATGCAAAAAATATGTGATTATTGCTAATCGGATTTCTTAATATTTGATTCATATTAGGTTATTTTAAATATGTATTTTTTAATTCTTAAGTTAGTAGGTGTGATTGTCTAAAGAGGCTGTCATTCTGTTAACAGTGTCTCAGATACGATTGCCGCAGATTTACTAAGAAATCTCATGCACAGAGTATTTAAGAAATTTAAAAAGATTATTATTTGTAGTACTCTTTAGATGTAATGCATAGAACATTAAAAGTCTTGTTTCCTTACAGCGGGATATTCTAATCCATAGTGTTCACAAGCACTCAAATCAAAAGTAATTACTAAAATAGGTTTGAGACAAATAGTAATCCATTAATAGAAAGGAATTAGATATGACACGGAGAAAAGAAAAGCTGTTCATAAAACAATGAATTCTGCCGAACATAAATACCGAGAAGTAAAATAAATTTGATTAAATAATTAATAAAATAAATAAATTTACAATAAAAAAATTAATCTATCTGAAGAATGAAATTTGATTTTAGAAGCATTGAAATCTGCCTATTGACAGAAATATAGTGTTAAATTTGAAATAAAATCATGCTAAAGGAAGGTATTAGCAGACCTTAACTCATTAACTTTGATACAATCCAGCTTTAAAAAATGGACATAAAATATAAAGTTACTCTGGAACATTCGAATTAGAACTCATCAGTAAAATCGGATCGAAACAATGGTGGTCTACGAAAAGAAAAAAAAAAATGCATTTCCAAATGCAAAATTAAAAAAAAAAAAATAATAATAATAATAAAAAATGCTGAATAGAAGTAAAGGAAAGACTATATGCTTATTCTTAAACACTTCAGAGTTTTCTGGCATTCATTGTTCGCACATACACATACAAAACAGACGCCAAAACAGAAGGTGGCTTGACTCTAAAAGTACATTACGGAAATCTGTAGACCATTCGTATATAAAAAGATTCTTCAATTATTTGTATTTCTTTAAGTATTTGCCGAATTCTACATAGAGATGTGGAATATATATCCTTAAAGATGTTAAAAGTGATTGTTTAATTGAATGCTAATTTCATTTACTATCTGTGCCATTATAATATTAGTACACATCTGACAAAACGTTTATAATGATTAGTTTTCTTTTTGTTAAATGCAATCTTTAATGACTTTTTCAAATCATTTTAATTTATGCATTTCATTTTGCTTTACTTTCAAAGTACCACAAATAATATTTACTGGTTCATAACAATTACACAATCCGTACTATTTAAAGTATCCAGAAAAATTATGTAGCCTGATGCATATCTTTTTTGCTACTAAGTCCTTCACATTGAACAGTAACTTTTCTTTCCTTTTTGATTATATTTCAGTTTATTTCTGATGAAAAGACTTTTAAAAATGCAATAGATGTATTTGCCGAAACCTTATTTTTAAAATCTATCTTCCAGAATCTGTGATAACAGTTTTCATTCTTTATTTGAATAATCTATACTCCTAGAATAATTTCCATTTGAAGTTCTAGTATTAATAGAAAACATAAATTAAAATTCTTTTTGCAGTGATTCATATATCTGAAGTGCCTCTGTAACAAGAAATAAGATTTTAGTAAAAGTTGTCTGCTAATTATTTAAGTGATTTAGTAGTTTGAGATAAATTATAACTAAAGAAATAACAGTTCTATAATTCAAATGCTCTTTTCACTTATGGTGAACCATCAAAAGAATGAAGTGACTTAGTTAAAAGTCAAAATAATTTATGCAGGTGGACATTTTTTTTATTTAAATACTACCTTCACTATTATTTCAAAATGAAACTCAAATTTCATCTATAGTATTTGATCACTAACGTATCACACGAGCATGGTACATGAATACTTGTATAATTACTTGAATATTTGCTGGTCATTTATTAACACCAAATCTTTGTTTTAATATAAATTCTGCTTATTAATTAACTTAATTATATATATACAGCCTTTAAGTTTGTCATTTTTTAAATCTTATGCAATTATTATGGACCTAACTTTTTTAGATTGAATATTCTTATTTGTATTGTGTTTTACTTTCTTATATTCACTTGGCCATTTTTCTAATAAAGAGACTTGCTCATTTTGTTCGTAATTAATTATTTGAAATATTGCAAGAATCTTCTGTCTTTAGTAGTTAATATTTATGCTCTATTAGTTCTGAATAGCTGGCTTATATAAATTTTTGAAGGGGGGAAAAAAAGATTTAACTTTTTGTTTTATACTTCTGACTAAAGATACATTTGCACAGCTCTAAATTATTTATGTTTTTACACTTGGCATATACGAAAAATCCTTTTGAAATGATGCAATATTTCTTCCCATTAAACTGCAATAATATTTTTTTTTGAAACGAATAATAATAATAAAGACATTGAAAAAACATTTTATTACTCCTTTCTTATTTTATTATTCATTTCCGTCTTGTCTCCTATTATAGTTTGAGTTCTATATGCATTTTTTATAAATAAGTGATCAGGGAAAATTAATCGTACTTAGCAACGATATTTCTCATGGAGTAGCTCTCCAAATCTGTGTTGCCTTTAGCTTAATGAAATGCATTACTGTTTATTCAACCTTTTATCCAGTCCTCTTTTAAAATGCAATATTGTCATTTTCTGTATTAACACTGTTTAAATTGTTATATAATGTTGGAAAAAAATTGTTTGATATAAGTTTGTATAGTAGCGTGTTTGCGATTAAATTATACCATTTGAAACTGAAATACTGTTCATTTGAAAGCTGATTTGATATGTGTAATTATTTATTAGGTTTTTTTCCCTTCTATATTTTTCTGCATTAACATTAATTAGTATCATACTTTAAAGAGTAAATTCACCTGTGTATTTCCAGTTTGGCCTGTTCGTAAAGTTTAGACAAAGAAATCATTATCATATTAACTATGGTTATTACATTACTTGTATGATTTAAAATCAGTATTGCAAGCATATTGTTTAATGTATATTGTGAAAAGCTAAAACTATTCCTCTATGAATAAAGTGCATGGAATGCTTTATTTTCTTTACTTCTTTAATAAGTAATTTGGTTGATTTTAAATACTAATTTGAACTCCATTTTTTATGCTAATTACTTTTGAAAATGTTTGCACTCTTTATTGGCATAGCACTCATTTCAAATAAGGTCAACATTCATCCTATTTATATCTAACTTGAGATAATTTATTTTAAATATATTGATTTCATATGATATTTCCTTTTCTACTTCTAGTTTTGAATCATTGTAAATATATTTATGCAAACCTATCAATATTTTAGTTCTTTTAATTTTGCATTTGATATGCTAACATTTCTAAAATTTATATTTCCACTTCGGGTTTTTATTTCAAATTCAGTATTTGATAACTCCATGCAATATTTTTTTATTACTTTAAATTAAAAAAAAATTATAAATAGTGTTGTTATAGTTGTTATAGACATAAATGGATTTACTTAATGTGAATTTGAACGTAAAATGCGAGTTTGTTTATTTTTATTTATAAAAATATTCCACAATTATGAGTTTCTGTATTAGAAACAAATTCTTTCTTTTATGCTATAAATTCCATTAGTTCACAATTTAAATTTTGCGAAATTTCGATAGTTATATATCTATCTCAAACAGTGATTATATATATTACGGATCTGCTTTTTATATATATGGTTAAATTCGTGACATATTTTCAAGATTTCAAATTCCTTCTCTTCATTGTACATCACATAATTGTAAAGTCTAAAACGAATTAGCGGATTTTTTTTTCTTGTATAAAAAAATGTAATTGCTTATTGGTATCTTCTTATTGGACAGAAAAATCCCCAAAATTACGTTTGAAGATGTCCCTGTGAAGATTTACTATATTGGAATGCAGATACTCTTCTTCAATTACGTAATTATTTAACATGTGCCCTCTCTAATCAGGACTCCGTTGCTAATTTCTAAATCATTAGCGATAGATGCATACTTTCAATTGGAAAAAGGCTTTAAATGGCGTTAAGAATAATATTTTATGTTGTTTGTATATAAAAAAGTTCTACTTCTGAAGAAATTACAAATTCTAAATTTGTGTGCAGTCCTTCACTGCTATTAGATATGCGAGAAAAAAAAATCTTGACGTTGTAATATTTTAAACCAAAAGAAGTTTAAATTTTCGGTGCCTGAAAAAGCCGATAATAGCTGTTAAATGAGTTCCGTATACTTCAGTGAATAATGATCAGTGTTTGAGAGTAAGATGTTTGGACAAAAATAAAAATGTCACTGCAATTTTTGTTTTATTAAATTTAAATAATTTTCAACAAAAGAATGTATTCAGCTTGTTTGGGAAATAATAATAGAAGAGGAACATCAAATAATAATAGAAGAGGACACGTGTGCATAAATAACATGGTGTGAAGAAATAAACTATTTGATTATGAAATGAAAGATTTGTTAAAAATGATTATAATAATCGATTCTATGAACGTGAAATGATAGTCCCTATAGAGTAATATTCGCTCGAAATACTACAGAGAACAAATTTTTCATGCTCATAAAGTAGCAATATTGATGCGACTTGGTAACCTATTATATTTTTAGTAATAGGTAAAACCATCTCTTGTTAAGAAACTACAGCTAATATTAAGTTAAGGCCTCATCTTAATTATTATACAATCATTTAATAATGTTTATACGGTTGCAGAATTATTAGATTCGCCTTAAATATGATATTTAAGGCGAAAAACTTTATATTAAGTTTTGGGAACTTTTCCTAGCTGTTAATGTGATAAATGTATTTTTCTCAATATATTTAATAGTACCATAGACTGAATAAAAATTTGGATTTTGTAATTTTTTCAGCATTGCGTTATTGACTTAAGCAATATAGAATGATATTGGTGTCATTTATAGCATTTTTCCTATTGCAAGTATAGCTGTGATAATTTAGAAATTAGTCTTTGTCAAGCGATTATAGTTTTTGTAAAGAATGAGCACCCTATAGGTTGAAAAGTAACTATAATTTTAAATAATGCCTTTTGATCTGTTTGCCTGTACAAATGACTGAATTGTTATGCTGAGCAGTATATATGTATATTGCTTCAAGGTCTATGTAAATAAAAATTCAAATTTGTTAAGTTTTTGCGCAAATTCTTTGTTTTGCTTTTTATTCACTTATTTTATATTTTAAATAATAAATTATTTTATGATAACTGGCTAGAATGTAAAATTTTAATATTTTATGAATCTTTGTTTTTCTTTTTAGTTTTGATGTGGATTGTTATCCTGTATGAATTGTTGAACATATTTGCATCTTTATTCAAGAATTATTTGTGCCGAATATTTTGGTGCTTGTGAATGAATTACTAATGTAATTTTGATGTATATGCTATTAAGTATATGTACATTTGACATTTTTTCATTTATATCAAATTTATTTAAAATTTGGTGATTTGTATTCATTTGAATGTTTTGTAAACTAAAATGCATTATCGGGATACAAAATTATCATTTCCTTGCAAACTGTTTATCGTTGCTTTTTATGATTCACACGATTTGATGTTTACAATTTGTTCAAAGAATGTTTGTGGATGATTCGTTGTTATAAGTATTATTTCTTTAAACAGCTGGTCTCTATATCACTTCCTTTTTGTAGTACTCATGTGTACATAATCTTTAAACTTTCTTTCGGGTGCTTCTAAAGTATATAGTATTTGCTTTATACCTGATAAATTAATAATGCTATTTCAAGTTAATACTATTATCACTTCTTTTATTGCTTTAATACTGTCTTTTTTTCTTGTAATTGAATGATATAATTTAAAAAGACTTTCATGTTGTCTCAGTTTTAATTTTAATTTCCTCTATGTCACATTCAGTGTTCACCATTGTTTCATTATACTTTTTTTAAGAGCAAACTTTTTTCGGGTGCTTGAAGCACTAAACCGAATGTCTTTTTTTACTTTGATTTTGTTTTGTTTTAATCTTTTAATGCAGATTAAAAACGTCTTTAAATTTGATATTTACATTTTAATAAGTTATCTCGTTTTCGCGAAGAAAGTGAGCAGTCGTTTCTTTTATATCATTACAAAATTTCGTATCGAAATTCATTAATTTGCAATGTAGCTGATATATATTTTTTTTATTGGATTCAGTTTTTTTAAAGAAAGTTTCCTTTGCAAAGACGCATTATCCAGATTGCATGTACTCTTAATTTGAATCATTAATTTCGAATGATTCTTTAAATTTGAAAAAGGGAAAATTTTCTGTAGAATTATTTTCCAAAAACGGTTGAAATGGTGTACATAATGTCTTTTTAAATGAATTTAAGGTTAACAGAGTCATAGCGCTTACATGAAGTTAATTTATAAATAGTGAATGATATTCAGTCTGTTACGATTAAAAGTGCAGAGTCGAAATCTGCATTCAGGCATTCATTATTTAAAGGAATAAAGTATACTGTATCATGTAGGTTTTATGTGGGAATGGAATTAGTCCATTAAATTGTCTTGATGATTTTTTCCAATCCTCTTTCTTGTTGACTAAAGCTAAATCTTTCCGTAGACTGATGGAAAAGTTTGAAATTCATTTAAAAATTATTTTGCTCGATAACGAACTTATGTGCAAGTATTCTCTTCTTGTGATAGTTCTGGTGAAAATTACACAAAACAAAATGAGGTAAGTCTAGATTTTATTATAACAGTTCTTTAGATCTTATAAAAAAGGAAGTGATACTAGAAAATGTGTGTTCTAATGAATATTTAGCATTTTTTTTTTTTTTTTAAATTTTAAGCGAGGATTTTAGAAGTTAATATTTAATTTTTATATAAGAATATGCATTAATTCTTAAATATTCAGTCCATCAAGAATATTATATTAATTTAAAAGCTTTACATACAAAATAGAGTTTTCAATTTTTTAGTTATGTCTATAATGTATGGAATATTAAAAGAAATGTCTTTTAAATATAAAATCATAATATACCAACCATTAAGCTTTTATTTATTGGTTGGTATTTAAATATGATACAGTTCTTTCTAGAAATTAATATTAGTATTTTCGGCAGTTAAAAGATGGAAGGTACTGTTAAATTTGAATTTTCTAAATAATTTTAGATAAATTACTATGTAGACAAAAAACTCAATGATATTATTACTTTTCAAAATATAAGTATATGAAATTCAAGCTCTGAGTTCCTGATGGTTTGTATTCCAATAATAAATAATTTAATGATAAAAATATGTCTAATTTCGCTATGAACATTTATTTTGAGTTATTAGTATAGCATATACATTATCAATGGTATGTCTGTCATAAATCTGATCCACTTCTTTACTGAAAAAGTGATTGCCCGGACGAAAAAAATTAAGAAAAAGTAATAAGTCAGTACATTTTTGATCATCATCCAAAACTTCTATTTTTCATGATTTTATTGTTTGCTTATTATTATTGGTATTGTTTTATCAGGATATGATTAATCATTCCTTGCAGATGGAAATGTTAGACAATTTCTCTGAAAAATCATGTATAAAATATTGAAAATCATATTCATGTAAGTTAATTAAAAATTATTTATTTTTAATTAACTGATATTTTTTGTTTTAAAGCGATCTGTAGGTGGATAAAAATGATTTTTGACATTTTCATAAATGAATAGTAATAATGAATTATTAAAAAATAATCATAGAATTATAATTGAAAAATATTTGCCTTAGAAAATGTTATTTGTAATATGGCATTTACTCAGAAATTACAAGCGTTTGATTTGCTTTGTGATTGTGATTATTTTGATGGTGATTTACTGATTACAATCAGAAAAGCCAAATTGAGGAAGTTTTTTTAAACTGTACTATTTTTCATAAGAGAGTTCAAAATATGCAATCATCTATAATTTTTTTTAAATTTCCAGTCACTAATTTATGTTACAATGTTTGATTTATTTTAATATGTGATGTTCAAATTTATTTCACATTTTTTTTCACTAGAAACTCTAAAGACTGATATTTTATAAAATTTTTGTGTTATTTTTTTTAAATAGCTGGCAAAAAAGAATTCTATAGATTCTCTATAAACGTATCGTAATACGAGACATTTGGAAAATAAAATGCAATATTTAGCTTTTATTATTGTCTAAAATTAGTAAACTGAAATCTGTCAGAATTTAAATGAATATAAATTAAACTAAATTAATAATGGAATGTTAGTGTGACAGGTATTTCATTACTTATCAGTAAATAATTTTTATGGAATATATTTGCAAATTATAATCAGTTAAACATTAAATAAACTAATTATCCTTTTTTTATATATAATGTGTTAAAATCACTGCAGTCTTGACAACTAGTAATTCCCAATTAATATAATTATTTCAGGTATGACATAGGGGAGTCATTCCTTTGATTAACATAATTAGGGGAATAAGCAATCAAAAGTATTAATGTCGTATTTTAAAATAAAGTGTTGTGTAAAATGAATTGGACTTTTAGTTTTGCCTATTTCTATTTAAGTTTATTAAATATTATTTAATTGTGGTATTTAAGATCTAAAATTTTAATAAAAGTTAATCCGTCCGTATATCTTAACTATGAATATGAGTTTCAAATATATCGATATTTTAAATAACTTCGAAAAAATTTCGTGACTTTAACAGAAAATTTCGTTTTGATTTTTTGATAATTTTTCATGTATGGCATAAAAAGACAAAATCGTAAAATATATTTTGTACAGATAATTTTGCCAGCAGTTTTTTAATTACAAACACAAGCCTACTCTTTCTGAGAGGTAAATCCACTGCAAGTTTAAATCAACCAGTTGAATGTCCTTTGTTTTTGTTCTTGGGCACCAGGCCAGCATTAAAAGGAAGGAAGAATGAGATTCATTCCAATATTCATTTAGTCGTTTACAGGTGCAAATCTATTTCTAGGTTTACATGCGACTTCATTTTCGAATGAAGTCAGAAGTCTGTGTAGATGTTAAAGTTATTTTTCCCTGAAACTGTGTATATATATATATATTGTTCAAGACTTACGTTTTTGTTTGCTTTCAGCAATAGAAGATAGTACATTCATTCCACAGAGTTATAGTTAATTCTTTGGAATTATTAAATTTCGTATACCTATTCGTAAATTATTATTAAATTTCGTGTACCGATTCTTAAATTATTATGAATAACTTCTAAAACGGAGTCTATTTTATTAAAAACGCCTTATATATATTATATACAGTGCAATAATTTATGGACAATTTGTACCAAGCTAATGCTGTATCAAAGAGTGTTACGAGTGAACTTAAGAAAAATAATGTAACGTCCGAAGTCCTGATCTGAAATTTAACCTGAATCTGAAATTCGAGCCAATGACACTGTGAAAAAAACCTGTCTTTTCATCCTTTTGATTGACAGGACCTATAAAGCCATCAGATAATGATTCATCTAGAAATAGGAAGTGAGTCACTACTGTCTTTTTGTGTTTTGTTTACTTTAAATTGCAACCATAATTTTTCTTCCTATAAATGTGGTGCCGGAAGATGGAAAAAAGCTTAAAAATTCCTGTAACATATTCAAATAACTATAGTTGAGAGTATTTAAGAAACTTAGAACGACGTAACACTAATTGATTACTTAATACGCATTTGGCTCCTAACAGAATGGACTCTAAACGATTAAACAATTTCTATTTTAAACATAAAGTTTTTTTACATATAATATCGATTATTAACTTAGAACGAATTATGTTCAAATTATAAATTGACTTTATATATTATATTAAAGATAGGTAAATTGATAGAGCACAGAAAGCTATGAGCAACCGTATCCCTGGTGAATAAAGCACGTCTCCGTGTATCACTTTGCCAGATATACTTTTCTTTTCTTATTTTTTATATTTTCAAGGTTTCCAAATCTTCTATATATCATCTCATTCCTAAAAAAATCATTATACTGACAAGTCTTTCAAAAGAGAGCATAGTAAATGTTAAAAAAAAGATTTTAAGAAATCTGTAAATTTTTAAACTTCTCAGAATCAGAATATTTTTTAAAGATTATATCTATCTATGAACTCGATATCATAAGAGCAGGAAGAGATCAGGAATTAATGTTTAGTAAGCAGTTTTATGATCAAAATTGTAAATTTCTGTCAAATTTTGTATGAAATCAATCTTTGGAAAAGCTCTTTCCTTTCCCATGTGCATCTGAAGTCGATAACTTGTAAACGCAAGCAGTTAGAAAAGTAAAATTTAGCATACGGTTTGGGCTATGCTAAACTTTACTTTCCTAACATAGATAATTAACTTTTCTTACTTTATAGGTACAATTTTACTTTTCTAACTTCTTTTCAGTTTAATGATTGATTTTCTGTTTATTTGTCTTTTCTTGCGCAATATAACACAATAGATTAACGCACAGTAAGTAAAATAAATGAAATTTGGCATGTAGTCCATACTTTAAAACTGTCGATTTATTTCAAATTTTGGACCGAGTCATTGATGAGAAGAAAAACAATGTATGTACACAAATCTATTGAATATACGATGGAGTTAAACAAAAAATCTGCCATAGGCTAGAAAAATATGAGAAATACACTCCGCTTGCTATGTCTTGACTTCTGAATATAATGAGTAAATATTTTAGATGTCTGATTCATTTAGGATTTTGCTCTCGTCCGTTTTTCGTAAGCACGTCAGCCGGTCATTTTAGCACTTTAAGCGCCACTAAGAAGAGAGTGAGTTGCATGCATATTTTGGACTTAAAAGACAGGTAATACAATATTTTATTCGAATATTATAGACAGGTATTTACTAAAATCGCAGTTTCTAATCGATGTAATTGCTCTGGGTTTTTTTTTCAAGGAATTTTACCTAAAAATGTGACCAAAAATCATTTTAAGAATCTAATTTATTTTGGAATGGCAAAAGAGTGTTAAAGATAAATGAATGTAAATTTCTGGTACTTGTTTTAGATGTACCGTGAGAGGTAAAGATATTTTGTTTCGTTTTGATTAAAGGTATATAATTACATTTAGAGTAAGTATATATCTCCTGTCCGGTCCAAATTATAACTTACAGTTCTTGTTTAAAATGCTTTAGTTATGTTTTCTACATTTTATCATTGTATTGCTTTTCATAAATCTTAAGTTGTTTTTGACCGGAATGTCAATACATCTAAACAAAACCAAACTTTTAGCACTTACCTCTTTTGAAAAAGAAGTGTTTGAATCTTGTTTCCATATGCTATAAATTTGGTGGTGCTTAACAAAAGATATGGTACGACAGATTAGATTTAACAACTATTCAAATGAGGCAAATCTAAGAGTATTTGGCTAAGTACTGATAAGGCAATGCATTTTTGTAATCTATTGAGACACATGAGAAAGTTTTTTGAATTCATGTTTCTGGAATATACATGTCATTTAAGTCACCTCCTATAATTTTATTCAAACTAATAATGTTATCCTGTTCCTTTGCGGGCGAATTTTCTCAAATTTATATCTAAATATTTTTTTTTTTCTTTCTGCTATCGACACTCATCCTCAAAAGATAAAATAATTCCTGTCCAACGAAAATTACGAGCAGCATACATCGCTGGTGCAGGGCCATGATTACTACTGGGGCTCGCTAGCGAGGAGGAAAAAAATATCATATATATGTTTGGAAAATTAAAAAAAAAATGAATAGTAGTTAAACTTTGCTGACAATATTATAGTTTTACCTTTCAAGCCAAAAAATGACTTTCCGAATTATAATCAAAATTTATTTTTAATTAAATATAAAGAATATTTGCGAAAGACTAATCAAGCTAAGTCTTCTTTTCTGCCAAATAGGTCACTTTCAGGACGGCTTAAATAAATGGCATCTGAGCGAGGTTGCGGATTACCAGAAAATACTTTGAGAAAAGGTGGTACGCACGAGAAAGTTTTGATAGAATCCTTTGCAGAATGTGCAGCTGATTATCCTGTCACCATTGAGCTGTGCAATATCGCCAGGATTGAAGCCACTGACCATTGTACATACTTCCATTCAGCAGCATCACGTGCCAACACTTCAACCTCGACAGTCTCTTGGAAACCCCGAAATCTTCCCCCGACTCTAGGAACACGATTTGTTCAAAGCAATCCTGTGTCCGTTGCATGTCGTCATCACTCCCCTGATACAATCTTGCAATTGGATGTTCTAGAAGAACATCCACTTAATGTTAATTAATTGGAAATTCATATTTAAGGAAATGTTAATTCATATTAAGAACATCTTAATATGAATAAAAGTTGTTGTGGCTATGTATGTATATTCCACTTCTTCTAAACACTCATTATTTAAGGCAAGAGGAAGAATAATGCCAACTTCTCAAAAATAATTTCAATATTATATTAATTAAAAATTAATCCATATTTCGCTTTTCTTTCCAGTTCAGAAGAAATATTTTTGGATCATCTTAAAATTCAAAATTTTACCTCTTCAATGGTATCAATTTCATTGCTGCACAGTATTTATTTCAATTGTTATTAAATTTTTTTAAAAATTAACCTATTAAAATTACTGCTAACTTTAAACTACTCTACCATTATTTTTTTTTAAATTTCTGTTTTTATTTTTATTCTTATCTTTTTACTAGGTTGTCATTTGTTTCGAGACAACGATTTAACAATGCCTACAAACAGACATAAATCAAGCGCTTAAACGTGGACAATAGAACTTTTCCGAGCAAATAAACAAATGTTCGACGACAGCTGAGAAATTAGCAAAAAAACTTTGGAGCAAATTATTCCGAAAAAATTTACGCCGTCTTATAATTAAAAATTTTACCTTTTTAACCAATTTCATTTTTGTGGTATTTTTATTTTAATTGTTATTAATTTTTTATAAAATTTAAAGCAGATAATTTTCAAATAAGGAAATTTATAGGTATTCCTTTGCTGGGAAAAGTTAAGATTTTGAACTACTTTTCCACCATTTTTTAAATTTCTTTTTTATTTTGATACATATATCTTGAAAAGGATATTGTATATTATAATATTTTATACAAAATTAGTTTCTAGTTAAAAGTATTATGCATGAAAGGATTTTAATTACGAGCAACCTCTGGTATATAAACTAACTAAACATAAAAGACTACGAAAACAGTATGCTTTTGTATGAAGACAGTAAATTTGATTTTTACCCTACTTAGTTATAATTTGCGAAGTTTTAGGATTCCTAAACATTGTTTCAACGTCTTTGCAATCAAAATCTTTTATCAGCATGCGGATTTTTGGAGAATACCTAGCTTAAAATTAGCGAAATGTGAAGAAACTTTGAAATATAGTGTCTATCGTTTCAGAGATTGTTAGGCCTAGGATAATAATTTTGCTGGAGTAGAGAAAAAAATATATAATGAAATATGCGAAAATAAGCGATTTAAAAATCCATAATATTATTTTAGAGTAACCGTGTTTTACCCAGGGATAGATTTTTTTATGTGTCTAATTTCTTCATCGTTTTCTAGGCATGAAAATTGTTCTTGATTCTTGATAATTAGCAAGTAATTCAACCCGAATTTCTAGTGAAAGCAAGTGGAAAAGAGACCAACGACAAAGTAGCAAAACAACAAGATTTTGTGCGAAAGTTTCCAGATAATGTGCTATTAACATTTCCATCTCTGTTATCCTGGATTAAAGCGCCATCTACAGAGAAACTTGAAAAATCAATAATGTCACAGATTCATGGCATACGTCATATACTTAACGGTTCCTATAATTACAGCTAAGTTTTAACGATCATTCTCAAAACTAAAATTAACAAAAATCTGTTGGCGAAGCAGTAAAAAAAAAAAAAAAAGAAAGAAAGAAAGAAACTGGCGAACATTTTCTGTTTTATTGAGAATAATTAAGACCAAAAAATTAGCCTTAATAAAATAATTAATGATTTAGCTTCCTTAAAATTTGAAAACTGAGATTTTTGTAATCCAAGTGTAGAAATAAATAAACTGATAATTAACTTGTATACATTTTACCTTAATTATATTGCAAATGTTTTATATTCGACGCTAAATAGCTTCGGTTATCATATTACTTTTGTACTTAACAGAATTAAAAAATAACACATAGATGCACAATCAACGAGACATCGAACATTTTTTTATTCGATTGAAGAATTTAAAACTACTTTAATTTGTAAGATAAATGATCGACTATAGCAAGAAAAGAAGTAGTTAATGTTGGGAGAAAGAATAAAGTGTGTGTGTGTGTGTGGGGGGGGGTATATAACCTGTTGCACCGGGGCCTCTGAAGTTCTAGTTACGGCCTTGTGTAAGTGAGTTAACTCTTGAAAGGGCCATTTTTTTCTAGTCATATTATGTTAAAATATTTTTAGGCTTGAAATTAGAATAAGAAAAGGGATTCATTTAGCTTATTAGATAAATTTAATTTGATTAATTAATTCATTTGGTTAATTAATAATTAAGTAACAAATCAAGACACATCATTTTGTGTGAGATAAAGAATTGAAGCATCTAAGTTTCTGCCTTTCTAAAAAAATTGGTCAGAACTTATGCCAACCTACATGATTTCATACAAAGATTGATAAATTTGGTGGGAAGCATACTTCCCACGGCCCTAGAAAGGGTTAAAATAGAATTTAAAAAAGGACTTTTGACGCAAAAGATAATTTTTTAAAGAACTTCCGAAGAAAAATTCATTTATACTTATTTGAAATAATCCTGAAAGTCGAATGAAATTTAATATACGATTGTAAAATATACTTTAACTCTACACCATTGTGGTATTGGGCATCAGGCCTCCTTAATTATAACTTTGTGCATTTTTGCATAAGATATCATTATCGGATTAGACAGAATAATACATTTATTGCAAATGTCATTTTTAATGCCCCAAGCTTTGACTGAATTGAGTTTAGGAAAAATAGTTTTAATTTTAAAGCTGCATGCAATACTTTTCGACAGTATTGAGAGCCTTCAAACAAAATTCATGATCAGATCTTTTTACCAGATCATCAAAAATAAAATATTCAAATAAAGGACTTTCGAAAAAAAAATCTCCAAAGCTTCAAGAATATACAGAAGTAATAAAAATATCAGTATGATAATCTGACCATCATATCGTATTAAGTATGATCATTAAAAATAAAATATTCAATTATTGAAGGGCACATGAATAAAAGAAATCTCCAAAGTTTCAAGAATATACAAAAGTAATAAAAAATTTATATGGTAAACTTACGTGCATGTACAGTCACGCATTGTAATATGCAAAAGTAACGATAATAGCGATAACCATTTGCATTGTTTCATTTCTAGATTGCCCGAAATATGTGATTTTTTTGAATTGCGATATATCAATCTCGGAATTTTGTAGCATATTGCTTGCATGTGACATTTGCTCAGTAATAGGACACACAAGATCAATTTATAAGCAAGAGTTTATCGAATAGCAGCGACTATTCTCGATTCAAAGCAATACTTGGAAAACTGCAAAAGATACAAATGGGAAATGTTGTACTGAGTATGATTGGTTTCCTTTGAATGGTCAACTCTTAGAAAATTTTCTCCTAAATGAGACACTATATCTGAATGGATATAGTTCGTCGTCGTATCATAAAAAGCCAGAACATTACGTTTACCATAACATTCTATTACAAAGGATACGCCTCATATCAAAACATAGCTCGAATCATTTATGAAGCCAAGTTTATTGGAAGATAGAAAATCTATACATTGGATTGAAGAGTATGTTTTCTAGATTATATTCTTAGAAAAATTTAAAAAAGAATATTTCAATGGTCGTATTGTTGGATATGTTAATGGCAGAGATTTACGAAATGAATTACAGTTATTTTATAATAAACGTTGACAGAGATTGTTTTATAACGATTTTGATAATTTTCTCATTCAATGAGACAATAATCAGTGCTTTCCCATTATATCCGAAATCTAGCGATTAACTAGAAATGTTTCAAAATTAGACACCCAGTAAACTATGTTAGATTTTAATGACAACTTGTTAGAAATGGTCCATACTTGTTCCTCATTGAGAGCACTGGTATAATTAGGCTTTCCCAAACTAATGCCAATTAAGCACTAAGCGTTTTCATACAAGCTCTTTCAATAAGTATCAGTTTCAAATCTATAATGAAACAGAAATACATTGGTGTGCCTAGAATCGTAAATTAGTTTTTTTAAGGTTAATTTTGGATTTCTGCGTTGTTTTCAATTTCCTTTGTCGGTTTTGACAATGACAGTTAATAAAACAAAACTTCTGACAAACCACACAGTTTTACATTTATATGAATTAATTTTTGATGAATTAATGAAATTATGATATCGGTTGTTAATTGCATACGTATTAGTTTTTCAAAGTATAGATATGTATCTTTGACAAAGTACTTTTTTGGAGTTTAATATTTTGTTCAATTCTATAACAGGAATAAACAGGGCGGGGGATAGAGCCGTAAGAGAGAAGATTTTTGTTGCCTGGTGGTTCAGCTTTTGCTTCGAGGTTAGCTGATCGCGATTTGAGACTTAACTATCCATTTAGAGAGGACAGCAAGCAAACTGTCCTCACGTTGCCGTTGCATGGAGTGTTAGAGAATGATATATGGCTTAAGTGTCTCCCTTGTCAGCTGACAACAGTTTAAAAAATTGTGAATTTCGTTTTAATAGAGCCTTCCTGTAGCTCCAAAATAGGATGTCGATTTAGAAATAATATAAAATAAAATAAATAAATAAGTACAAAAATTGAATTGCAATTTCACTTTTTGAAATTGATAAAGGTTTGGAACTCGACTTTCGATTAAGTCTTGAATCCGTTAACGCATCAAATGCCATGTCGATGTTGCCTTCCTTTACATTTGGCTCGCGGTCTCCACCGATGTTTAGATTAATCTTACACATAGGATATTTATTGTGTTTTAAACCCATTGAAATCAATTAAAATATTCTGATAAGGAAAATTTAGGTGTATTTATTTATTTATTAATATAATTAATGAATTAATAATAATAAATTTTTTATTCTAAATAGAATTTTATACTGTCAGGCATTGTCCTTACCTGTATAGAAAATTTAACGTCTGTCACCAGTGGCTGATACGGCCGGAACAGAAGCAATAATCAGTGACTGAAATCGGGGATCTTTAGTCGTTGCTGACTGACATTAGTCAGTCACCGATGACTGACGTATTAATAAGGAGCAGCTTTTTAGTAAGAACTTTTTTTCTGTATTGAATTATCAACAAGAGAAAAGAAATCAGACCATCAAAAGCTTTATGGGTTCAGAATTATCATTAAAATTTTTTTTAAATGATAATGAAATAATAATTTGTAAATGATAATGAAATAATAATAAACTTTTTAAATAATAAGTTCTTTAATCAAAAAAAATTAACCAATTTTTATACTGAGATATATTTGTTGTTTCTGTTATACTATTAATAGTTTCTAAGCATGTAGAAAATGTAGCATATAAATATGGATTAAATCTTTTTTGGGAAAATATGCTGAATGCACATTGAATTAATTCAAATAATCCGTTATGATTAAACATGTGCTATGCTATTTTATGAACTAAAAAACATTAAGAAGTTCCTTCATTGATAAATATTATCTACAAAGCGATTATAAAACAGTAGCTTTAAAGAATGAATGTTTTCATATTCCAAAGGCTATTCGCTGCTTCTACTGTACTATTTACATTTATAAGCAAGTTGAAGGCAAGGAGGAGTACGTTGAATGCAAATGAAGTTTTCACATGGAAAGTGCTAAAGCACATTGAATGCAACTGAAATAATTCGTTTTAAATGTGCATATTTTAAATTTGTTGGCATACCATAAATGAAAACTAAACTTGGTTGGAGGATGCATAATAAAATAGATCCGATCTGGATATATTTGCTACTGTTTTTCAATTGCACATTCTTTTTTAATTTTTATTCTGAAATATAAAAAATTTAGATACATAATTAGATATCTTTTCAAAGTAAAAGCAATATTCGATATCCTTTAGTGTTTTTATATCAATTTATTTCAAAAATTGACAGTGTATGATATTATATATTAATCTTTGAAGAATTCAATCGCAAATTAATGCCTTTTCAAGTTGGATACAATATATACGCACTATTCATGATTAATGCGATAATAATAAATTTCAAAATTATCAATTCGCAAATGGCAATAAAAAAAAAACATGATTCTCTTGAATGTGCTACTGTAATGCAAAGAAAATTTACATCTGTCAAATGTTCTTACATTTTAATTAAAAAAAATCCGTTGCTATGTTTATGAATTTTTAAGATTATTATTGGTGATTGCAAAGCATAATTAAATTAATTCTTTCTGGTGTTATTTCACCTCATGTCATAACCAAGGTGATTTTTTTATTGTTGAAATTTTACTATTGTTTTGCCAAATTATCTATCTCACTTCACTATATTTTTTTTCTGTATATAAAATATGCGAACTTAGAATGTAGCAATTAAAATCAATTTATTCAATCTTCAATAATGTATTTTAAAATCCTTTTACTCAGTTAAAATTTTACTTGTGAATCTTTTAAGAATGATTTAAATTCGTTTTTAACTTAATTAATCTCGCTTAATTTTTTTGTGATTGCAATATGCAAGATACCCATTTTTGCAATTTCAGTCAACAAATGCATTGCTAAATAATTACGAAATCCAATTTTTTGCAATTTCTCAGTTTTGTTAGTGATATCTATTGGAAGAAAATCCTGACATACTGATATTTTAAATCAGAAAAAGTTTCTTTGTTTTATGATTAAAATTGATCATATAACGATTATTTAAAGTTGATAGGGAGGTATATATATAAATTTATTTCATGGGATGATTGTTAGCATCTGAAAATGAAATGTTTGGTCCATATGGATAATATCATTGCCATTCTTTATCGCTTCAAATATCTAAAAGTATAAAGTAGATCTACACTTTGCACGCAAAAAAAAAAAAAAAAAAAAAAAAAAAATCGAGATTTTTATACAGCTCCCCGGTACAATTAGTAATATTCAATAAAATTTTTGATGCAACAACATTTTAAACAAGAAAGTGTTACTCCTCTGTGACTATCTATTTACTCTCTGAATCTATTTGAATTATGAAGCCATTGAATACTATTAATTTTAACCATTTCAGTGGTTGCTTTAGATAAGACCTGCCAATGAATGGTCAATGCTTCCTAGAAGCGGCCGCTAATTGGCTTAAAATAAGGAGATTCAAAGCTTCATAACTTGATCAATATTGATCACAGGAGAGTTTTTATTGTTTAAATTATTTGTGTACGAGAAATATATCACTAAATATGACTAATAGGAACGGATAATTGCAATTTTATTTAATTTTATGAGTCGCAAATTTTTCACTTGACTCAAACAACAAAAAATATAATTCTCAACATCATTTAAATTATTTTTTCCAATTGGAAGAATGTTACTTATCTCTAATTTTTCAGAAATTTCTTATTGAATCAGGATTAGAGAGGATACTTTACATGCTTGTCAGTTATACTAAATTGAAATAAATAAAATTGCTTTTTAAAATAATATTTTAAAATTCTCCATTGTTCTAATAAAATTCCTTTCAACTTTTCAAAGTTTATTCAGTGATTTTAAAAACATAACAAGTAAATTAAAAAGATGTCCCCAATTTTCATAATTATTGCTGTATAGCGACATCATAAAAATAAGCATGGTTCAAAATCCAGGAAAGCAATGCATCATCTTTTATATCATACTATTTATTTTTCACGTATGCCAAATTTGCCCAAATCACAACATTTTCTTTTAGCATCGAACCAGAGGAACTAAAAAGAAATATTTCAAGTTAATAGGGTCTCGTTTCTCTTCGTCATCTATTATGCTACTATAATTCAATATGAGCGTTCTGATCGGCCTAGCAATTTATCTTAAACGTTTTCGGAAGGGATTGACTAGATTAATGGCCTGGCTAGCTGGATAACTTCTGAATATTTCTGCGTGTTTTAGGATATTGCTCCTCGTTTAGACGCAAAGTGGAAGCCGCGATATTTAGTTAAAATGCTGTCACAGCATGCATTTTCTTTCGTTGAATTTTCCTGACAGGAAGAAATTCTTTACTTTATATAGCATCCAATTTCGCGGAAAATGAGGATACTTACTTTCCCCTATACGAGGTATACAAAGAGAAAATACAGCAATAATTAAAATGGTAAGTAGCTGTTGCGTTCAATTCTTGGTTGCATTTTCGTTGAAATCTTGTCTCAAAAAATTAAGACAAAATACGTAAACTCTTTAAATGATTTTTCAGAAGAAATAAAAATTCGCTATTGTTACTATTTCTTAAATAAACTGAGTAGGACATTTTGTATGCATGAGTTCTTTATTTCTAGCACAGTGATTATATTGGGTGATGGATAAAGTCGTTTTAAACTCTTTAAATTAAAACTAATTGCCAGGAAGTAACGTGTATATAGCTTAAAATGATTGTACTGAGTTTACTGAGACAGATTACAGCGCCCTAGTGGAGGAATAAGGAGCTTACGGAAATGACTAGAAACATAAATGAGATCGATCAAAAAGTCCAGTTAGAAAAATGTATACTATACCATTATAAAAACACGCGAAAGATTTTCATGGAGCTATCTGCAAAATTGGTGGAAATATTTACGATTAAGATTATAAACTTTCAAAAAATTAAAAAAAATGTATACCCCGGTATTATCATGCATTTTTTTTCGGAGTTAGCCAACAGCGAAGAGAAATTTAAATGACAAAGAAAGAAAGAAAAAAAAAATATCTCAAAAACATACTTGGGGGGGGGGGATCTGAAGATACTTTTTTCAGTTTTAGAACGATACCTTTTTCAAGACACGGAAAGCTCACAATTTTAATTGCTTATATCTTCACCTGTTTTATAGATAACTCCATGAAATTTTTTCCCTGCCTTTTTATTATAGCATAGCGTACATTTTTCTAACTGGGTGTTTTGGCTAATCTCCTTTATTTTGCAAGTTATTTTTGTAACTTCTTTATTTCACCGCTAGGGGCGTTGTAACTTGTCTCAATGAATCCAACACACTCACTTTACTATGTGTACACGCTGCTTTCGTGGCTATGAGAAAAGCTGTTTTGAATTTAAAGAGGCTTTACCAATCACCCTGTATAAAGTACTGTATAAAAAATTTTTAATTACTAAATATTGACATGACCTGCATAAGCGTATCAGGGATGGAGTAGTGGTTAGGACTTCGGACTCCCATGCATTTTTCTTATGTTCGGTACCGAGTTTGCAATTCAATTAGATTTCGCTTATAACTTTAAACGAGCCATAGAATAGATTTCACTTACGATTTTCAAATATATATATATATATATATATGATTAATATTTTAGATCTGTATTAAAGATTAGAAATAATATGTTGACTGGTTTGCTATTTACTGGTCTGTCTGTTCTTCTATGCGTAAAGATGATCACTCAAAAGTGCAATAGTCCAATTAAATTAAATGTAGGATATTTATTACCAAGGAATTTGTAAATTTGTGTCAAAATTCGAAATGAGTCGGTCTACTGAAAGAGTTCTATATTTCATGTCCAGTTCTTTTCTGTATACAAAATTACTGACCTTTAGCACTTCACTGGCTACACTATAGCAAAATTGCATGCATGCATTAAGCTTTAAACACATAGAATGCAATTTTTATTCAAATAATCTAAACATACCTTTACTAAGATCGCAACGACTAATTTTGGTTGCTATTCAAAGTAATTGAATTACCTTTTAAAGAATTTAAATGATGAATGCTACCAACAATGTATCTAATTAGTGTTTGGAAGCCATAGCAGCGTTAAATATTAAACATGAAACAACTGGTTTCATAAAGCGGCCAGTAGTAAATGTGCATTTATTGTTAAGGCAAAAGTGCCTTAAGCAAGAATATTTTTAAAAAATAAATGATGAATAATGATGGCTTTGATATAACTTGGTTTGATTTAATATGTTGCATTAACATTGGCTGAGAACTATGAAACTGCTATTGAGAAGAAAAAAAATCTAATAATTTTGAGCCCTAGTTAAGTGATGATGATCTCCAAACCTTAACCTTTCTTTACAAATATTTCTAGCTGTACGAACATAAGGCCATATGGTTTTCATCCTAAGTTAACCTTTTCAAGTCAACTGCGAAGATGTGTAACGTTTGAATCTCAAGATTATAATGATTGTGAAATAAAGCTCTAATGAGTGATGAAATGAGTAAATAATAACTCGGAATGGATATATAATGAGGTTTCTGATATGCGTTGGAACCTGACTATTATTGTGCTCCAGAATCAAGCAGATTATGAGCGACCGAATAAGCAGATAATAAGTCGAAATGAGTAAATAATGAGATTTCACATATACATTCGAATTAGAAAATTAAAGTATCTGTGAAAGGAATTAAGAAATGAGGAAATAATAGCGGCACAATTTAAAACCCGTATTTTTTTTAAATAAAAATTTATAAAAACTTTTCGAACTGTAAATTTTTTTAAAAACATTCTGAATTTTTGAATAAAGCAATACTTATTAATTGCAAACCTAAGAATCCGTGCTGAAACCAGTGAAGCTTCAACCTCGAAACAGACTATACATTTAAATCCCAAAATTGTAATATTTGTAAAATGAGTGGAAGTTTAAATGAAAAGATAATGAATTTTCTCTTTTATATGTTCGAATTAGAAAGCTATTATACTTATGGTAGAGATATATTTTGAGAAATCGAATGTGTAAACACTAAGTCAAAATGAGATAATGGCGGTAGGATTCAAGTTCCGTGAAAAAAAAATATTCTTGAAGAAGCTTAGCTTAGAATAACAATTAATGAGAAAAATTACATACAGCTATGATATTCTAAGAATGAAAACTTACAGATTAAAATAAATATTATTATCTGAACTGTCATTAATGAATTCGTTAAAATTAGGGAATTTTTCTCACAATTTTCTAAGAATAATGTATGTATACACGATACTCCAAAAACGTTGAAACACGCTTTAAACTTTTACCAATAGGAGGTAAGTAAGCACTATAAATTTCAGAAAATAAGATAGGAAGATCAGTTATATTAATAAAATAGGAAATTCCATATATTTTTCAAACAGTTATTTTAGATTTTTTTATATGACCCGATAAACAATTGGTAAATTATAATTTTTTCCAGTTTCCTTTACCTAAATCAATATAAAAAATTCTTTTATTTTTGAATTTGACCGAGTTAGCTTAATTTAGTTAAGTTAGTTAAATTTAAATGAAAAACTGATCATTTTGAACGAGACCTATATACCAAACATAAATCGAGATATAACCTAACAGGGGAAAAAGTAAAATGTTACATAAGGAAAAAAATTGCGGATTTTGCCACTATTTAATGCATTTAAGGATTATATGAACTTTTCACATAGATAGATATTTTTTCATAAAAAAATCAGTTTTACATTTGATTTTTAAAGTCAAACCAACTTCAATCAAAACAATGCATCTGCATTTAAAGAAGGAAGTCGCAGACGATTTTCTTCTTTTAAATGCAATGAGATCTATAGTTACATGATACACATAAAACGATCCGGTTCAATTAAAATTTCGAATATATCAGTCATCGTATAAATGTCTGCTATTAATGATAAAAAATAGCCTTAGTTTTTAGAAATAATTGTTTAATTCCGACGACATATGTCTACTTTTCAAATTAAAACGCTCATGAGATTTATTTTTTTTATATAATTAGTAGTTTTGAGCAACTGGGTTGCTAATCAACATTATTTAAACTGAGCCTTGTTGCGAACTTTCTAATGATGGATGGATTTTTATGTAGCAAAAATGGAAGAATCAATACCCGCAACAATCATTAGTATTATAATACGAATCATTTTTCATTTTTTCGTGACACGCATCATTGTAAAAACTTTTTGTGTCCCTGTGATTAGGAATTTGAAGAGAAAAACGCCTTTGTCCAGTATTTTACAAATGGACTCTTTTAACTGAAAAATTGTGTAACGGTCTTGTAGCAAATCTTCCGACGTCGTTATCATTTATAAAACATTTTGAAGTATTGATGCAAAAAACATTTTAAGAGCTCTTTGGGGATTTCTTTCTTTCATTCATTGCTTATGATTTTAAATTACATTTGACACGCTACATAATCTCTATCTGAGTAAAGCGTTCTTTAGATATATTTTGGGTTAATTTTTTCATGCTTGAGAGCATAATTTTAATCTAAAGTATGTCATTGTCAATTTTTATAGATTTCCTATTTTCACTACTGAATAACATTTTGAAAGGCGGGAAATGGTAATATAAGTCATAATTTTTTCTCTATTATTACTCGGTCAATTTTAAAGACATAAGTATGCAGGACTTTTATTTTTGTAATAATTTAGTTACAGCAAATAGAAAAGATTTCGATTGACTAATTTTGTCTAGAGGACGCATAAAATTTTTTAAAAAAAGTATAATTTTGATAGTATGTTAATAATAAGACTATTTCATTAACATTTATCTTATCCCCTTCTTAGCTTACACACATTTACACATTCAGCTTACACATTTACAGAGCGTATTTGTACTCAACAGATAAAAAGTCAATACAGTTAAAAAATTTTTGTATATATAGTATGTAAATCTGTACATGTTTTAAGAATAAAGGCAAATTATTTATATATACAATTACAATAAATTCTTTTCAAAAACAATTTTAGGACAAAATTTCAAGCATTACTAAAAGCAACTGATTTTCATGGATCGTCTATTAGGACATATTTAAGTAAGTAAAATGGTAATAGTAAACAATCAAAGTTAAAAATATTTTCAAAACAGCAAAACATATGAACATTGTAAAATCGATTTTCCTTTACTTTAACACAGTTACATTTTAAACACAATTCTTATTAACATACATTTGTTTTCAGGAATATCTTTACCGAAGGCAATTTGCTTTATGTCACAGTTCTTGAAGAATGGTCTTAACTGTAAACTGCTTAATTACAGAGTGGTAATTTGCTTTATTTTTCTGTCACTTAAAATTATTAAATATAGTAAAACGCTCCTTTCGTTTTCCACGTTTCATTTTGGCTTTGAAAATTTCACCAGTGATTTTTGTGAGTAGCATTTAGCGAAAATCGGTCGTGTATTGGACAACTTAAATTACTATCTAAGAATCCTTCATTCATTTCAAGCAATACATAAAGATTTTAAATAAACAGAAATAGCGTACTCTCAAATGGAGTATTTCGAATATTCCAATATTTTCGAATTTATTTCATATATTGCATATCAATAATATATGAATAAGCATTTATGTTGTTTATATGCTATCATATCATGAAAAATAATGCCTCATTTTGTTTAAAGTTTAGTTATTTGTCTGATAATTGAGGTTCTGATTGGAGAACGACACATAGAGTATTTGTATTTACACATCGAGTATTTGTAAGACATTATTTCAACTAATGTCTTATCATATGTGTGCACTTCGTTACATGACCTGAAAAACCATATTATGATTTAATTTATAAACTGTGCCAACGACATTTTCTGATTTCTTGACAAAATAATCAGATTTCATTTCCATTCTTTCTGTGCAAGCGATATCGTTTTGTCTTCATTCGTTTGAGCATTATTTATTTTCAAAGCTGTTACTGACTTTAAAATCACCGTGCTCATCAGAAAGTTGGTATAGATTAAAACAGTTTCAATAACATTAGAAAAAATAGCCTTTCTTTAATCTTTCTAGATAGATTTCTAATTTTGTTTCAGTTTATTTTGAAGTGCTTATAATTTCGTAGTTTTCATTTTTCTTGTTCTAGTAATTTTAATTATAAGTATGCAAAGATGGGAATATAGTTAGGATATAATGTTCCCTTAATTTTTCGTTATAATGAGCGGTGTCTGGTGAGCGAGGGCCATTGATGCGTGGTTGTATACTCGGTTAATGAGGGATCGCAGATTAACGAACGATTAACGGATTATATTTTTAATTATTGATTGTCATTTAATATCTTGAGTCTACAAGACTGACTTTAACATCGATTTTCTCCCAATTGTATAATTTATTAAAATCTATATATTTCTTGTCAAGTTCTCTATAAATATGACCCTTTTAGCAATTTATTTGCTATATTAACACATCAATTCACTTTCAATGAAATAAATTTTATTTATCGAATTAATTCAAATATTCACATAGATTCACAACATTTTCCCAAGCGAATTTATGGTTTCAATAAAAAGCACTAATTTTTTTTTTATATATCCGTGACGTCGTGACTCGCCAGTGGGTCACGATGTCGATGCTTCATTAACATGGTAAAATTTTTCATGTCGTGAAAGTGTTAAATAGTTTAATATTGTTAAGGACAGATGTAGAGCTAATTAAGTTGGTATTAGCATAATCATATTTTAAGCTTTCTCATTAAGACCACAAAAGAATTTGTCTCTTCCTGCCTAGTTATCGGGGTGAGACTGCATAAACTGGCCTCCACGAGTAACTATTCCGGGCTCTGTGGCAGATGCATAATAGTTTCCAATACGAACAGTACATGTGCCGACCCCTCAGACAAGTGACACGTCATCGGCGATGAGCCATGTAACCAGACAACAGTACCATTTTTGTACCTTCCATGAAAGAGAGAATCAGCTCTGATAATTGTCGTTTTTTCATTTTCATCATTTGAGAAATTCCTCAGTGGGATCCTTCACATTTTAACCACAAGGTGTTAATCCCCATCCTTTTGGGGCAATTTGAATCACAGAAATTAAACTGCGATGAAAATATTATAGCCTTCATTATGGCGCGGCTTACGAGCCCACTTAACACAGAGGTACAACCCGTCATCAGAGTAGAGGTAACACTCTCATGCCATTATTGTATTTACCAGAATGATGAGATCCAATGACCATACAGAAGCCCTCATGAGGTGTAGGACCTTTCTCATTATAAGAGTTGAGAAACCAAGTAAAAAAAAAAAAACCTTCTTCAAAAATTAAATAGATTGGTGAGTCGTTTAAATTATGGCCTAAAAAAATATGGTAACTTTTAAACAACTTTCAAAAAATTGTTTTAATTTTCCATGCATTATAAATGAACTTGAATAACTTAAAACTTTCTAAACACCATAAATGAGTTTTCGAACAGGAGAAAATTTATCAGTTATACGGATTTATATTGTATTTCTAAATTATCCTTTTTAGTAGAATCTTTCTTTGTGTTTGATTTGTATTTAAAAACATTTTATTTCTTTCAGAAAAGAAAATATTTTCTATGTTTTCCTGAATGAGAAATATAGCTGCAAAACTCAAAGTAAGATTAAAGAAATATTACTAAATTATGAAAGGATTATTGTGAAAATATTCATTAATGCATCTAAAATGTCGCCCCAGATTTTATCTATTTCAAAATGGTAATATAAGATGCAATGAAAGATATATTTCAATAATCAATTAATTAATTTAATGTCATTTATCTTTATTCTTGATTCCTGCAAGCTATCAATCTTTTTATTAACAATAAAATATTTCATATTTAAATGAAAAACTGCAATAATTTAACTGACACAAATATTAACTATATATATATATATATATATATATATATATATATATATTATTGTGAAAATATTCATTAATGCATCTAAAATGTCGCCCGAGATTTTATCTATTTCAAAATGGTAATATAAGATGCAATGAAAGATATTATATATATATATATATTTAGTTCTCCTAATAATCCTAAAATTAAAAACAAAATGTATGCATCTGGGCTAGTTAATTCGTTTGGAAATGATACTTTATGTAGTAAAAAGCATTATTAACTTTTAATTGCAAAATATTTCATATCTTTGCAACTAAATATATTCATTTTAATGCATTTTCTAGCATATTTTCGTATGATAAATGTTTTGAGTCATAATTAAAATAGTTTAGGCAGATTCCAAGATTCATTAACAAACGAAAAAGAATTTTGTCTCATGCATAGTTAGTGGAAATATCCAATTCATTTGAAGATTAATCTTTTGAGATAGAATTTTTCAAACATCTAAAGATATTAATGGGATTTAAAAAAATACAAGACATTTTAACAGCTTCATTCCGAAATTAATGCATTGAAAATGTCGTTTGCAATTCCCTTATTTTTTTTTTTTTCAGCTGTTCTTTATCGCAGGCATGTTTTCTGAAATTATTGTGAATGGGATGTTCTCACGAAATGCGAAAATATTTCTCGCTTTTTTCTCATTTCCGCCTCGTTTGTTTATTTATATGGCATGCATTTTATCATTCTTTCGTCAATACAAGGGTAGTAGTTTGTGAAAACGATTTACCAAAAGCAAGTGGCATTTATAGCAAATATGGAAATTCTAAAATACGTCTAAACAAGAACTTTCACATGGACTATGCTTTTGCATTCAGAAAATACTCCTAAATTTATTAATAATATATCCAGGGTCTTCTTATATGAAGGAATATGTGTTTTTCATATAATATTTTAGGAAAAATTTTGCTTTTGGAGAAGAAGGTGGAAATGATAAAAAAGAAAGTTCCTTTTCATGTGAATAAAGCAATACGATGTATCGCATTTTTTAGCCCAAAATATTTCCTTTTTTATATATCATTTCTGAAAATGAATGCAAAACTACATATAAAAATAGAATTTATTTTCCTTGCGTTCCAGAGATTGCATTAAAATTCCATCTAAAATTCAAAAATTTTCCCCTTAAGTTATTCTTCAAAACTTTACATTCCATGTTGCTATGAAATTTTTATTTTGGATAGTAATATCAAGATATTTTAATTCATGTTTTTACAAATATTTATTGAAGGTGACATGCAAAATATTTCGCTTCCTCAAGAGTCGAAATCTAATCAATCCACATTATTGGATTGATTAGAATTTCAAGATTAACACACAGTTTTGAAGCTACAAGCCTACTGTTTCACGACAGATTTTGTAATTTTGAGCCCTAGTTGGATCCAGCAGAATCTGTTACTAGAATCTGTTGGATTTGAACCATAGAGAATCGTGCCACACTCTCCAAACTTCCATGCCAAATGTATGCACTGCATCTGTATCTCTTAAAATCTAGAACCAGAGATCACTAACAATAAGCACAACAGCAATCAGTTTAACGGATGATATGTAAAAGTAAATGATAGTCAGTGATGATGAATGAAAAATGTTGATTCTGCATGTGTTATGAATGCGTGAATGCATTGACCAGAGATTGAAAAGTGGAAAGTAGGATGGCAATTCCAACTGATACGGATTGCTTCCTGGAATATATAATCATAGATTGATTATTGATTGCACAGATAATATATGATTATCTGTATACTTCTGTTTTATCGGTAAATACTCTAGGGTCAAAGTGAACGAAATTCATCAGAAATAAGCTGCATATGAAAATGTAAAAGTTAAAATTTACAGCAGTAGTCTATACTTATATAAAGCTCAATGTGTGTGCGTGTGTGTTTGGCGCTCTACAGGCCAGACCGTTTGACCTACAGCTATCAAATTTGGTACATGTATACCTTGGAGGTCGGGAATGTGCACCTGGGGTCTTTTTTTTTAAATTTTTAATTAGTATTTTAATTATTAAACTTTTCCGCAAAAAAAAAAAAATCTTTTCATTTTCCCACCGCCAAATGAGTAAGGCTTTAGTTTTTCCACCACGCTAATGAGGATAAGCTTAACATTTTTCGACCGATTATTTCAAACGATTCTATTTATTTTCTTAATGTTTGATGCATTTGAAATTAAAAATTGTTAATTAATTGATCTTTCAGATTCATTCTGAAGTACTTTTGAATTAAAATAAAACAGAATAAAGGAAATTAAAAATTTCTAATCTGCATAGCGTTACCCCAACTGGCGTAGAAAAATTCACGCATACGCATTGTGTTCTGATTGTTGACAACTATTATCGACGGATGCGGACTTGATTTAAATTATTTTTAGGTTAGTTGTAAGCTTTTGTAATTAGATTGTATTTACGTTAGTTTTGTATTTTTTGTATATGCTTATAATTTTAAGTACATCATTTTTTAAGTAGTTTTTTTTTAACCTGTTTTCGACCGATTATTTTAAATGATTCTGTTTATTTTCTTAGTGCTTGATGCATTTAAAACTAAACATTGTTAATGAATCGATCTGCTCATGATGAATCTGCGAAAATTTTGTTGACAAATTCTTGAGATATTACATGAATTAAGAAAAATATTCTTCAGTGCCCATAAAGTTAATCTCTCAGTGACTCTGTTTTTCAATTATCATATTATAAAAAAAATTCTTTGTTTCAGTAAAAAATATTATTATATTAATTGCAGATTAATCATTTCCCTTCAGTTATAACACAAGATGTATCTAATTTTCCGTTAGCTCCCGTAGAATTTAAAGCATAAATTCTACAGGAGCTAACAGAAAATTAGAGAGATACATATTATGTTATGACTGAAGGGAGTTTTGAAATATTTTAATGAAGAAGCTATTAAAGTAGGAATTACACAAAATATTTAATTATTAAAATTTTAACGAGCATTAAGATTGGCGAACCGGCTGGTCACCAAAGGCGGCTAGTAAATAATAAAAACAAAACAGATGTGTCACCTAACTACTTTTGTATACAACTACAAACTGTGATAATAATGTACGACTTGGAAATTCAACATTGGCAACTATATATATATATATATATATATATATATATATATATATATATATATATATATATATATTATTTCTCTCAAACTAGAAAGCATAAATTCTAAGACGTTAGGTCACTCAATTTATGAGGTCAATGACATATATTATAAAAACATCGGAAATCTTTAAAAATACGCAAAATGCTTTCACATAACAGCATTTATATTTGCCTCATCTTCATGTATTCTAAAACGCATATTTTTATTTGCATATTTAATTAAAATAAATAAATAATATTTAAATAATATTCTCGAGGCAAATTGGTTTAAATATTCAAAAATTCTGGATAAGTTCAGCAATTAATATTAAATTTAAAAGAAAGCTTAAGTTGAACGTTTTTTGGGGCAGCTGAAAAAAATGCTTATTTTCTAAAATATTCCTTTATAATTAAAATAAAACTTACGTACTATTATTGATTTGTATGTTCAAGTTTCCATCAAACAATATTTTAAATCCTTTTTAAGAAACTTTTTTTTGTCGGAAAAAGTGTTAAATAATAATAATTAATTTACCGAAACAGCTTTTAAAGCTTTTGTTACATTTTGAAAAAAATATTTTATTAAATTCTTGCTTTATCCAATACAAGGAACTGCTATTGTATTTTATTCAATTATGTTTTATTTATTCATGCATTTAAAATGATATAAATCCACACTTCGTTTAGAATTCTGCTTTTGTGCGTTTTTTTATTAATTAAAGATATCTCCAAACGATTTTACAATTGTAATCGGCTTCCATTTGTCCATTTAGTGATTCATACATAAATTGCTTGGGATGAAAACGACGTGATATTTTTAGCTTTACTTTCATTACCATAGTCTTTACATTTATTTTAAAGAGAAATAATATCTTAATCTCGAGTGTAGTTGAAAGATATGTTTTGTTTCCCTTTTCCTTTGTTATTTTTTATTTGTGCCAGAAAAATCCTTTTGTTGAATTGAGATACTCGCCAAAGAAAGTGAAAATCGTTCAATTCTGAAAGCTTTTATTTATTGCCACATATTTAAAAAAAAAAAAAAAAAAACTACTTGATGGAAACGGATAAAATATCAAATAGTTTTATTTTAGGTCATGCTCTTTCGATTGGAATCAAAGTTTTTGTATGTTCTTATTCTAAAAATTTTAACTTATGAATTTAAGATTTAATAAAATTATAAAATATACCATCCTATTTTTAAAAAATACATAGATTTTGCTTATTAAATGCTTTAATGTGAAATAAGAATAACTGTCAAAGGTTCATTATATCTTGAAATATATTGAAACCAGCGGGAGTGTCTCCCCGAAACTTTCTCGCATTCTCTCCAATTAGGGTTTTAACCCTCTGCCCCCGTATAAAATTATGGACCTTGGGCAAGGTCGCAAATGCTTTGATATGTAACACAAAATTTGATTAGAATCGATATTTTAGAGGCTAAACCTGTGTACTGAATTTTATTTACCTAACACTTTGAGTTCCAAAGCTATCGAGTTCACTTGCAATGGAACAGCCAAATATACTCAATTCCTCTGAATGGATTTCATTCAAAATTCGACAGAAATTTACAAATTGTTCGCAAGTCTATATACTAAATTTCTCCTTCTAGCTGGAAGCATTTTTGAGTTATCGTATTCACAGACAGACAGACAGACATAATATCAAAAATGTGTTTTTCGGAGAGGTTTAAAACGTCAAAATCTCAATTTCGAATTTTTTGACGATTTTAATACTCTCTGTACTTTGTATACGAGAAAATAAAAACGGGTACTCTAACATTACGAATTCCAAATTTCATAGCCCAGCACTAGTTTCCTCAAAGTTATAAAATGCTATATGTGATCGAAATATTTTAACCCTTTCTAATGCCGTGGGAAGTATGCTTCCCACCAAATGCATCAATCTTTGTATGAAATTATGTAGGTTGGCATAAGTTCTGACAAATTTTGTTAGAAAGATAGAAACTTAGATGCTTCAGTTCTTTATATCACACAAAATGATGTGTCTTGGTTTTTCACTTAATTATTAATTAACCAAATTAATTAATGAATCAAATTAAATTTATCTATCAAGCTAAATGAATCCCTTTTCTTATTCTAATTTCAAGCCTAAAAATCTTTTAACATAATATGACTAGAAAAAAATGGCCCTTTAAAGGGTTAATCTGGATAATTTTGATCACTAATTGAAATTGGTTGTTATTATTTTTTTAATAAAGTTTGTGTTGGCAGTGAAATAGAAACTTTTAAAAACTGAAGTGATTTTATATCTGTGATGGTTCGTGTTATGTTAATTATATTTAAGTCAAGTTTTTAAGAACTGCTTTGGGATGGACCTTGCAATCGTGAAGCGTGGTCATAGGACGAGGACGGTCACCGAGCAATCAGCTCTTTCTACACAAGCCGGATTTAGTATGCAGAAAACCTCTGTCTTCAATGAAAGCACTAGTATCCTTCCAACCTGTTTCGAACCTTTTTCCTTCCAACGATAAGCTGATACTTTAACATTAGACCATTGCCACCCTGTTGATGATAATTTGGATAGAGTTATTTATCGCTTTAAGAATCTCTGGGTTAGTTCAATCGCGAGTCGTAAAATAGTTTATTTTAAAATGGTTTGCTATCGAATTGGCGTAGAAAACTTAATTTCTGCAACGAAACCCTCAACAGAAATGGTGTTACTTGGAGTATTTTGACTTTTATGTATCCAGCAGAAGGCTGTGCACAACTCTACTGACTACACTGAATGATAATAAACGTTTCAATCTAGCATTTAGCGTTGCATGACTGCAATTATATGGTTATTACCTACTATTATATTTCCAACTTTTGTACAATCACGGAGTGCATAAAATCTATACTTATATAAAGCACAATGTGTGTGTGTGTGTGTGTGTGTGTGTGTGTTGGCCAGACCGTCTACAGGCCAGACCGTTTGACCTACAGCTACTAAATTTGGTACATGTATACCTTGGAGGTCGGGAATGTGCACTTGGGATTCCTTTTTTTGAATTTTTAATTAGAATTTTAACTATTAATTAAAAACTAACTTTCCCGCCAAAAAATCTTTTCATTTTCCCCACCTCCAAATGAGTACAGCTTCAGTTTTTTTTCCAACAGTAATGAGGCTAGGCTTAACATTTTTCGGCCGATTATTTCAAACGATTCTGTTTCTTTTCTTAATGTTTGATGCATTTGAAATTAAAAATTGTTAATTAATTGATCTTTCAGATTCATTCTGAAGTACTTTTGAATTAAAATAAAACAGAATAAAGGAAATAAAAATTTCTAATCTGCATAGCGTTACCCCAACTGTCGTAGAAAAATTCACGCATTTGCGTTACCATAACTGGTGTTGAAAATTCACGCATGCGCATAGTGTTCTGATTGTTGATAACGGATACGGACGTTTTGAAGGCTTAACCTGTTTTCGACCAATTATTTTAAACTATTCTTTTTATTTTCTTAGAGTTTCATGCATTTAAAACTAAACATTGTTAATAAATTGATCTGTTCATGATGAATCTGAGATAATTTTGTAGAAAACTTCTTGAGATATTACATAATTTAAGAAAGATATTTCAGAACTCATATTTAAAAAAAATGCTTCGTTTCAGTAAAAAATTTCTTTATATTAATTCCAATTTAACCATTTCCACTTTAATTTAAAGCATAAATTCTACGGGAGCTAACAGAAAATTAGAGAGATACATATTACGTTATGGTTGAAGACCTTTATAATATTATGAATGAATTATATGACTATCAAAATTTGTAGCTTTAAAATATTTTTATGAAGACGCTATTAAAATAGGAGTTACATAAAATATTTAATTATTAAAATTTTAACGAGCATTAAGATTGGTGAACCGGCTGGTCGCCAAAGGCGGCTAGTAATGAATAAGATAATAATTACTGCATCGACTTTTCTAAAAGACTGAACTCTCTTTTATTATATTAATTAATAAAATATCATATTAAACCATATCCTTAAATCAACAATTCAATTTTTGACCATATTCGGCTTTATTTAGCTGTGTGTGAAGTCTTAACTTTGCAGTAGAATCGAGATATAAAAATGCATAATCAATAGCTAATCATGTTAGAAAAGCGCAAATTAGATATTTCAAATTCAACAGTCCAGTAAAATGAATTCAAGCCATTCGCAAAATGAATTTTGATCCGCCTTTCTTTAATTATTTAATGAAGAATGTGTCGAGAATTAAAAGACAACGTTCAAGTTATCGACCGTTCAAAGCACGGCGTTTCATTTCATGCATCAACCAAATCTCTTTATCTGTAATTGGCTCAAATGTTTGGGGCTGTACAAGAATTAAAGGTGATGTTATTTCTGAAATAAATTTAGTTAGTTTCATTATATTTAATTAGAGGAGGAAAAGAGAAAATCGATTGAAATAAACAGAGAAATTCCCCCTAATTTGGCACTTACTTGACAGTAACATGTAAAGATATTATATTTAGCCTTTTTTGAATAAAACAATTTTCCGGGTCAGCGATGAAAATTGAGAAAAAAACAAAAGCAAAAAGAGTCTCCATTTTACAATTTTACATCTAGTGAGTAGCTGCCGAAATATGGCATATGGTTTTTTGCTGCAGGTGTTTGCGATGTTGACAAGATTTGAAACATGTGTCATTCAGAATGAAAAAGAGAGCTTAGCGTTATTTCTTTTTCTTTCGGAAAGGGTATTCACTCTGATATTGCAGCAAAGAGGCTGAATTTTTTTAAAAATGGATATGCGTTACTTGACAAGCAAATGCCTTACTTTCATCTTAAATGTCATACTAAACTTTTCTAAAATAGGATATTCTTCTTTTTAATTTAATTTTTTTTCATGCGATATTTTGCTAGCGAAATTTTTTTAGGAAAGTGGTAACTCTCTTAACTGCTGAAAAATGCATTAGTTTCTTAAGCCGGTACTAATATTCATATTAACGTAAGTATGAGAATTTTGCATTGAATATATTTTGGGTTTGTTCTCAATAGGTCTTGCATATCTGGCGAGATCTATGACTCAAAAGCTTTTTGTAAAGGGAATGCGTGGCATTATCTGTTGAACAAAGCAGTCTTGGTGAACTTAAGTAGCATTAGAGGAACAAACTGATTTAGATTCTGATTAGATGGGTTTCCTTTTTGGAGAACTTTCAAAGGAAATTGATCCTCATTTTTGTTTCACTGGAGATAAAGGGGCAAAACTAGTTAAAATTCCATAGCTAGTTCAACCACACTTAGTAATTGAGGAATAAAATTCATTAACGTTGCAAATGTCAAAAACAAAAATGCGAAAAAAAAAATCCTGTTCGATTAGTACATAAGGGTGTCTGTCACCTTTTTATATACTAATTTGTGCTACTTAGAGGACTATCAAGAATGTTCCATGCTTACCACAATATAAAGCATTGCTTATTTTACACTTTATCGTGAAAGTACCTGAATTTTTTTCGGCATTTATATCATTTATTATTTTTAGTTTTCAATTTGTTATTAAAGCTCACATAGGTTTGTTTTGAAATCGTGTTGATTAAGACTATAGCTATAGGATAGAATCTACAGTTTTTAGTTACATTTAAGACCAAGTTCTAATACACTAATGCTATAAATATTTAATATCGAACTTACTTGTAATTGATATTTATAATTTTTTTATAGTTTCCTAATCCAAAGAAAATAGATTATTTCTGAAAGCATATGAAGTGGTTTTTTAGCACGCTAATCGCTATAGCACAACATCTGTTTGAACTTGCTGGGCTATGAGAAACAATTGTTTCTTTATATATGAAAGTATGCGAGCATATGCGATTCATATAGTCTCAAAAAATGCATTACCTTTAAGACATACTTGTTTCACTGGACGATAAACTTCTATATAACGTTTATGGGATGTACTGGGAGAGTAATCATGATTATTTAACCTTTGATAAATTCTTTATGAATTAGCCAGAGTTCTGGCAATAGTTAGCTTAAGTCGGTGCGTTAAGTGGTTAATCAAATGTAAGGTTAATATTTTTGTATTTTGTCAGAATAGTGAGAGACACTACTTCATTTTAAAGTTAAAGTGAAGAAGAGTTTGGCAGACTACGCCTATTTTCATCTCTATTTTTCAGATTTCACGCCAGAGGTGTCTAAAAAGATACGTAGATAACAGATAGTTAATTATCCCTATGCAGGTTGGCAGATCAAGAGCTGAGAATCATGAGCAGTCCAAGAAGAACTTTTCAAGGAAACCCTCGAGTGCAAAATAAATAAATCATGTAGTTGTAGTACAACTGCAGTGAATAACTCTATCTCGTGGCCAAATTTTCACCGTACGGTTTTAAATACAACATTTACACGAATATATGTCTATCGTTATTTTTATTTACCATTTAAATGTTATACTTCATTTTGTATTTTGCAGCTTCTATTCTCTTCTTCTTAACCAGTTCACCATAATTAAGGTTTGTTCTCGTGTACAAGTATTCGTGATAAATAAACAAACAGACATAGGGAAAGTTGTGAGAATCAATTAGGCCCTTTGAGTGGTTGTTTTCACCGACATCATTCGCTGATCTGGTAATTTGGAGCTCTTCCATTACTGAAAAGCTTGGCACTTCCCCTTCTACTAGCTTCTTTTATTTTTCTCGCCGTCACCTGAGCTAAAAACAAAACAGCTCATCGTTCGGCACGAACGTACGTGTTGAACGTTATCGATTTTATGGTTAAACTCAAGAGTGTCCTTCCAACTTACGTGTTGATTTCTTTCATCTGAGTAATCAGCCAGAATTTATCAGCCTTTAATAAAAACTTTTATTTTCAGCGAGTTTTCTGTGGTGATGATAAGAGGTATAAAATAGCACAAATGGTTTGTCAGCTAATTAACAATGAGATTAATTATTTTCAAACGATTAAAGAATAAAAAATGCATTTTATTACTTGTTATTTATTATACTTAATTACGTATAACAAATAAAATTATTTTTTATGCATGTTTTAAAGAAGAAATGTTTTTAAATCAAAAATATGGGCATGAAAAACATATAAAAATATAAGATGTTAGTAAAAATACTCTTAATTAAAATTTTAATAGCATTTATCTAATACTTTTAATTTTTAAAAGAATGTTTGGAAATGGTCTTTTGTATGATAATGAGGGGGCTTAATTTCTTTATATTGTTGTTTTCAGCGCCTCAAGCTTTTAAGATTGTTTGTTTTTACATCTATATTTTTGGTAAAATAAAGAATTTTCTAACTTTCAGTACAATCTGATCTATCAGACAAGATTTATGACTCCATAATAATAAATTATTATTTTTAGCTGGTTTTATGAGTTGATAGCAAAAAGCTAAAAATCATAAAACAGTAGAAATACCTAACAGAAATTAATTATTTTCTATTCAAATGCAAAAGGTTAAAAAAGAAAAAAAATTCTTTAAACGAATTTTTTTCATGTACTAAAATATAGATTAATTTTTTTTGTAAAAATTTATTATCCAATTAATTAAGAAATTAATAATTTTAATCCCAATGTAAACAGTTAATTAATAAAAAGCAAATTATTTTATCCAGCTCTGCCATCAGAGTGTGACGTCAAATGCAGTAGCTAAGCGCAATATTTTTGGAATTTGAGATACAAAAAATATCATTTAGAAATTTGATTTCTCCATCTTCCCTGCTTCCTTTAAGTGCATCTTTAAGTACCTAAGGCCCTTTGTGAAAGAATCGTTGTTTGATAAACAGAGAACTAAAAGACTAAGCATAAAATCTATTAACGATTTTCTCTTATAAACGTCTGGGGAAAAAAGAGTTCTGACACCTTTTAGAAGACATTTCATATTCCCATTAATCATATTACTTTGTTTTCTTTTCTATGCTCAGCTTAAGTTTTTAATGGAATTTCCAGCTTTTTTTGCTTTATACATATAAAATATTGTAAACGCTTTCTTGTCTTCTTTTTTACCTTCGGAAACTGATATTCGTAGAAACCTTAGAAAAAAAATTCCATTTAAAATGCAAAAAACTGAAATTAGGCCTTTTTTTTTGGGGGGGGGGGTTCAAAATGAAATTCCTTTTACGCTGTTTGTTTATAATTCGCTACAAAAATTTTTTTAAGACAGAAGGTCAAAATGTAATAGCATTCAACATTAACTGAATTGATATATTTTACAATATCTCTAAAACATTTTAATGAAATTTCGTAGGAATAAGCAGTTATATAAAAGGAAAAAAAAGATGCTATGCAATAGCCATGGTTATCACCAATAAAACTCATAAGCCAAGAATATTCAGAACTTAATGTTTATCTTCCAATGACTTCTAATAACCTTATAGTCATATGTTTTTACAACGCAGTGTCATACTGAAAATGAGGCAGTTGATGCAGTTTTGGTGAGAAGACTGCTGAAGCTGAACACCAAAACATCTTTATCGTGGTCTGGCAAGCCAACCAATTGGATGAACATACTTGTTTCTAAAAGAGTTATTTAACTAGATGGCGATTAATATTATCTACCATAACAAAGGATAACGATGAACATTATCTGCAATAACAAAAAATCGAAATAAGATTGGCTTGTGATAAGTTTGAGGATATTCGATGAATACCTTGGACAGCTGGAATTCCTCTCTTCGATGAATAAATCGAAAAGTGGGATCTAAACTCTTTTCAACATGTCAATGAAATTCTTGGACAGCAAATCTTCCAATCTAGGTAATATGAGTTAAATTAATGAAAAAGTGAGATCAACTATCAAAGACTCATCAATTGCCCCTTTTAATGTAAAACAATGCGTAGTTAGCTTATAACTGTAAGACCTGCTCATACTCGATATTAGGGTCATTTTATGTTCCATTTTTCTAAGAAAGTATTAGGCATTCCTACGTTAATGAGACTTGCTGATAATCATGAGTTCGCAGCATGAATGTCATCTAATTTAATTTTATTCTCATATATATATATATATATATATATATACGCTTTCATGTCACATTTTATTGAATTGTACTTATTTGTTCTCGGATATTAAACAAAATGAGTTGATTCTCTTAGTTCTGAAAACCAGAGCATTATAATTAAGATACATTTTGTATAATAATTTATTTAATTTTATATTGACGTATTTTTATAACTAAATCAATATTATTATGATGTATAAACATTTCCCAAACTAATCTCTTTTTTGAAAATATGTGATTCGAGTTCGAAATGCGACGTTTAATCTGTTTCAAAAATTTACTGTAGAAGCTTTAATGGAAAAGTGGCTTATTTTAAATAAAAGCTTATTAATCTTTTATTCAATAGGAAGAATGTAATTTTAAGCTTATATAAAATATTGTATAAATTCCTTTCTTTATACTTTATTCTTATGTAATCTCATCTATTAATCATGTCAGTACAGATTTCGTATCAAAGACAACAATAAATAAAGAAAGACGTATTATAAAAATTTCTTTGTGTTATTTCACCAGTGCAGATTTAATAATGTTTTCCAAAGTCTTTTTTATCTTTTACACAAAGTATTCAAAAACGTGTTTCCAATAGTATTAAAAAGAGAAAACGGATTCTTTTTATTTTGTATTTAAATGACCAGCGACAGAAAAATATCTTTTATTATTTTATAAAATATTTCATTTGACAGTGAAAAATTTAAATTCATGTAAATGTTAAGTCATTGATAACTAGATTGCGTTTTCCAAGACTTTAATCTTTTAAGCTTATCACATTTAAATATAAAAAAAATGTTTAACAATAATTCATTTACAATGAATGAAGTATTCACATTATATAAAAATATGATTGTTATAATATCTAAACATATTTATTCTTTAAATTTAAAACTCCAATTAAAAGTTTAGACTCATATGAAAGTGAAGAGAATAAAATCCTTTACTCTACATTATAGAAAATATAATTACTTTCCGCATTAATATTGTTTATGTTATGAATGGCATAATTTCAGTTCTTTATTTGTTGAATAAATTGAGAACATCTGTTTCATCTTAAAACAAGTGGTATATCTTTAAGTAAAAGATTTTAATCCAGTGTTGTTTCGTAAATTTACATAACATTCAATTCATTAAAATTAGTTCATTAAATTTAAGTTATTTTTAAAACAGATTATATTTTCTGTGTTGGTTTTTACCATTAAAGACACGATGAACCAATGGAAACTCATCGACTTGAAATAATATTAATCACATCTTTGGAATAGAATTTTCCGGAAACCTTCACTTGTTTAAAATAATCATTCTGCACTAGTGTAATAAATTCTTCTCTATTTAAAAATAATCTTAGAAAATCTTCATTACCAATGTCATATTATTACATTTTAGTCTCTTAAATGTAGAGACTTGAGCATGGACACATCTTTGGAGACATTTGTTTTACATGACATGGGCACATTTGTTTTATGCAAGAATTTTAATGAACAAAATATATTTCATTATTACTTATGGCAAACTTATACGGAAATTTTTTTGTCTGTAAATAAAATGAACAAGCGTTCTAGAGTAAGATCTTTTCTAATTATCAAACTGATGATTGAACCATAGACCTTTTGTTTAATTGCCTACTAACATATAGCTTAGAAAAGAGTCAAGTGTTCAGAATGCACAAAAAACATCTGATTTCTGCATATTTCATATTTTTATTTGTAGCATTGTAAAAACAGCAGAAAAATTGAATAATTAAGTGTTTGGTTCCTCTTGTATTTGAAATAAAGTTCTTAAGATTTTATTAAGAACATTTATGTTACTTTACTTAAAAAATATACTTAATTTTTTTGTCTGTTTTATCAAAGACTACAAATTGCGTTATAATATTTCATCACATTTCACCGAATTCAATATTTCACCGCTTTTATATAAAAAAAACCCGGAATATAATGTAATTAAAACATATACAATATTTCTTTACAATCATTAGTTAAATCTTACTAAAGTGGCAAAGTTTATACTTTAACATGAAACTCTCTGAATGGTATGATGTTACAAATGTTTCCAAAGCTATATTTATTCAGTTTTTTTTATACAACAAGAACTTTGTAAGCTAATTATTAAGACTGTTTTGGTGCTTTTGCAAATGTCTATTTGTATTTGCCGCGTAGATGTTTATTATTATTATTATTTTGAGTCGTTATTTTCTGATTAGAAACTATCGCTTGGTAAAATAAATAGCCATGCTTAAAGTTGGAAAAGTTTGATTCATTTTTACCTATCACAAAATTTCTAGTTTTTTTCCCATTAAAAATGTGTAAATCTGGTGTATAGATAATTAAGATTATTCTTAACTCTATTTTTTTTATGAGTTTAGAAATGGAACCGGGGTGTTAAAAGCGATTTCACAGAGTTTTTTTCCTTCTTTCTAATAGTATTATTTTAAATTCTGTAACGCATTTCTTTAAGAGCAAAATACTCATGTATTTAAATTCGATTGGTGTTTTTCGGAAGGATTCGAGCAAACTAATTAGTGTCTAATTTGAAAATAGTTCGCATCTGTTTGTTCTTATCTTTTTCTACAATGTCTTTTCTATGATAACGGAATAATACAAGTTATTAAAAACGGAATAATACAAGGAATAATAAAAAAAAAACTGAATAATACAAGTGTGGCAAGAACTGGATAACTAAATATTTTGTTCTTGGTTAACGATACATACGCAAGTATATCAAAGTAACAGACTTTTATTCGTATATTCTATAAGTATTAATAATATTGCATAATTATTATTGTTTACTAATAGAAATATTTATAATTCTAATATAATTCGTTATAATTATAAATATGGCTGGTTTATATTCAAATGCCAAGCATTTACTTATGTTTGAATTGCTGAATCATGTCAATTCTGAAGCTGCAGAGTCGCTGAAACAAAGGAGGGAAACTAGCACTAACCTACAGAACTATGTCCCTATTCGATGTTCGCACATCCTTGTTCGGGCGCCTATATTAAATACTCAGAGAATGTCTGCAATTGCCCAAGAAACTCTCTCTAATATTCTCGATAACTGGAACCGTGAATGATTTTTTGTGGTCTCTATTCTTGTGATACATTTGTTTGGGAAAATGCGCTAGTGGCCTTTTCTTCCACACATCATTCTTATTTCGTTAAAATCATATGATTGTCAGCAGCTCCGATTCATTCATTCTAAGGGGGAAATACTTGTGGACATATAAAGAAAATTAGATAAGATTGACCATACAAAGAAAATTAGATAAGATTGACCATACAAAGAAAATTAGATAAGCAGAATGTCAGGCCTTGTTAGAAATAAGATTTACACTTCTTTTAATTAGCATTCTGTTTTGAATGATATTGTTTAACTAAAAAGGATTTAGTCCTAGAAAGTTTTTCCCCAACAATATGCATAAATGTAAGGTATTTCTTTTGTAAATTTGACTTGCACCGTTTTAACCTGAATTCCTTTAAAATCGTTCTTATTTTTGGCTTAGAAAATAACAAAAACTGTGGATTTTATCTAGTTCAAAGATTTCTTAACTAATCCTTGTTAACATGTCTCTTAGGAGATGGTTACGTCTTTGAACTATAACGTGACTTGTTTGAGTGATTCATTTAGTTGATTAATCTGATTTCTTTTGTGTTTAATTTGTTAACTATTTTAAAGGCAGTTCAATGCAAGGTAACATAGTTTATAAATTGTACACATTTTAAATTTCCTACATAATATTGATTTGAAGAGAGAATTTTTATTTTTCAAAAAAAAAAAAAGAAGATAAATGGGAAACATTTCTAAAAAGGCATATCATCGTTATAGCAAAATATCGAAAGTGAAATTCGCGAAAACATTTTATTGGCACAAAATACATCTATCATTTTCTCTCAATTTATTGTATGTGGTATATAATTGCTGTATGCTGTCACGAAATGCCATCTGTCGCTATTGCTTCCGGCTGTTGCAGTAAAACTTTGTATATTTTGATGTTTGATTTTTGATATAATAATGATGATATATTATATTTTTATGAACATATTTTTTGAAAACAGACTCAACTGAAATGATATAAAAACGTTTGCTTTTAAAAGCTTCAAACTGATTATTATTTACACTCATGATACTACAAATGATTCATCTAAAACACTTTGAAAGAAATCTAGAAATAAAAGCAAATGGATATTAAATTCATATTTCGATTCATGAAAGGACATTAATGCAATAGATGTGATCTTTTTTTTATTTCCTTAAATTATGCTTTCCGAAATGTAAATTTAAAGCCAAGTAATATAAAAGAAGAATATTTACTTACATTCAAAGTTATTTTCGACCGAAAGTCGCACTTTATTACCTAATTTAAAATCCTAAACTTTTCATCTTCTAAATTTTTTTAAAACTTTGCATCTTCTATATTCAGTAGGATAATCATGGACGTCTGGGTTGGACTAATGGATGAAAATGAAATTGTAAGCGACATTATCAGGAAGCAACTATTTATGTTTTAATATAAAAATTTAATGTTTATTTTTATTTTATAGCACTTAGCAGATGAACTTAATAAATGAAAATGTAATTGCAAGCGACAAGAAAAGGAAGAAGATTTTAATGTTGTAACGTTTTTTTTTTATTTTGAATGCTTAGTTTTATTTTATAATATTCAGCGCCTACGAATATTAGATTGGAATATTTACAGACAGATTTCTATATACATAGAAAGCAAATATATGAAAAAGCAAACATAGCAAATGGAAGAAAGAAATTTAACAATATTTCATAGTTAACCAGACTTCCCCTATCTCGAGGTAAGGGGAAATTTTGAGCAGGATAATGAGAAAGTACCAGATTCAGTAAGCAGGTTCTCGCTTCATCTAGGGGAACAATACTAGTAGTAATACTGGTAAACGGTCTCATCGATGATAATGGGATAAGCATCCTTTGGTAACCACTTCTATTAGACTGTTTAATTCACCCGGGAGGTTGACTGCTCGTAATAGAGGTTATTTTGCGCAGATTATAATTAACATAGGTCTATCATGCAAGCTTTCCAAGCAGAATCTCTCTATTATGCAATACATTCATCTCCACATAAAGAAAAGGGTATAACAGAGAAGAATGATACAAGACATAGTTATACACACTGCCCTTCCCCACCCCCTCCCGGGAAACACTTCAAGTATGGGGATGAAAAGTCGGCAGATAAATAAAAGGTATCTCCTTTTCATGGAGGATACAATCATGTTGATGTTGTCTGGTTAACAAGCACATCGCCGATTACGGATCTTATCTGTGTCAGTATATGCCGCTCGCAATGGAAGTTAATATGCGTCGGTCACATTACCGAATTTATTGTTCCCGGTGGCCAGGTCATCAGATTGTGTGGATTTTACGGTATTGGGGAGGTATATTCTTTGGGCTTAGGTATTACATCTTTAATCAAAAGAAAGAAGGGAGAAAACCGAGAAGTTATGCCTGACACTTTGTTGATTTGTAAAGCAGTGTCTAATGACGCATAAGTTTCTGAAATAAGAACGTATTACATTCTGATAAATGGTTTTAACTGAAAGAATTCACATTTGAAAAAAAAAAAAGAAAAAAGGATTAGAAACTTCGGATACGAATGGATCAGAAAAAAGGATTCAACAATCGCGATTAGCTTAAAATAATCATGTAAGATACTCGTATAATCAAGTATCTAATGTATTTAAATTGTTTCCAAAAGATTCCAGTCATTTTTGGAAACATTAAGAAGGATAGCAGTAAATCTTGATATTAGAAATGGAAGTACAACTGATTTAAAAAAATAAAAGAACAATAATCAATTTGATATAAAGAAGCGATTACACTTTAGAGTTTGATCATTCTAACAGAATGCAATAAAATTGTTTTTGAGACTTGTTAATCTCATTGTTCAAACCATCTAATTAAATTTCTTACTAAACCCTATTTCATAAAAAGTAATTAAAACTTCACTAGACAAGCATAAAAATCGCATTTCTATGAGTACAGACAAGCTTTTATGACGGAATAACTTATTTTGTGTTTGTCGATATGAATTAAAAATATGCTGTTTTATTAAGCGTCTAGCTTTCTCTTTTGTTTTTATGAAGTCACTAGTTAATTAAAATATACTTAAAAGTAGCAAAACTTAAAGAATTTTACTATGTACATAATTTTTTTTACCAGCAAAGTTGTAAAATTAAGAAAAGCATTTAAAAGATGCTCTTCTTCCTAAGATATTTCTCTCAAGTTTCAGTTTAGTTAAGAATTAAGGCAATCCTCTCAATTTTACTTTGGTAGAATTTTTTTTGAACTGTTAAAAAAAATTAACAAATTACTGCATTTGTGAATGACACATATGGCATAAAAACTTTTAAATGCCCAAAATTAATTAGAAATTTATCTTCGTTAACTTTTTGCATATTAATAATAATAATGAATTTCTGGTGTTAAGTAGGTTACTTCTTTTAGAAGAAACGTTTTCTACCTTACATTTATTCAAAGAAAACTTTTTTCCCAAGAGGATATATTTCCGAGTTCCTTTAATAAATGATTTGAAAAATTCTAAGAATTAAAATATTCTTTTTTATTAAGAACAAGAATTCTTCTTTACTGCTGAAAGATACAGAAATAAAATCATTCGATACGAACTGAAATTTCATTAGTTAATTAATTTTTCTCTGGAAAATTCCTTGCTGCTGAGTCGGAAATCATTCGATTATTCGGCTACATTTGATGTAAAATTTTGAAAATGATACACTTAACTTTAATGAAGTAAGATTGTAACATTATTTCTTATCATTTTTATAACGCAGTGAAAGTATTTTCATTTTTTACCTCCGATTCTCGATAAAATATTTTTATTAAAGTACCGCTTTTGGAACTTCAGACAGAATGATTTAAAAACGGTTATTAAGTAAAATAATTTGGACAAATTAATATTAAATATTTAACTCTTTAAAAAGGGAAAATTTAACGAATTTATTGATTTATCATTAAATTTTGATTTCTCCAACTTTAACTTTCTCGTGTATGAAAAGAAAGTGTTTTAATCATCAAAAAAATTGAACTTCGAGATTTTAATGAATATTTTGATGTTTCAAACTGTTTATATCATATACGCGTATGATTATTAACATTGCTGGAGTCCGGGATTAGGGGTAGCGCGTCTTCCCCGTGATCTGGGAGTCCCGGTTTGGGCATGGTTGTTCTTTTCCCTGTGTTCCATCTGTAAGGTGTGAGAATGAGTCCCCACCCCCTATAAAAAGGGGTTGTGCAAGCGAGTGTGTGAGTGTCATCTTCATATGAGCTAGAAGTCAGAAGCGGACACGACATCATCATCATTATTGATATTATTAATATTAGTGTGTATGATCATTATCATTTATCTATTTTATTTGCTTGGTTTTTGTCTAAGATTTATCTATCCATCATAAATTGAGAGGATTTTTAGGCTTTTTGAAACCGAAAAATTTCACCATTTTTAATATCATGCCTGTCATCAATTTTTGGAACCGTGAATAAAAACGACCCATAAAAATTCAGTAAGCTTGATGGAGTAAATTTGATATGCGATCTTTACGTCACAATCAAATTGTAATTTTATATAACATTTCGTATCAAATTTGTCTGCAGTAAATCAATTTGTTTATCTATTTGTGTGAGCCTAAATATGCTTTCTCAAGAGCGTAACGAGTTCAAATGATAAAATTTGGCATATAGATTCTTGGCTAGAGTTGTAGATCTGTACAGAAGAATGAACAATATTATCAGAAGAGTTGACATTTTGTCGATCTGTCCATCATTTCTCTCGCAAATGCGATACCTTAAAAACATAAAAGAGAATGGGCAAATTTTAGTATATGATCTTTCTGTAAAATTATAGATCTGTGTCTACTTTTGGATAGACTGCTGCAGGTTTGTTTGCCCGTTTGTCTATGAATACGGCAACTCGGAAAGTAACTACAAAGCTAAATTAAATTTAGCATGATGTCTTTACACCAAAATTGTAGATCTATATCAGATTTTGGAATGTAATCTATCAAAAAGAAATTCAAAATATAGAATCTATTCTCTTTACTGTTTCACGAAGTTAAACACGAAATGCCTTGTAATAATACGATAAAGTTGAAGGGAGGACTTTGTTGTGCTGGCTTTATGATGTAATGCTTATTATACACAAGGCCAAAAAAAACTTTCTCTGTTTAGATGCATGAGCAGTTAAAACTAATTAAGAGGGAAAAATAGTTGAAATTGTAATAAAAATTGCTAATTTAATTTTGTTAGTTAATTCGTTAGTTAGCTATAAAACAGTTAATTGTAAAAGTAAAAAATAGTTATAATAATAATAATATGGCTAATTTAATTGTATTTTTTATTTTATTTGAGAGGCGCCATCTTTTAAGATATTTGAGAAATAATTAATTTTAAAATTCCATAATACTTTTTAGGTATAGAGCGACACATTTTTTTTTTCTATTTGGAGGCATCTGTAGCTGAAACTAACTATCAAACTGCAACAATATTTTTTATATAAACTAATAAATAGTTGAGTTCCATAAAAAAATTACGAAAAAATTCCAGTGCAATATTTTGTACAAAGGGAAGATCAGCATATAGAAAATATTACACGTAGGAGAACTCCATGGTTGAGTAATAAAAAAATTATTTTCTGTGATTTTCATAATCTACGCTATTCATTTCTTCATTTGCTTTTTTTGTCTCTCGAACTTTAATAAAATTTTACACAATCCATTTTCACTAATTAATTGTAATTATTGATGTGTTTATAATTTCGACAAAGTCAACATGTTATCTATCGGCGACTTTTGTTTTTAAAATCTTTTGAAGAATTCAAATTCCTATACTTTCGACAGCCTGCGCATGAAATTTGGTTTCATTTTATCATTTTGTAACCACTCTGTATATTAAGGTATCAATATTTGGCAACTTTTTTAAACTGTTCTATTATAAATAAAATTTTAGACATTGCCGTCTGGTTTAAAATTTAGAATTCTAAGACGTTACAGATGCTATTAATTATAACTGATTAGTTATCTGTAATCGAATTAAATTGACAGAAATAAGATGTATTTTTTCATATCCAGAAAGAACATTTAAGAGACTTAACAACAGAATAATTATATAACTATATTAATAATTAATATAAATATTTTAATTAAAGTTGATAAGTTTGATAGTAATTTTTAACTCAGCTGAAATTTCAGAACATTAAGATTCTATACATTTTCATATAACTTTTCAAAACTATTTCGTAGAAAAAGCACACTCATTTACTGAAAATTAATTTGGAAGTTTTACGAAAATCCATTCACTAAAAAATAATATTCTAAAAAACCTTAAGCAGACATATCAGAGTAAGTTTTTATAAAACAGAGACACATCTAAGAAAAGAAAATAAGAACTAAAAGAAATGCTTTATCAAAATAGTTCAAAATATAAAATCTATTCTCTTTACTGTTTCACGAAGTTAAACACGAAATGCTTTGTACTAATACGAGAAAGTTGAGGGGAGTTGAGGGAAAGTTGTGCTGGCTTTATGATGTAATGCTTATTATGCACAAGGCCAAAAAAAAAAAAAAAGCTTTCTCTGTTTAGATGCATCAGCAGCTAAAACTAATTAAAAGAGAAAATAGTTACAATTATAATAAAAATTGCTAATTTAATAATTCATTGACGTCTGGTTTAAAATTTTGAATTGTAATTATAGAAATACAAGTCTTTAAAAAAATTCAAAAACTACTTTAAAATGCTTCAATCAAAACACAGTTATTTTATTTGCTTTAATATTAATTTTTTTTGGATAAAAATGGAAATTTGCTTGGCGTAAAAGTTTAGACACGATTAAGAGTTTCTGCGAATATTTGTTAGCATATGCAAGTTTGAAAGAGATGGCGTCTTATACTTCGAGTTAGTTCATTTCTGCAAGAAATAATACTTAGAAGTCGAGATGCCGCCAGCGAAAGAAATTCAGCCAGATGAGGTTGCAAACATTTTGGCGATTGAAAGCAGAAGGCAAGTTCGGCTCGGATCTTTCGGCTTCTATAGACTGATCAAAGACATCTGTTTATCGAGTTTCTTCTAGCGGCTCTATATATAAAGCAAAACGCAATTCTGGAAAGCCGCTTGGGATAAATAAACGCGATAATAATCCAATTCAAAGATAGACGAGTACTCCAAAATTGAATTTTCTTGGAATTCAAAAATCATCGAGACTCTCTATATCAAAGGATACGATTCGTAGATGAATTTTGTAAACAGGGACAACGGTTCATCGCAAATTCAAAAAAGAAATCAGCTCTGAAGTCGTATCATAAGATAAAAGAATGTTGCGGTTCGAAATGGCAATCATTTAGCGATAAAATTGAAATGACATTTAGCAATGAAAGTGACTATTGAAGTGACATTTAGCGATGAAAGTGACGACTGAAGTGACATTTAGCGATGAAAGTGACGACTGAAGTGACATTTAGCGATGAAAAAAATGTGGACTCTGGATGGTCCGAATTGCTGGGCACCGTACTATTATAACTTATGCAAGGAATCTTGGTGTTCTTTTCTTTTAATACCAGATAAGATGGTGGCTTAGTGATGGTTTGGGCAGCCTTTTGCCATAATGGACAAGTATTTCCGCACTTTACCAATGGTCACCAAACATCACATTATACTAAGACACTGGAGGATAACCTGCTGCTATTGGCTGAAATTCTGAATGGCCCTCACTGGAAAGTTCAATAAGATATGTTTCGATTCATACTAAAAGCAACACAGAAGTTTGCTTTAACTTTTAGAATATAAAAGTTCTCAACTGACTAGCATATAACTCAGAGCTTAACACATTAGATAATTTTTGGAGAATACTGTGTCAAAAAATGTGCAGTAATGGTAGATAATATTCTTTTGCAAATGAGTTCGAGCGATCTATTGCGGATGTATGGTAAGAAACTATCCGAGATTTAATTTCTTTATGGAAATTCGTGTTCATGAACAAATCAACAAGACCGGATGAGTAGTCAGATTTTCAAATACTATTTATTTTAATTCAATTTAATTTTTGTCAAAGCTTTTGAAATGTTAATTTTATTTTTATTATCTTAATAACTCGCAATATGCTCAAATTAACATTTATTGTTTATAATATTATATATATATGTGTGTGTAACACATTAAATTGAGTCGTGTTAGCAAAATTGAATTAAATGTATTTTGAAATCTCTATGCATTTGTTCATTGTCTGAACTTTTGCGTTGCTGTGTACTTTGATATGATGACATTTTGATACAAAATATAAACACGAAGTAAATCGATAAAAATGTAGCTAAAATCCTGTTTTATTGTAAAAATTTAAAATGAAAAATTTTATCCCTAAAAGCGATGCAAAGAATATTGAAAGAGACAACACTAAAAAAATTGTAAGGATGTGGAAAAACATTTTGTCTGAAGTGCATAAAAAAATGTGAGATCTTAAACTATTATGTGTTATTTCATAAAATTTTAGTTCATTCACTTTTCTCTAAGAGCATTTACTTGTCTGTTTGGGATTTAAGAAAATTTTTTAAAAAAATTGTTGGAGATAAGGCTTATGACGGCACTTAATAAAAAAGCCAAAGTTAACTTTATTGAATATTTTCTAAAGAGACGATATGCAGACTATGCGTTTCGCAAACAACATTAAGAATATAATTCAACGAAATCTCTTTTTTTATCTCATGCTTGCTGAACGAAATACTAAGAAAACTTTTAAAAGGATAGGAAATCTAGTTTTGATTTTTTTTAGATGCGTAAATTGAGAGGTGCAAAAATTTTAGTCCTGCAATATGAACTATTTCTTGAAATATTGTGCGCAGATATTTTAAGTTGTTCTGGATTTCCTAGATTAGAGAACGAAATGATGTAAGGGAGGGAATTTAGTTTTCCGACAATGAAACTTTGAAATTTCGAAAGTTTGGAAGATATAAATTTCAACAATTTTATATTGCACTTGTAGAATTATTTAGGTAGAATATTTTTATTTATTTTTCTTAATAATGCATGCTGTCGTTCTATTAATACTTTTTCTGTGCATTTTTAGCTCTTCTTTTTATTTTATCTTTACATAAAAGCATAAACGAATTTTTAAGTCTAATTCGGGATTAAAATTTATATGAAATCACAGGTCAAAAGAAAGTGCATACAAACCCTTTAAATCAGTTCCCTGAAGTAATACAAGTTTACTGTCGTTATTTTTTCCTCGAGGAAACTAGATAGTATACTTTGCATATACGAAATTTTACTTTCTCGAACAGGAATTATATAAAGTAATGCAAACATAAAAAATTCGTCTGGGAGGTTTTGATGAGTCTGCACACTCAGATTACTTTTCCAGACTATGTTTTACTGAGTACAAGAAATTATTCTTGGAATTATTTCTTTTTATCACTGAGCACTATAATTCATAAGCTAGAAAGGTGAAGAAGGTAATACCACTCAACAATGAGAATGTTGCTTGCCATCAAATTTAATATATGGCTTCAATACTGGAATCGTACTTTTGTATCAAATTTTAAGTCACATTCTTGGGTATTTGAACGAATTAAATAAAAATCTTCAAGCTCTTTGGATGAATTTTATTATATACAAATTACACAATATTGTTCAGTTCAGTTTAATTATATTAAAATTATTCTTATTAATTTTAAAGAAACAGAAGGGCTATTTTGAGAGGGACCTCGCAATTTTGAACCACGGCCAGAGGACGAGGACATCGTCTGAGCTGATACCCCATCTCAAAACTTCCGCACCACACCAGAGGGAGGACATTTGGTGAGAGGTATATAATACCCATTATTGTTTAATTATATACCAACTCAGGTATATAATTAAACAATATTGGGTAAAGAGTATATAATAAACAGTGGGGGAGGGGACGTTTGGTCCCAACGGATTTTACCTGCACCAAACTAGCTGGCACGATGGTTCTTCGGCGAAATCGGGTATCGAACTTGAAACCTTCCGGTTTCGAAGCCGACCTTCGCACATTTTTATAGACATGTATCAAATTAAGGACCAAATCAGTCAAAAAGAAAATATGTTATTCCAAAAGGCATATTTTCTAAATCTAAATACAAAACGCGAATTGTTGTGTTTGAATACTAGAAAGTCGGAAATATTCACTACCACAGATTAAAATTAAAGACTGTCTAAATGTATTTTGAAGGACTTTCTTATACACTTTTATTCATCCTGACTTGTTTCATGTCTGTTAAGGAACCTTGCAATCGACTTTTCACTGGTTATTTTGTGCGCTAGAATTTTGAAAGTTTGCACACTCGTGAGATCTTAATGACCGTATATTATTTTATAATTTCAGATATTGTTTATCTATTAATCGAATAATTTAATTGTATTTTAATTCTAATAGAATGGTGTTAGCAAACGCAACAAAATTAAACAAACGTCTGCAATATTTAAATTATTCACCCATAAAAACTTATTTGACAATCCATAGAATGGACGATATAGAGGCTATTAATTATAACTGATTAGTTATCTGTAATCGAATTAAATTGACAGAAATAAGATCTTGTATTTTTTCGTATCCAGAAAGAACATTTAAGAGACTTAACAACAGAAAAATTATATAACTTATTAATAATTAATATAATTATTTTAATTAAAGTTGATAAGTTTGGTAGTAATTTTTAACTCAGCTGAAATTTCAGAACATTAAGATTCTTTACATTTTCATATAACTTTTCAAAACTATTTCGTAGAAAAAACATACTCATTTACTGTAAATTAATTTTGAAGTTTTACGAAAATCCATTAACTAAAGAATAATATTCTAAAAAACTCAAGCAGACATATCAGTGTAAGTTTTTATAAAACAGAGATATCAAAGAAAAGAAAATAAGAACTAAAAGAAATGCTTTATCAAAATAGTTTTTACAACAAGCAACAAAATATTTAATAAGAGTTTAACGGAAAATTGATGGTTACTACGATGCTTTGTGCTTTAATAATTAGTTTATTATATTTATTTGCATTTACATTAATTGCAAGAGAAGTATGACAAAATGCTTAAGCTAATGGTTTTTTTTTAGTTTAAGATGACAAATTAAATCAGTAAGAAAGAGATCTGATTTCTTTTCAGTGGCTAATAGTTACAGAAATAAAAACACAAATATCGGAAAAATTGAAGAGTTTTATTTAATAAAGTTAGTTCTAAGTTACTGGTGAATGTTAGCCAAAGCCATTAGCTAATGAATCTAGAATAAAATCAGCCATGCTGTTTTCAATTTCCTAGTATACATATGTAACGCATCTTTTTTTTTTGTTGTTAAGGTAGTTGTATGGAATCAAGAAGAAATTTTGAACCTCCACCTTTTAAATGAATTATATGCAAATTTTGACTCGGATCTATCACTTCTATGTCGAAACGACATACTAAATTTCATTTATCTAACTTGTTTTAATTTTTCACGTTCACATACGCACAAGTAAATAGTCAACCCTTTGCCGTATTTGATTCCAAGTTCAGATAAGGTGTATTATTCTGCTTATAAACAAAATATTATCCAAATAGCTCGTTGTTATGTGCTTTGTGAATTACCATGCTCATATGCATATGAATGAATGGAGAAAGTGACAAAGAATCAAACCGTTGCCGGAATAGGTCTAAAATTTGATTAAAACACATGATTCTCATGATAAAACCAAAAGCGAAAATGTCACCCATAACGCTCGTTGAAGTATGGATTTTGAGATATTATACTCACGGACAAACGGAGGTAGATACAGACAAATGCCTCTTCGTAAAGTTGAGCCCACGATTTTATACACACCTATAATATTGATGTAATGAATACGCAGTATTTTTCATTCATATAATTTGTTCATCGTTTCCAAAAACAAACATAACTCCAAAATGTTGATTCAAAATTTTTGATAATAATAGTACTTTCTCTTTGTATTTCATATTCGAGAATGTAAAAGAAAACTGTGTGAAATATAAAGAATGATATAAATTTTTTGTAACTAATTACCAGCGTAATACCCAGAGAGAAATTATAATTTTCGAATTTGAAGTAAGTAATTTTTAAAAGTTTCTAAAACTTAAACATGTTTTTTTTTCTAATTATATAATGCTTTTAAACATTCTTGAGCTACCATATATGCAATTCTTTTTTGTTTTTTAAATTTTATCACAGAAAACAAAACCTAAGTGTAATTTTTATTTATTAGATTTATTGAATTATTTTAGATATATTTACTATATTAAATTTTGATTTCAATTGCGCTTTTTAGGAATGTTTACAGAGAAATGATAATATTTTAATTTTCTGATGGAAAAAATATGCTAGTATCGATTGCGTCAGATTCCAAGCAAATGATTGCGAAATGAATCGACACACTAAAAAAATTTTCTCGAATGTCGTAACGATATATAAAGAAATTAATAATTTTTAATGAATTTTCGTTGTTTGTCTGTTATTGTTATACCGGTTGTAACTGCTTTTGTATATTTCATGGTTCAGTTTTACGATTTCAGACGATTTTTCACAGTCTGTTCTTTTGACATTGTGATTTTGTTTATTGCTATTTTGTTATTAACTAAGAATTTGTGTGTAAGTGGGTGAACATTGACTGGTAATTTGAGATGGGGCATGGATTGTTTAATTTTAGCATTTATTTTATGAAATAGCGTTTAATTACAAATAGTGGTATTTTAAACATCCATAATTTCGGCTTTCTTTTGAAGCGTTAGAAGTCGATATTTTCATATTCTTAAGGAAATGTCAATTTACTAAATTTACCTTTAATTGTAAATAGCTGGAAAAACTATCTCAGATACATACCACTGGTAGCAGAGAACAATAGTACTTTCACACTGAGAAAGAAGAAAACAATTTTCTCACAGAAAAATAGAAAAATTAACAACAGCAACAACACACACATCATAACAAAAAAACAAACCCAAACATTTTGAATATTTCATACCATGAACTCAGCCCATAATCCCAGACGCGGCTGACAATAAATGGAGGACGAAGGATAAGATATAATTTTCTCTCAGATGGAGAGAAAATTGCATATACGTAAGGAAACGTTAAATTGCCAAATTTACCTTTAATTGTAACCGTCCGTTTTTAAATAGCTGGAAATACTATCTTAGATACATACCGCTGGTAACAGAGGTCAATAAAACTTTTACACTGAGAAAGAAGAAAATGAAATGCAATTTTCTCTCAGATGGACAGAAAAATGAACAACAACAAAACACACCCTGACATTGTGAATATCCCATACCATGAATTCAGTCCATAAGCGATCCCAGACATCGCTAGCATTCAAAAGGATTTTTACATTGACAAAGGACAAGATAAAGATACTATTTTCTCTCAGATGGAGAGAAAAATATACAAAAGTATAACATCTAAATGTTCCATACCACGAACTCGATCCATGAAGCCATCCCCGATACCGCTGGCAATAGAGATCAATAGGACCTTCACACAGACAACGGACAAGATAAAAAAAAAACTATTTTCTCTCTGATGCGTCAAAAATATACAAAAGTAAACGACATCTAAATGTTCCATGCCATGAACTCACCCCATAAACCTTCACAATCATCGCTGGCCATAGAGATGAATAGAACTTTCACATTGAGAAAGAACAAGATGGAGATAACATTCTCTCTGAGAAGAATAAACAAAATCTACAAATGAAAACAACATCTATGTCTTCCGTGCCATTAACTAAACCTATCCTACTCTTGAATCAGTTATTACCTATTTTTAACAAAGCAGAGATGATATCGAGTTGCACACATAAGAACGTACTTTAGAGCGGAACAAAAAAATGCAACCGATTTTATTTGATCTCAAAAAGAGAATCAATCTATTAGATGTTCAGTACTTATGATACTTGAAGGAATTTTTTTTAAAAAAATGAAACTTATAGAAATTAGGACCAAAAATGACGCATTATCGTGTACAGTTTATTAATAAGCAACTTTTTAAGACGAATATCGTCGAAACATTCATCGCTGCAGACGAGATGTCACGTATTCTTAGAATTACAGTCAACAGGCTTCTCTGAGCTGGAACTGGACTCATAAACAAATTAGTTAAGTTAGTTTGATTCTTGTATAGAGCAAAAAAAGAGCCCTGAAACTGACGATGCTGCGCTAAACAAAAGTGTATTTGGATATGTTAATAGATACCTGCAGAATAGTTTCACTTTCTGTCTGTACCTGAATTCTCCATATAGAGCAAAGTTACTATTTGCCTTTTCTGGAGCTTACACCTAATTTGTCAGTAGCGATAAATGTGATAAATATGTTTTACTGTACTCTGTACTCCATCCTTCTGATTCATTCTTAAATTTTGTACTTATTAAATGAAATTCTAACTGAAACTTAACACGCAGAACTTAAGAAATAGCAACTAAAATAGTTTCAATTAACTTTTACCAGTGTATTAAAAATAAATTAATTTAATTTAATTTATTTTCTACTTTTGACTTTTTAATTTATAATTCATTTTTATAAATAATATTGATTCTGGAAACCAATTATTTCTTGGATTCACTAATGGAGGGTGCATCCGTCATTAATCAAAATTTGATTAGGAAATCCATTAACTGATAACTAAGCACTGACAATGCCAAAACAGTGTTTTGTCATCGAGACACTTAAGTGTATAAATTAATCTTTAATATTTTTCAAAATTCACGACTACAAATATTATACAATCTAAAAATTTATCTTTGTCACCGTCATCCTTGAACAGAGAATAAATAACTGTACAAAATTTCAAAACTTTAAAGCATCAGAAAATGGTTCAAAAATCAATTTCAAAAATGTATTCTTACAAGCACGAAACAACCCAATTTAAATAAGCGAGCAGAAAATTATAAATCCTTCAAGATATCTCTAAGCAAATGTATTTCCTAATTTGGGGAATCGATATTCAACATTTTTCAGAATTTTTTAAGTGGAATATTTATAGAGCCGGATGTCGAGAACTCAAAGCAAATGATGCTGAGTAATAATTAAATTAAAAAAAAACTCTGTGGGTATATCGTCCCAGTAAAGCGAATGCATTAAAAGCAACGGTAATTCAAGAAAACATACTTTCACTTTACATTTGTAATTTTCGTCCTTTAAAAATAACGTTGTCTTATTTTTTTTAGTTGTTTAATGACATTACGAATCTTTTAGTAGTTAAAGATACTTGTAGACTCAACGTGAATTCCGAAGGAATTTCTTGATCTGCAGTTTTTGAGTGGGTGGTATGTGGTAATAAACTCTTTCGATATATCCACGATTAATTCAAGTTATTGGAGTCAAATAAAATTTCTTCTCGCATTTTCCCCCTTTCGCTTTGTATTACTTGAAATCTTTGAATACTTTATTAAAGAAGTTATTTATGTTTGTATCTTGTTCAATGCTTCTTTCACTTAATATCTTGTTTAAGTGTTCTTAGAATTATATTCACATTTCTATGAAAAATGCCTTGGGGAATGGGATAGGTTCAAATATGTTTTGGAGGATGTTAATGCATACTCCGGAGAGACTTTTTAGTAAATTTTAATCAATTTAAAATTAAGCGAAATTTTAGCTTTTTCCGAGTTAACTCGCAAAAATTTTATTGGATCAAATCAAATTTTTTACAATTTAAAAATTAAAGTAAATTTCTTTTTAACTATATTAATGTGATGGCCTTACTATTTTTAAAAAAAAAATGTTGAGAATTTTTGAAAAAAAATTTCATAATTTTCAACAAAGAACTTCATTTTCGCAATACATTTGAAACATCAAATATTTAATTGCTTCATTTTTTACATTGTTGAAAGATAAGAAAAAGAGATATATTATGTTATGTTAATTATCTGTACAATTTTGAGGATAACATAAGGAATCAACTAATGAAATTACATTCCAACAAAAAACAATATGTTGTTTGATAAGATCAGCCATACCTTTAAATTTTTAATAGTATTACGATGTCATGAGATTCGACTCCCTTAAGAAGGTCCATGAACAAAATAAATCGAACAGGTTTAAAATAATTTTAACAAAATGGCTTTCGTATTCTCTCATAATCTATGGCTAAAATATATAGAGTGAGCATAAATGATTGACCGTATATTAAGCATTTATATCTTCAAAACTATAACACATAATATTATAAGTAATCCACGAAAGCGGAGAAACAGACTTTTAATGTTTAATGTGTGAATTTTTCATAATATGTCAAACATCGAATCTGTAATGAAGTTTGTTAAACGCATCTTGAAGTTTACATTGTCAATATGTAGTATTGGTTAGTTCTTTATGTTCATTGTCTGTATTTGGCAATAGGGACTTTTAAACAAGTTGTTTGATGTGATCCTATAAAAGGAAATCATATTAAGTAAAATCAGGAGACCCTGGAGGCCATGTGACGAAGAATAAATCTGTATTATCTGCACTTCCAATCCAGTGTTCTGGAAGTTCCTCGTTTAAGTAGTTAAGAACATCCAAACATATATGGGACTGGTCTTAATCATATTAAAAGTTAAAATTCGTACTGTTCTCATGTAATTGGGAAATAACCATATTTCCAATATGTATAGATAATTGCCATCTCTTAAACGATATTAAAGATGAATGAATTGAATTTATTTTAATTTAGGATGAAATTTGAATCTATTTTAAATCAATTTTGAATTTATTTTGGCTTTATTAGAAAAGTTTTGATGCAGAATAATCCCTGGAATCAGGAATGTTTTGCTGGCGTCCTGGCATAGGGGTAGCCAGGCAGCCCCGTGATCTAGGAGTCCTGGGTTCGAGTCCCCGTTTGGGCATGGTTGTTCTATCTTCCATTATTCTCTCATGGTTCTATGTGTGAATGTGCCCTCCTGTAGAAAGGGGTTGTGCAAGCGAATGAGTGATGGGTGAGTAGTTGTACTCTTGGCCGTAGTTGGCGCTACTAAACAAACAAGAGACGCTCCCCCACCGGCTTAAATCGCTGTCTTCGTAACAGCGGGCTTGTCATTGGCAAGTGCCATAAGAAACAACGAAACAAACAGGAATGTTTTATATTAAAAAATAACTTAATTAAAGTAATAATTAAAATTTTGATTTCTGCATTCGCCTTATATCTACTACTGCTATATTCTTTGTGTTCTTATGTACATAGAAAAACGAATTCATATTACGACGATATAAGCCCGAATAAAGAGGCTAGATTAAGTATTACCACGATATAAAGGATTTTCCTCGTAACTGTCCCTTGCATTTACATGAAAGGGTGCATATAATGTATTTCAAAGAAAATAGAGAGCACGTTTCCCACAACATCGAATAATTGAACATGGAATATAGTAAAGGTCTACAATTTTCAAAAACACATACAAAATTTCTTTTCAGATTCTCTCGGGAGAATATAGAAAAAGTATTGTAATCGTAAAAAAATACTAACTCGAGATTTTGACGAATCTCCAAGTTTCGGATCTCCCTGAGATAGAAAAACATATTTTTGACTTTCTGTCTGTTTGTCTATCTGTCTGTCTGCGAACACGATAACTTAAAACACTGTGATCTAGATGGCTGAAATTTCATATATGGACTTTAGTCTAAATTTATAGATTTTTACTAAATCTTGAACGAAAGCCATTCAGAGGAAGTTTGTCTGTCTGGTTGTTCAAGCACAAGTGATCTTGAGGACAACAGAACGTAAAGAACTTGGTAGAATAAAATTAGGTATTTAGATTTAGCATCTAAAATGTAAATTCTTATAAAATTTTAACTAGCCAAATAAGTCAGAAGGTTGACTGTCTTTCGTTCTGTACTTTTGCTTGTATGTAAAGGCAATAATTCATAAACGCAATGACTTAAATGAATGAAATTTGGTATTTTATCTTGTGATTACAACTGCAGCTCCGTGTCAAATTTTGGTTTGAATCGGTCTATAAAAAGGCGCCCAAAATTCATATTCACACGATATGTTCAGTGAAAAAGGTAGATTCGAGCCAAAGATTGATATTTCGTTGCTATTATTAGCCAAAGCCATGCAAGTCATTCGTGGTTATTTACCCAAGGTCTATAATTTTATGCGAAGAGAAGGGGATACGACCTTTATTGGAAAGTATGCGAGAAAGTATCTAGGGGACCACTGCCACTCTTTTATAATTGGTTGTGGTTTTACTTCGTCGTATATGAACTATGCAAAGAGAAAGTATTATAATTGTCAAAAAATTCAACTCGAGATTCTGAGAAATCTCCATGTGTTAGACTGTCCTGAGTCCGAAAAAGGTTGATCTAGTCGGGTGAAGTTTGGCACATGGGCTTTAGACCAGATCTGTAGATTTTTGTTAAAATTAAATTTTGAACGAAATCCATTTACATGAAGTTCGTCCTTCTGGCTGTCCGTGTACAGGTGAACACAGTAACTATAAAGCGTAAAGATCTAGAAGAATAAAATTTGATACACAGTTTTAGCATTTAAAACGTAGATTCTTATCAAAGTATGAGCCAAATATAGGAAAGCGTTGATCGTCTGTTGGTCTATTCTTTCGCATAGATGATTACTCAAAAACGCAATGATCTAAATATATGAAATTTGGTCTGTGACCTTGTGACTACTAATGTAGTTCTGTGTTAAATTTTTGTTCTAATCGATAGGTAAAAAAATTGTCTAACATAAATATTAGACTTTCCAGCACTCCCGTATTAACTAAATGACAACGTAATTCAGTAAATTCAGTAATTCAGTAAATACACTCAATTGACATTTGGTAAGAGATCGATATTTTAAAACTATCGTTCACCATTGAAATGAAAGTAATATACACCTACACCATTTTCTTTTTTTTTGCATCACGAAGCACAAAACTCTAAAATAAAAATTTGAGTATTTGGAGCATTCACGGCCTTGCCCAATGTCAACAATTCTATGCGAAGTGAAGGGATAACACTTTTATTAGGAATTATGCGAAAAAGTTTTGAAGAGACCTCTCCCATTGGTTGAGTTATCGTTTTCACATTGATATTTACAGACGCGCAGACAGATAATCAATGTGATGACAGATTTATCTCAAAATTGGAAAAAGATTATAATATTGGCGTATAGACCTGTTAATAAAATTCATTCATCTAGCAATTAGAATTCCAATTGATGAGATAATATACTTTATGCAAACAGATCGATTGACCCAAATTGACTTGCTAACAGGTTTGATTTCAAATTCGATACAAATCTATAATTCTAATAATAGCCTTATAGCGGCTAATATATATCATAATTTGAATATTCTTGCTCACATGCGCATGGACGGAGAGACAGACATGGATCCTATCATGGATTTCATGTAAAAGTTTATAGAAATCAATAATTTTTTATAATCTCTACAAATTAAATCTCATTTTTCTAATAACATTTTTCACCATAAATGATGTCTTTTCGGAATGAGGAAGACCTAAAACGTTGAGATTCATTAAATCTCGGAATCGAAGTTTTCCATGCTTATACTGTTTTTATTTTTTAAAACTTCGTGCATGAAAAAGTAGAAACAATGTTTTTCTTTTTAATTATAATATTTCTTTTTAATTGAATGTTCTTATAAATTTTTCTAAGAAAAAAAAGTCAGATGGTAACGGTTTCGGATCAACTTATAGATTATTTCTATATATTCCCTTGGTTCTTACTAAATTTTACAGAGTTTGACATTTTTTCGTGAAGAAAATCGAGTTTATTTTGTATCGTCTGGAATGTTTCAATTTATTCTTTCGGTAAATAAAAGTTTTTCAAACTTTAAAGCATTTCCTTTATCCTATAAGGATTTCGTGCTAGATTTATTTTACATGATATTTTGTGTAAAGATACAGTACACAATACCTAAACATTTTACTTTCACACATAATACATTATATACAACAAAGTATTTTAAATACTTCTGCATGCAACATTTCAGTATTTTGTTATAACATCAGTAGAACATTACAAATATTTACTTTAAGGTACGAAAGTAGAAACGAAACTTCTATTTAAAATTAACTGAATTTGAAATTAAATTATGTGACTTTTGAATATATTGCTAGCCCCTCAAACAAGAAGTAGACGGAATATTTTTTGAAACATAATATAGCCAGACTAATAAAAATATTAAAAGATTAAAAAATGTTGAAATTTAATGCTCATTTCCTCCCCCTTGAGCTAAAGTAGTTACTTCTAGGCAGTTATTGGCTATTACTGCGCATATGCTAACAGAGACTCAAGATATTTGTTTTTTTAACCATGCCATTTCTCAGTTTGATTCTTTCCATTAACAGAAATTGATAAATAATGATTCCTTTTCTTTTAAATCTTTGATAATTGTTCGCAGCCTTAATTATATTATTTTATTTGTGTTGCAGTAAATAAATGTTTTCCTTTTCAAATAATCTGCGTATTTACTTCACTCACTAACAAAAAACATACGTCTAAGAGTATTATATTATTTTATTAGTGTTGCTGTAAACAAATGTTTTTGTTTTTAAAGTAACTTGCAGTATATACTGCATTCTCCTACAACGAACATACGTCTTAGAGTACATAATCGAAGGAAAAAGTTTTCATTATTCAGCAAGAGACGCTGAATATTAAGTCATTAAACACTGATCAAATACTAAGAAAATCGGCATTTGAATCATTTTCATAATATGTTTCAATATTTGATAACTATTTAAGAATTTTCTTAATTTAATTCCTAACTCATTGATTCATAATTTTCATGTCGTGATATTTCTAGAGCCTCATGCTTTTACGATTTTAGCTTTGATCTCCAGTTTTTAAAAGTTATTTTCCACATTTTCGAGTACATATAAAAACAAGCTTTTTTTTCTTTTAAAAAAAAGTTTTTTTTTTATTTTTATTATTTTCTAGATTTCATTCTTTTACGTATTCATTACCATAAGTTTTAGGAAATATTGTAATATACCACCGTTTAGCATTGAATCAAACAATTAGTTCTTGATTAAGATCATGTTGAAATAATGTATTGTCATGGGGAATACGAAAAAAAAAAGATTTAAAATCAATTACTAATTTTATCTTTACAAGCATTAGATTTTAGATTAAATGAAAGCGAAAATTCTCCGCTAATGCTAAGTTTTTAATATATACTAAGTTTTGAGAATACTAACTGAGAAAAAAATGATCCATAAAAAAAAAAGAGAGAGAGAAAGGAAAACTTCCGCAGGATGTTTACAGACGGAGAAGAAGTTTAATCTTAGAAGTTATCGCACATAAATGAGAACAGAAAGAAATAAACATGAAAGAAGAATGTAGAAGGGAATGTAATTTAATAAAAGTGTTTTATGACATGCGAGTTATATCATAATGAAGTAAACAAATTCTTTTGTCTATGTTTATATTTATTAAAAAAAATATGAACTCTGACTTTTTTTTTCTGTTTGTCTTTATTTGTTTGTTACGATTCATAAGACTTTATTTGATGTTTCGATTAATAAGTCTGCAGCATGTTTATGATCAAACAATTGTTATATCCCAAAACTATTACTTTTTTATGTTTAATTATTTACATATTGATACCTTTCTTTAAATAATGCTTCACATATTAAATAAACGTCATGATGAAGACTGATAGAATGCTCAAAGCATTCTAATTCCTCATTTCGCATTATTTCTTTATTTTATTAGATTCGCATTTTAATTCTATCACATGTTTTCCCATCCACTTTTTCTTATACTTTCACAATAATGTAAATAATGGAAAAGAGTATACGAGTATCAGTTTTATTTTTAGCTTCGTAGCATAGTAAAGAGTTTGCCGTGTACATTTATCCCTTTGATTCATTGTGTCAAAACAATAATTTTAATGTCAAGATCAGATACCAAATTTCATTTAAGTAGTTGTTGCATTCTTGAGGTGTCACATTTACATACACTCGAAGAGACAGACAGATACACATATAATGAACTCTTTTGTTCATTTGGTCCAATAAACAGATCTTCAGTTCTGGTAAGCATGCCAAATTTCTTGCATCTGACTTTTTTCTTTGTGTTACTATGTTCATACAAACGGACAGACTCGCATCTTGTGAATAGATTACGTCTAAAATTTGGTTCAGGTCTACAATTTTGACGTCAAAATCCCACATAAAATTTGCCCTTTTGTTGGTTTGGTTTTCGGGTTTGAGTTGTGGTGGTCTGGCAATAAGATCTTAGCTGGATTGTTCTCTCCTAGTTCGAAACCTGACCAAATATTTGCTATCCCTCCAGAGTCAAACGTCTGCTCTCGGGTGTGGCTTGGAAGTTTGGACGGAAGGAATGCCGATTCAAGTATTGCTAGTGTCATGTAATCAAATTTCAAAATTTTCGTCCCCAAAAGCCCTTTTACTTCTTTCAAATGCTCAGTTTTTGTAATTAAGATAAACTGCTTTTGTGGTTTTCTCAAATATGGAGAAACATAATTTTGATCTATATATATTTTTCAGAATAGAAGCACCAGCAGAAATTTTCCGATAGGGGTCAAGACAGCTCGAATGGAGGAAGTAGGCAAACTTTCTTTAATTTAGCTTCAAAACAATTCAGAGAAATTAATTTTATATTTATTTAAAGGGAAAAGAAGCTTTAATCGCTAATTCATTTGTAATGAATAGTTATAGACAATAATTTACTATTTGTATGTTATTGAGCTCTAAGAATTGGCCGACAGAAGTACAAGTGGTAATCGATTTAGTTTAGTTTAGTTATATTAACGTTCCGTTGTAAAGCAACACTAGGGCTATTTTGGGACGGACCTTGTAATTTTGAACCGCGGTCAGATGACGAGGACGACACTTGAGCTGGTACCCCCATCTCCACACCACACCAGTGGGGGGACGTTTGGCCTTGACGGATTGAACGTGCAACAGACCCCCCCCCCCCATACACAATGGTTCTTCTGTGGATTCGGGTCTCGAACCTGAAACCCTACGGCTTACGAGCCAAGACCTTACCAACAGGCCACCGCGGCCTCAAGGGATAATCGAATATAAATAATAAAGAGCACAATCTCAAAAAAAGAGTACCACACTGATATTGGAAACAATTTTTCACATTATTATCTGAATTTCATAACAGAATAAAATACAAGTTGAAACAAATGAAAATAATTATTAACTTATTATTAAACTTAAATATAGAACTACATTTTACGCTAATTGAATGATATGTCTGCTAATTAAATAAATGCTATATGAAATGAAATCAATCAAACTAAATGTTAAATAACTTTTCCAAAATAAATGTTAAAGCACAATAGTATTTTATAATGCAAACAGCACTACATAAAAGATTAGAAAGCGAAAATTGTCATTTGTTCAAATATAAATAAATTGTTATCTGAAATGTATATAATAATTATGAACAATAAAAATATTGGGATATAAAAACAAAGTGAAAACTACATTGTTTTTTATATCTTTTTTAAAAAATTGATAACCTATTATAATATTTAAATTTTCTTTTTAAAATATAAAAGAAATCAATGTTCAATGTTGCAAAATAGAGAAAAAAAGATGGCAGACCTTATATTCGTCTCCAAACGTAAATGTAGAATATTTTATTTTACTACACGGTTAATTCTCCGAATACGAGATTAATTTCAATTGGAAAGTAAATTTCCGATGATACACGTTGGATTGTCTCTCGAGTCTCCAATAGGTCAGATATAATTTTATAGGTTGAACTCGGAATAGCAAAAGAGGCAAATTACTTTTTAACTGGAAATTACGATTAATTTGTAGATGCTAAAAAAAAAAAAAAAAAAAAAAAAAAAAAAAAACCCTCAAATTCTTAACAAGAAAGTGAGACATTTTCTCCATAATTTTCCGAAAACTCTTGCTGATTAGTCCTATGAATATAGAAATGTCAGACTGCAAGAAGAATTATTTTCATTTTTACCTCACATTTACAGCTCCTCTTTTGCTTGAAAAGATCAGAAAATAGCTAAGCTATCACATTTAAATATTTCATTACGTACCACATCAGGTATAAATAAAAAGACGATTGAAACGACGGATCACCACATAAGTCCTTTACCCTGAAGGTAATAGTTTCGGAAACAAGGAATATATTGAATGTTATCATCTGAAATTTATCTTCAAATGGCGGACACCCTCTTTGTGATGTTCCCATTTCTCTCACTGAAAAAAGAGTGCCTGAAGCATTCGAATCTGTTTTAGACACCGCCATTTACTGCACCCAAGAATTGGAAAGTTAAAACTCTCCAGGCAACAGTGGATATTATTGAATTTTTATCAGCTAAATACAAGAGTTGCTTTTCTAAACAGATTTACGACAGACATTTTCAAAGCCAAAAAATAAATCTCGATGATTTTTTTTTTCGAAAATAAAAAGTTTTATGCCTCGATTTTTGTCTCGCTATTTTGCAAAAGAAGTTGGTTAAAAGAATTTTTCCAATAAAATTTTTAATTGAAAATTATGTTGTTAAAAACTGTTGTTATGTTGGAAAAATTAGTTACTTAAAAATTAAATTCCAATATTCCTTATTTATATGAGTATATTTGGACTAAAATTGATTGCATTTTATTCAAAAACAAGAAATCAGTTCCTGAATTTGAACTCACCTGTTGTTACGGCCTTGTTGGCGCCTTTTGTAAGGAATGTAGCAAACCTATGCTGACTTGGCTTCAGCGATAAAATTATTGTAACCCTGCTGACATGGGGTCAGTTTCAAAAACAGTTTCGTACTGAGGAGTTCGTTGCGGGGTCGTTGCACCTCGATGAAATAAAAAGTTGGCTTTCGAATTGTCGTTTGATTTTTAAAGAATACAGTCCACTTATTAAAAAATTGAATGAACCAGCTTAACTTATGGTAAATTCGTACCATAAAATTTGGTCCGCTCGCGGAGTTTGAATTTTAATTAAATTTCGATTTGAATAGTAAATAATAATGGAGAAAGACATTACTTCGTTAAATAGGACTCGTGGTGGAATCAAGGCGCAAATAACTAGACTATTAACGTCAATAAAGGATCAGCAGTTTGAGGATGTTGAAATAGAAGAAATTGAAGTCAAGTTGGATAAAGTGCGTAAATTAAATCAACAGTTTGAACTTTTAAGACAAGACTACTACAAAGTTGTGAAAAGAGATGAAGATTTAGTGGAAATTGAAAATAGCTTCGAGGATATCGACTCGGATCTCCTAAAATTGGAGGTAAGCTTGAAAAAACTTTTTAATAATTGCATGCATGAAAATGGGAATGCAAAAATTAATAAATCTAATGATGTTAATATCAAGCTGCCAGAAATCCCATTACCAAAATTTTCGGGTAATTTTGAGGAATGGAACATTTTTAAAGCTCAATTTGATTCGTTAATTTCTTCTAACAAACAACTTTCAGAGTCGCAAAAGCTTTATTATTTACAATCATGCTTAGTTGGAAGTGCGGCTCGGATGATATCGAATGACGATACATTTCATTCCTTATTGAAAGCTTTGGAAGATAGATTTGATAATAAAAGACTTATTGTTAATACTCACATTAATGAAATATTTTCGATTGAAAAGTTGCACAATGAAAGTGCCAAAGATTTAAGATCATTAGTTGATCAATTACATAAACATTTAAGAGCTTTAAAATTATTGGATTTAGATTTGGATAAACTAAGTGAAGCTATGTTGATTAATATTATTATGCAGAAATTGGATAAAGAATCGCGTAAACAATTTGAAATGACTTTGACGTCAAATGAGCTAACTGATTGGAATACCTTTATAAAATTTATTGAAAAAAGATGTCAAATTTTAGAAAATTTACAAAGTAATATCGTTCAACCACCAAAATCGAAATTTATTTCCCAAAGTTCTAAACCTCGTACTTTGGTAACAAAGGTAAATGACACTTCATCAAAGTGTCCTGTTTGTCGTCTACCAGCAAATCATCCTATCTATAAATGCAAAAGTTTTCTTGATTTAAATGCTGTGGAACGTTTTAATATGGTTAAAAAACTCTCTCTGTGTGTGTTGTGCTTAAAACCAGGGCACAAATTAGCTTTTTGTCGCCAATCTAAGTATTTGTGTAACATCTGCAATGGTAATCACAATTATCTCTTGCACAGACATCGCAAACCTTCGATCGGAGGAGAAAATGTTGCTCATTCCGAAGCAATTCCTTCGGAGCAGAGGGCTGATTTATCCCCCACAGATGTGACCTTGGCCGATTCACAGCATACTTCCTCTGCCTGCTTAGTCGTAAAAAATAAAAGCGTTCTACTTCCAACTGCAATAGTACTTATTCAGAATATTTATGGCCACTTCTCGAGGGCTAGAGTAATACTTGACAGTGCTTCTCAGGCAAATTTTGTAACAAAGCAGTTTGCGGACAATGCGAATTTGCGAAAACAAAAAATAAATACATCGGTTTCTGGATTGGGAGGAATTTCTACTTCGATTGAAAATGAGGCTGTTGCAAATATAGCCAATTGTAATGGATCTTTCTTTTTATCACAAACCTTTTTTGTAATAGATAAAATTACGGATATGGTTCCGGCAACAAATGTTAATTTAGAGAATTTAGAAATTCCACAGGTTATGCTTGGTGATCCGGAATTTACACGGAGTTCCAAAATCGATGCCCTTTTGGGTGCTGAAACCTTCTTTGAAATTGTTAAGGGTGAACAAATACGTTCATCTCTAAATTCATTAATATTTCAAAATACTGTATTTGGTTATGTCGCTGGTGGCTATGTAAATACAAATAATCAGGAGCCATGTACTAATTTATGTACTTTAGTTTCCCGAAATGAAAATATTGAAAAAGTAATCGAAAAATTCTGGTTAGTGGAAAATATTAGTGAAGAAAATACTATTCTTAGTAGTGAAGAAGAGTTTTGCGAGGCTCATTTTAAAGAAACCCACACCAGAAATAAGGATGATCGATTCGTAGTTAAAATGCCGATGAAAGAAGGTTTGTTGGGTGATTCTAAAGCCTTAGCCAACGTTAGACTTAACCAAACAGTTAAGCGATTGCATAAGAATCCCATGATGCAAAATTTATATAAGGAATTTATTGCAGAATATGAAAATTTGGGTCATATGGAAAAAGTGAATAATGACATGTGTGAAGGATCTTATTATTTGCCGCATCATGGAGTTTATAAACCTGAAAACTCAACCACAAAATTAAGGGTTGTATTTAATGCCAGTGCCCCTAGTACATCGGGACAAAGTCTAAATGATTTGCTTCTTGCCGGTGCAGTGAAAGAAAATATTTTTGAAATAATGACTAGATTTAGGACTTATAAATACGCATTTACGGCAGATATTAAAAAGATGTACCGTCAAATATTAATTGATGAATCGCAAAGAAATCTCCTAAAAATATTATGGAAAGATGATATGAATGAGTTTCCAACTACTTATCGCCTTAACACTGTCACTTACGGCACAAAATCGGCTCCATTTTTGGCCATTCGTTGTTTGAAGCAACTCGCTTTGGATGAAGCGAAAAAATTTCCGTTAGCTTCGCAAGTTACACTAACAGACGTGTATATGGACGATTTCGTCTCGGGTGCTGCTACTTTAGAAGCAGCCCAGGAATTACAAAGGCAGTTGATACAAATGCTGCAAACTTGTGGCATGGAGCTTCATAAATGGACTTCAAATTCATCTGAACTCATAAACAATAGCACTGAGGAAACTAACCACCAATATTTTCTCGTTGATCGACATTCTTCAGTAAAGGCTTTGGGTCTGAATTGGCAACCAAAAGAAGATTATTTTCTCTTTAAGGTAGACTTAAAGATCAAGCCTTTCTACACTAAAAGAGACGTGTTATCTGTTATCGCTCGTTTATATGATCCATTAGGTCTCGTTGGTCCGGTTATCACAAAGGCCAAAATTTTTATGCAAAAATTATGGATCCAACAATTGAACTGGGAAGATACTCTCCCCCAGTCTATTCAGCCAGAATGGTCGAATTTTGTGACATCTTTGAAAGTAATTGAAAATCTCAAAGTTCCTAGATATATCTTGACAGAATCTTATGAAAGAACTGTTATAGTAGGTTATGCTGATGCTTCTGAAGCTGCTTTCGGAGCGGTAGTTTATATGAAATCTATTATGGAAGATGGCACAGCTGTCAATAAACTTATTGCCAGTAAATCAAGAGTTGCTCCCATTAAAGTAATTTCGATCCCTCGTTTGGAGTTGTCAGCGTGTCTCCTTCTGTCGCAGTTGATAGAAAGAATTCGTCCTTCTCTTCAGATGCTAATCAGTGAAACAATCTGTTACACCGATTCAACAATTGCACTTGCCTGGATAAAGACACCTCCATATAAACTAAAAACTTTTGTCGCTACTCGAGTATCAAAGATACAAACTCTCACAGAAAACTTCCAGTGGAAACATATTTCTTCCCAACTGAATCCTGCTGATGTAGTATCTAGAGGTTTGAACCCTCATGAACTCTTAACCAACGACTTATGGTGGCGTGGTCCTGACTATTTACCGGACTCTAAAAATAATTCTAGTGAACTTGATGAGTCTACAATTTCAGATGAACAATATCTGACTGAACTTAAATCACAGTCAAACATTAGTTTATCTTCTGTAAATAATATTTCATTTCTTGAGGATTTTTTAGCCATAAGTAATGACTATGTAAAATTAATTCGTGTATTTAGTTTTATTTGCAGGTTTTTATTCAATATTAAGAATAAAACAAAAATTACCGGTCCAATCACAAATAGTGAATTGGAAAGAGCAAAAAGGAAATTAATGGAGATTATTCAGGTAAGTGAATTTTATAAAGAGATAAAGGCCCTAAAAAACGGAGTAACTTTGAAGAAGGGTCCTGTAAGTCATTTAAATGCTTTTTTAGATGCAGATAATTTGTTAAGAGTAGGTGGTAGATTGGTTCATGCAGATGTTAGTTATAATCATAAACATCAGATAATACTGCCTAAAAAGCACAAAATTACCACTCTAATTTTCCAGTATTATCACTTAAGGAACTTTCACGCAGGACCTCAATCATTATTACATTTTGTTCGGCAAGAATTTTGGCCCATTGGAGGCAAAAATATCGCAAGAAAGGTTGTGCGCAACTGTATAACTTGTTTTAGGTGCAAACCTACTCCTTTAGACCAATTAATGGGGAATTTACCTCCAGAGCGAGTAAATCCCAACCCTGTATTTTCTAACACAGGTGTAGACTTTTGCGGTCCATTTTTCATAAGGTACAAAAATCAAAGAAAGGGTAATCTACATAAGGTGTATGTAGCTATTTTCGTTTGCCTAGTTACTAAGGCTATACATCTTGAAATAGTTTTTGACTTGACATCACAAGCATTTATTGCTTGCTTGAAAAGATTCTTCTCACGTCGAGGGAAATGCTCAACTTTATTTAGTGATAATAGTAAAACCTTTATAGGAGCCAACAAAGAATTGAAAAAACTCGCTTCACTTGTTAATTTTCCTGATGAAAATTTATCAAGGTTTTTGGCAATGGAAAATATCTCCTGGAAATTTCTTCCCCCTCGGGCCCCTAATTTCGGAGGACTCTGGGAGTCTGGAGTTAAGTCCTTCAAGCATCATCTGAAAAGAACTGTTGCTGATGCAAAATTATTTTATGAGGAATTTTTAACTGTTATTACTCAAATAGAAGGCATCCTAAACTCAAGACCTATCTCACCTTTATCTTCCGATGCTTCGGATTTAGAACCATTAACTCCAGGCCATTTTTTAATAGGCAGGCCCATAAATTCTATCCCAGAGCCTTCAGTAATAAATGAACTAGACAGTAAATTAACCCGTTGGCAAAGACTAACAAAAATAGTAGAACAAATCTGGAAACGCTGGTCGATTGACTATCTAAATCATTTGCAAGACCGAAAAAAATGGCGATTTTCAAAAAATAATATTAAGAAAAATGATATGGTTATACTAAAGGAGGATAACCTTCCACCTTTTAAATGGTGTCTTGGAAGAATAAGTCAAGTTATTCCCGGACAGGACGGCAAAGTTCGTGTTGTAATTGTCAAAACTAAAAATGGTCATTTTAAAAGACCAATATCTAAAATTTGCCTCCTACCCATTCAGACTTGATTTTCTAATCTGTACATAAAAAAAAAACTGTATATTATTCTGTACATATTCAAATGTTTATTTTCTATTTTTACATATTTAATTGTACATTTATGCTTTATACTTATTTATATTTCTATGTCTTTTTTATATATGTTTTCATGTTTGAACTCGAAAAAAAAAATTTTGTTGTATATTGTGGATTATAACTTTGAATCTTGTATTGTAACTTGTGTTGCATAAACACGCAACGCGGGGCGGAATGTTACGGCCTTGTTGGCGCCTTTTGTAAGGAATGTAGCAAACCTATGCTGACTTGGCTTCAGCGATAAAATTATTGTAACCCTGCTGACATGGGGTCAGTTTCAAAAACAGTTTCGTACTGAGGAGTTCGTTGCGGGGTTGTTGCACCTCGATGAAATAAAAAGTTGGCTTTCGAATTGTCGTTTGATTTTTAAAGAATACAGTCCACTTATTAAAAAATTGAATGAACCAGCTTAACTTATGGTAAATTCGTACCACCTGTCTCCAATTTTTAAATACTGGGTTCAATTTTAAGAACTTTGTTCTTGGAGCTATTGCAAACGTAAATGTAGCATAAGTGAGTACTTTAACAATTTTAAACAATGACTCTTTTCAGTGTGGCAAATATGAACATTTTATAACAAGTTTTCAAATAATCATTGTTTAATCAAGACGTTTTCCATAAATAATTAAAAGTAGCATTTGGAATTAAATAGTTTTTGACGTGAAAGAACTCTAAAAAAACCAAATTTACATTTGATTTCACATTTATAATATTGAATATAAATAATTCAAACATGAACTCACTTAACAGATTTAGTATGTCCTAAATAAATTCTAACTGAACTACATCATACTAAATCATATATATTTACTTTCTGTCTTCAAGTTGCAGTAGGCACTATTTAATTAGTGAACAACTGTAGCTTAAATCTCAAAAGACAGATATTTTACCGTTGAGTAAATCTAATTTCCCTTTACACAATGTGCTTTCAGCTTTTGTTTGTATTTAATTCATATCATTTGGCTACAACAAAGCTTAGCAAACCTATATTGCGAAAGAATGTTTTATTATTTATATTATAAAAAATTATATTTTTTATTAAATTGATTTCAACCATTAATCAAACAAGGAATCATCATAACGAAATATAATTTAATAAATTAGAAAAATGGTCCAATTTATTGTTCTAAAAAGAAGCGATTGGACGAATAAAACGATTATTCTTTCTTAAATGTGTAGTGCAATTTGAATCAGGGAAAACCAACCAAAAGGCGTCCATGCATTTGTCGTCTTATCTCAATTTTTCACTCTTCCATAATACGGATAAGGTAATTTTTCCTTGCTTTCCACCGACAAGTGATCAAAATTGCCAATAAAAGTAACAATACATACATGTTTTCATGGATAGCAAGTGAATCTTATGTTTTGACATTCTATCGAATTAAATATGTCGGTAATATCGATGTCGACATTCTATAGAAATAAATACATTTATCGTATTTATTTCTTGGTCGACCGATAAAAAACAGTTGGAAAAATGCAATATCAGATTCATTTACCATAATGTCATTTTTTTCTGCCAAATGCAGTGCAAACTACATGCTGAATGGACAATAACTAATTAAAAACCTAACGTTCAATGGACTGAATAGCTGGAAATAGGGGTTTAATGCTTAATATCTAAAGCACAAACGCTTAATAGCTGAAATGGCTTAGTTAAGTCTGCTTGAATCCGACTCCTTAAAACAGTTACATCTGCATTTTTCTATGTTGCTGGAACATTTTTCATGCATTAAAAGACTAAGTTGTTTGGCCTTTTTGTCCTCTTTTTCGTTTCGATGACTGTCTACATTTTTTGAAAAGAAAAAATATGTTTGAAATATACGAGAAATCTCTTTGAATCTTTACCATCAATTTTATATATCAAAGATTTGCTTTTTTGAAAATCGCATAAAGATATTCCTCTAGCCATTATAAACAGCAGAAGAAAACGTTGCAATTTATAGCAAAATATGTTGCTATTCCCAAAAGTAATCCACATTTATATTTTATAACTATTATAAATATAAAGACAATTGCAATTTATTATAAAATATGTTGGCATTCCACGTTTATATTTTTATCTTCAGCAAGTGTTTAAAAAAATCAAAAATTTTTATCAGGTGTTATTCAAAATTTTCTGTTCGCGCCCATTCTTCTATTTCCATTTTCTAAATAATGTTAGTACTAGATATTTATTTTTTTAAGCCATATAAAATATTACCAAACAAACTCTGCATCCCGCATTAAGAAACCGACATTATAAATAAATATTTATTGCATATTTAAAATAAAACGATTGTACTTCCACTTTTTTTGAGTATATGTTTAATCTGCTCCTCGACGATCTAGTTTAAATCCTTTCTAAACTGAATTACTGAGATGCATTACATAAATCAAATTAGTTCAAATATGACAGACTTTCTTTGAATTTTGATTTCTAAAATTTGGATCTTTTTCTCCCGTCACATATATGCGGAAAATAATACTCATAATTTTTTTTTGAAATCAAGTTCAATATATTCATACCTTTGAATGCACTAGATATTTAGAATCACATCTTATCATTTTCTCAAAAAAAAAAAAAAAAATCAAAATTTCTTTCACATGAATAATATTTCTAATGTTTCTATATCTGTGTTATATTGCTGTCAAAATGGCGAAAATGTATGAGGAAGCAGAACGATTATAATATCGATTCACACCATACTGTTTTGATAAAATATTTCTTTAAAAAGATGTTTCTTCTCCAATTCGAAATGATATCATAAAGAAAATCAGACAGCCGTATGAAAAATAAGTTCGAATTTTTTTTTTATTACATTAGTTTTGCTATGTTATTCTTTCGCCACGGAGAACAGAAACGCAATAATACTTTATTTCAAGACCGCAAGTTGCTTTTAAAATAATCGATGAAAGCAAGACTCTCTCTCTCTCTCACCCCCCCCATATATATATATATATATATATATATATATATATATATATTGGTTTGCCTTCGGAGACATATCCGTACATCAAACAATAAAAACCGAGACATGAAAAAGGTTTGATGAAATTACTGTACGAAACAACGAAGAGGTCCATTTTATTTGTTTTGCCGCTTTTTTTATTGTTTTGGCATTTTTTGGTTATTTTGGCCATTTTCTGTAAGAAGTGCAATGCAAGAAATTGTTGTTGATAGAATTTCAGTTTTTAATTTTTTTAATGATATTTTGTATGAAAAGTCTAAAGAAATGATACAAATATAATTTTTATTATTGACGTCACATTTTTTTAAACTCTGGAATGGAAACGTCTCTACCTGCCACAAACGGAACTATTGAGTCACTTTGATTCCTACTGTACGATAATTTCATTATGAAATTGTTGGCGCATTTTATGAAAGTAGCAATTAGACAATTCGTATATAAATATTTTTATAAATAAATTTTCTATAATTGCTCATTTTTTTTAAAAAAAAAAGAGCTAATAAATATTTTACCATTTGTCAGCTGCAACACAAATGAGATGTTCGTAATGTAGCAGTCAAATGCAGAATTCAGCTTTTCCTCTCTCGTATAAGAAATATACAAAGAGAAAGTATTATAATCGTTCAAGTATTCGACTTCGAAATTTTCGCAAATTTCCACGCTTCAGACTTTTCTTAATTTGACAAACACACCTTTGAAATTACGTCTATCTCTCTGTAAACAAACTAACTCAAAAACGTATTGAGCTAGACGGATGAAATTTGGAATATGATCTTTACAACTTTCATATAATTGTCATATTTTGAATGAAATCCATTTAAAGGAAATGTATTTGTCTGGCAGTTCGAATACAAGTGAAAGTCATAAGCTATACAATGTAAAAAGTTGAATACATTATACAGTTTTTGCATCTAAAGGACAGTTATACATAAAATTTTGAGCCAAATCTGAATGTAGATCTGTATATTCTCTTGCACATAAATGTAATAACTCAAAAAACACAATGACAGATAAAAGAAATTTTTATGTAATATTGTTATGAAAATTATAGCTCATTTTTTTTTGTCAGTCAGAAAAAGACTCGGCTGATAGAAACCAAAATGCATACTCGGTTTTCTTCACTATACTACGAAGCACAAAGCTGTTATATACGGGACTCTGAAAATAAAAATCTGAGCATTTGTGCTGTTCAGGGTCAACAATTTGGATGTATTAGAAAGAGAAATAACCCTTTGGTTAGGGAATATGATAGACAGTTTCGAGAAGACCATTCCCGTTTTTTAAACTATATTGTTTCACCTAATTTAAAAATATTCTAATTACTAATTCTCAGATGCTAAACATTTTGATTGGATCAATTTGATTGATACAAAGAGCAAATGTGACTCAAAGGGCTTGAAAAGAGACACTATGCTGGCCCTTAGATGACTCAACCCGTTGATCACATGGTTTGGTTTGGTTTGGTTTGGTTTGGTTTAGTTTAGTTTAGTTTAGCTTAATTACATTAACGTCCCGTTGTAAAGCAACACTAGGGCTATTTTGGGACGGACCTCGTAATTTTGAACCTCAGCCAGATGACGAGAACGACTCCTGAGCTGGCACCCCCTCCAAACTTCCACACCACACCAGCGGGAGGACGTTTGGCCCTGACCGATTTAACAACGATTACGCAACGCAACGATTCACTGTAAGATTAATAAAAACCAATTGACTATTCTTCTGAAAATAAAAGACAGCTTTTTCTTGGCTTAGAATGTATTATATTATTTTTATTTGTTGTTTCCAAATACATTCATTTTTTGAATCATTGTCATAAAAGAAGAAACACAACAAACAAAGAAAACTTCCACAAGAGGCACCATTTTATAAATATTACCGAAAATACCTCAAACAATTCTTAATCGTGAATAGTCTCAGATTCCCATTAATATATCATATGCATCCTTATCGAATTGACTTTTAACATGAGAAAGTTGTGGGTATTAGAATTAATACATATTTCAAGCATTTTTTATTTGCTATTTATCACCATATTTAATTGAGTCATTTTATTTTTTCCTTCATAATGGAACTGTTAAAATCTGCTATTACGTTAAACACTTAATTCCAGAGAATAAAACATTTATCCAATAAGTTATATTTCCAAAGCAAAGAATTCAGAGAAAATAAAGAATTAACCTTTCAGACAAAACAATGAATTCAACTTCCATTCAGACAAAACAGCGAATTCGCCTTTTCTTTAAAGCGCTAAAGTCCACTTGCTTTCAGGACGAGAACTTGTTTTATTTTCTGAGTTATACATATAGCCAATAAAATAATTTTATGCCGTTTACTTTTTGAAAACAGACCGTTTGGATTTGATGCAATGATGACCTCGCGAAAATTACGCAACGAATTCTTCATTCACTTACTTTCCGAATCTGCTAGTGGGAAAAGATCTTTAAAGTATGTGAACACCTCCTACTTCTGACTAATTAAAAGCATTTTTTAAGTAGTGAATAAACCTACTTCGTTAATTAACTAGCAGATGAGGTCAATGAAATGCCCCAATCAATTAAAATTTTATCTAGTCTGTCAAGGCTCAAGATTTCTACATACCGCGTGTATGGCATGTATCACATAATTTGGACTTGTTTTAATTCATTTATTTTTTTCTTTATAATTTTTTTTAAATCGAATGCATTGATTAAATTTGCATTTTTGTTAGTATCTATTACTTTATAATTCTGTTATCTGTACTTATCTGTTTCATTGAAGTATCACACAGGTAATAGTATTATGTTTTATATCTATTTTCCTCAATAAGTGCCGTCACAGTGGCCGGGAAGTAAGCACTCGGCTTAGAGGTGAGATGGCTGCAAGTCAAAAACTCAATTCCACCGAAGAACCACAGTGGAAGCGAGTCTAAGGCATGCGAAATTCGTCAGGACTGATTGCTCCACACATGCCGGTGTAGCGTGAATGCCTAGGTCACACGCCACGTGTCGTCCTCGTCTTCTGAGCACTGCTCAAAATTATGAAATATCTGTCCCAACATAGTCTTAGTGATTCTTCAAAACAAGACACTATTCGCTTAAACTAAACTTCTTCTCATAGGTTATTTGTGAAATTTATTTCCTCATGTTTTGAAATGCAAACTGCAGAGGTTCGGAATTTTTCTGCAAACTGCAGAGGTTCGGAACTATTAATTTTTTCTATGCAGTGCAGTGAATACACACATTTTTAATTTTAACCACCCGATACCTATATTAACATAATTCTTTTAATTTCTATGCTATATTATTGTGAATATTACATTTGTAATTCTAACTAGCCGTTATTTATTTTAATCTAATTCGTACATGGTATATTTAATATTCCTTTACTCATTAGAGTAAATTTAAGATGAGCAAAGACAAAATTTTCTGCAATTTGAATTATTTTCAATTACTTTCTGAGATTTTCGCATTAATGGAAACCATAATGATAAGTTTATGTCTATATTATTTGCATGGTTCATTTATTGAGATGGGATGAAGGAGGCGATATGGTATTATTAGAATAAATTGAAACGAAGGAATATTAAAAATTTTGTCAATTACATGGAAAATAATATTTCTAGAAATCTCATTAGGTTTAACGCATTGTGTATGGAAGTCCTTGTTCCATTTCGGAGGCATTTATGGAATTAAGGTTAAATAAATGGCAAAGGCGAGAAGTATTTAGGGTATTCAATCATTTGTTACGAAATTTCTCATTTAACCTGTTTTTTCCTTTTTCTAGAAAATTGAATCAGAAATCTATATCAGCTTTTCGTAGATAAATATTAGAAACACATTGTGATGGCAATTCGAAAATAATGATTGAGAGAGTGGGAAAAAAAGAATAAATGAAACATTCTTTCGATCAGACAGAATTTCTTCTAGGATTTTATTTAATATCATATATTGAATCATTTCAGAAATAGATTATTTTTTCTGTAACACTGTATTGAGTAAAAGAATTTTGTAACCTGCGTGCTGTAAATAGAAAATATTGATTCCCATGTCTTCCGACTGCTTTTCAATTTTCTACCAAGAGTTTTTAGTAAAAACTTTTCATACAATTTCTCTAAAAAATGAACAAAATGTAGTTCTTCAAAAATTGATATTTTATCGGATGAGGAACATATTATTGTCGTTCTTTTGTATTTTAAACTATGATTGATTAGATACTGTTAAATAAATTGGATGTCACCGAATGTGCCAGTAACAAGTACTAAACTGGTTTTTAGTTTAGAATGGTAATGAAGTTGACATGCCAAGTAAGAGAACGATAGAAATGGGTGGATGAGTAACACTTGACATTTTATCTTGATATTCGAATTTCTAAAAAGTAATATAAATTTCTTACACTATTAAAGAAGAACTTTTTCTTACAACATCTACGCAGGAATGAAGTGAGATTCTAATTTCGTTGTTAAAGAATCCGTTTTAGTAAATTTCGAGTCTTAAGCCAACATCTTCCTTTTCATTCTGACTTGTATCTAGTCTTTCTGAGAAGATATTTACAGATATGAAATGAAAATTAAATAAAAACTGATCATGATCAGGATTTCCGATAGCATAAATATAACTTTATTTAAAATTATTATTATTATGCACAATATTCTTTATACAAAATATTATATATATATTTTTAAAAATATTTCATTGTTCGTAAAAAGTGTTCTTTGAAATTCCATCAAGTGCTATTGTTAGATTTATTTTTACTTTCTTACATAAGACATTTGCACCTACTTAGCCAGCCATAATTGACCTGATGTTATAATTAAAGGCTTTGTTGTATTGTAAGCACTTAAAATTTTGCATACAAATTTAGGAAGCTTAAGTGAATGTTTTGCGGCAAATATGTAATTAACTTGTTTTATTTAAAAACTAGCCATTGTTGTTTACTTTCGAGAAAGGAATATTATGGACTCAAGAAAATATTAGGGCCTCGGCTTATCTCTTTCTGTATAGAAGAATACATATTTCCTCTCTGACGAGCAGAATATTTTATAAGTAATGGATCATATATGTCACACTAGGGTTATTTTCACCAGCATTTATTTCGGAATTTTATATATTATAAAATTTGTCTATGATCAGGATAAAAAAAAGTTAATGGAAAATATAAAATTCTTTGGCTAAAAATTTAAAATTATTTTGCATTATTTTGTTTAAATAAAAGTGTTCTAACTTAAGTTTTAGTCAGATTGAGATTTAAATTACTAAACTAAGGCTTTCCAATGGAAGAGAGGTTTTTTACCTTTTATTCAATTTTTTTTTCTAAAAATAAAGCCTTTAATATGATACATTTTTGTAGGAAATGTTTTAGAGTTCAGTTTATCATGAATCATTTTTTTATATTGATATGAAAAATTTCGGAAATATATTCAGATCATTGAATCTAAATTTTTGCATAAATAGATATTAATGCGCTTAATTATGATAGATTAAAAGTAAAAAAAAATATGGGATTATGCAGCTAATCTAACTGGCTGTTTCTTAATTTAGAAACAGTATTGGTTGATAATGTAAATTTTATTGCTATTTTATACAGTTTTAAAAATGTAATAACAAATTTTTTTTAATCTCAGTTTTTTTTTATTTTGTGGATTTTTTACTATTAAAAAACTAGATTCAACAAGATGCTTCTAATTATGAAAAAAATGGATGAATGTGATGAACATGCATAAAAAAAGACGTTATTATCGCTTTAGAATTGTTTGATTTATTCAATAGTCTGCTCGTTACAAAGTCGGAATTATATTTTCTCATTCTGTCATGGACACAAATTTTAACCTGGTTCGGCATAAACTTGATGGGAAAGTTCTCGGTTGGTGTCTGTGGTATTTCTTGTTAATTGTCGGCAACTTTCTATAATAATTACAGGCGTCTTCCCTTCAGGTCCCAGCTGTGTTTTGAGAGAGAGAGCAAGAGAGACAGACAGTCAGAGAGACAGACAGACAGAGAGAGAGACAGATGGCTAAGGAAGAATTTGGCAAATTTAAACGTTATTCATGGCAAGGTATGCCGTGTGTTGACGGTCTTGTTAAACTGAAATTCCGGGGTGGTACCGAAGGAATAACAAAACAACCGATCGAAGATTTTATTTACGTACAGCTATGCTATAAGTGCACCACAAATGACAAGCAAAGGGGCTCGGTTATAAAAACAAATTGTGACCCGGCCTCAAACTACTTTTGTGGGCCTGAGTAGCATGTGATAGTAAGGGCAGAATCTCTATTTTGCCTACGACGGATATGGACACATATGCGCTAATAATCAATAGGCAGTTAAAATCGGGTTTATTCACCAAACAATTTTTTCTCAGTCAATGCATTTTAAAACTTATCAATCTCAACACCACTGTAATCAAACTCGTTGGTGTACAGACATGAGGGATAGGCGATATAACTATCGGCTAGAGAATAGATTTCTTTCTCGGAACAACTATCAATTGTACTGCAGATATGTTGTGTTGTTTCATACGTCAGATGGTTGATTGGACAAATCTGATGCTGCAATAGCCGATCTAACAATCATACAATCTTCTAATTGTTCTGTGGTTCTTTTGATTAGATTGTGTGAGGCAGACTGTTACTACATGATGAAATCTACCATTATTAAATCGCTTCTTCCAACTGTCTAGTTATTGCATCGCTTAATGTTAAATGCCAATCGATTTTATATATCCCACCCAGTTTCTTTCGATACGATGGTCCACCCATTTTTAAACTCTGATTTACATTCATAATAAGCCTTAATTTAGCTTGAATATATTTTTTCTACAAAGAAAGGCTACCCAAAACAGAAAAGCAACATAAATTGTATCCATCAATTTGAAGATTCTCCCTTATACATCATATATACAACATCCCATAGATGATGAGTATATTAAGGAGGCCATTCGTTTATTAGACATCAATCCCGATCATATGAATTTTAAATCGAAACGTCTTCTACATTAGAATGAGGCTTCGTTTTATGTCTCAGAATTATTATGATCAACCGTTTTGATTTTTTGGTTCAGGAAGATACCAAAATTTCAAATCTAAAAAGTTTTTATGCACGCGATTTACAACTTTTCTGGTTTTCTGAACGTTTCATGACTAAGGAATAGGAAACATTATTAAAGGTAACATCTTAAGCTATAGGTACCGATTAAATTAAAATAAAGAAAAGTCCATGTACGAAATTAAAAGCTAAAAAATATTAAAATCTTAAGAAGATATTAAGGCAAATAAGGTCTGGAAATATATTTCATTCTTTTTATGTAATATAAGAAGAGAAAAAACATCCATCACTTGCTCCAAATGAAAGCAAATGTGTTATTTTCGGTACTTGATTTCAATTTTCCGAGCGATGACGACTCACTAAATCTTGACCAATTCAATGACAAAATTTAATCTTTAGAAATTTTTTTTATCTTACACCGCTAAATTGTTTGCACTTGCATTCATCCAGTGACATCCATGATGGTGTTTAACGACGGCACAAATCACTTTTCAATCTAGAATTTAATTCCAGCTGTAATACATCACAGCCAGAAACCTCGTTAAATTTATCTGTGATAGCCGGAAAATCCCTTGGAGAATCCTCGCATGCAGATAAGATTTGTATCATCTGATTAAACAGTGTTTGCAACCAGAGCGTGAGATGCGTTTGACTAATTGAATCTACTCCCAAAGTCAGGCAGAAATTGTGGAGGTCGCGTATCGCTTAATATTAAACGCTGCAGAACAATAAGCTAAGAGGTAATAATTTTCGAACCACGCTAAGTGTTCCAACACTCACGTTTTCATCTCTTCACATAAACATGAATTTCAGCGGAAGAATGGAATATGTTTCTGCACAGTACCTCAAGACTTTGTCGTATGACGATGAAGTAATTAAAGATTAGTTATACTGTGCAGTTGAGCAGTCATTATTGCAGTTATGGCATTGAATCACGAAGCGTTAAAATGTTTCAAATATAGTCGTTTCTCTTAGCGTGTATGACTAGAGGGAAGTATGCAATTAAAAATTACCTACATTCCCCAGAGTCAAGCGAATTTGTCTCTCATATAATCAGTATAGGTTGGAATAGCGACAAACTTAATTAATATCCTTAAAGGTTGGTAATTCCACTGTTAGGTATCTACTCTTCTCATGACGCAGTGAATGAATACCTTCATTTTTCGAGAAGGATGGTGATTCCATTCCGAAGTTTGAACTTCAATAAGGAAAATATGAATCAAAGTACCTTCAAAACTTTTTTTATTTTAGAGCCCTGATAGCTTACATAATATTAAAGAGTTACCGGTGTGATACTGATATATTCTTAATTGGTGCCATCCCTTAATCTTTAACAAGCCATTACCCAAGTGTCTGTTCAAAGCGAAAGATATAAGATTCTGTAATTCAATTCAAATAATTATTTAAGGCGTTATTTTATAAAATTAGAAAAAGATCCAAATATAGTAGCCAGCTATCAAGTAAAAAACTAATTATAGTTATCCGCATTTGGACAATTTCTTCGCATGTTGTAATTGAATATGTCGCGTGGCATATTCAGATTAGTTTGAAAATCAAAATAGTATTAGTGTATAAAGATTTTCGCTATCGTGTTTATTTCCCAATTCTCTGTTTTAAGAGCAGACTTTGTCAAGTTTCTTTCGATTAATAATTGATTAATCTTTTGATTAACAGACTAAGAATAGAGCAATTGGTGTTAAATGAGTTAAATCTAAAAATTCCTTTATTTCTGATGCACTTGTAAAATATATATTTATGCATTGTGGTTGAATGAGTGCACAAGATGTAGTTAAAGAGTAAGAAGTTACTAGAAAACACTTTTATGTTAAAAATGCAAATGCATATTTAACCCTTTAAAGGGCCATTTTTTTCTAGTCATATTATGTTAAAATATTTTTAGGCTTGAAATTAGAATAAGAAAAGGGATTCATTTAGCTTATTCGATAATTTGATTAATTAATTAATTTGACTAATTAATATTTAAGTATCAAATCAAGACATATCATTTTGTGTAAAATAAAGAACTAAAGCATCTAAGTTTCTGTCTTTCTAAAAAATTTGTCAGAACTTATGCCAACCTACATAAATTCATTCAAAGAATGATAAATTTGGTGGGAAGCACGGTTCTAGAAAGGGTTAACTAACATGTCCGGTTATGTTTGTCATGTGATGTCATTTACACTTGAATTGATCCTATTAATCTTTTGACTCTGTTTGATTTCTTAGTCAGCAATTCTTCTGTTTGATTTCTTAGTCAGCGATTCAACAATTTTGAATATAAAAAACATCTTTATAATGTTTGAATTCAAAATTCATAATTTGACATATGTAACTTAGGCGTCAAGGTCAATATGTGAATAAAAATGGAACCAAAATAATGTTATTATTAAGTTGAACTTTTTCCATAATTTTTTTGGCTATACACCAGACAGCTCTTTCCGGCTTTATCTATTCATAGACCTGTCTCGGGACATTGAATATGTTCATCCAAATTAACAATGCATTAGATGAAATTGAATCATTACGATTGCCAAGATTATTCTGACTATTTTTCAAATCAGCTGATAAAGTACGTAACCACTTACTCTGTCACAGGAATATTCATCCTTTCCAATTAACTACTTAGTTGGCAAGTTGCCACGGAGGAAGTACTAGTCTTCCAACAAGGATATTCATGCTAAAGACAAAGCTTCAGATTTGGACAGGACACACGTGTACACAACCAGGAGCTCGCGAGTGATGGGATTGCTGGCTGAGAGCCGACATCTCCATTAAACACAATCACATGCAAGTAAGACTTGCAGATAGACGAAGAGATAACATTCAGGAATGTGTATAAGACACTGTGCTTTGTAACATAGATTAAAGCGAAGGAAGCTTGGATTGCTCAGGTTTGAAGTTTGAGAGATAATACATTATCTAAAATCATCTGAAACTATTTATCAATACATTATTTGATTGAATGGCAATAATTCTCTCAAATTATTAAAGGTGCGTTTATGGTAAAACCGACAGACCTTGAGCTGGTTTAAATGTAGAATAAATAAGGTGAAAAATGTATTGAATTGTGGCGTCTGTGTTTTATGAAATCAGCAGATGTGGATATGTACTATTGTTTATAAAAAGGTATGAAAGTGGAAGAAAATTGGATTGCTTAGGATAGAAGTTTGAGAAATACTACATTATCTATATAAATAAAAGTGAAAAATCTATAAATACTTCATATGCTATCGAAATCCCAAAACTTAAGTAAACTAGAACATAGACAGATGCTATGAAAAACGAAGGAAGTTTTTGTGATGATTGTTAGGTAGCAGTTTTCTTATTTAAAATTTATATTTGCATTTATAAAAATTTTATATTTAACAATTTAAAATATTTTATTTATGTGACTCCAAGTTACCTTTTACCAGTTTTACCTAAATCTTGTATCATCATTAATAATTATTTATAAATTATGGAAAATCATTAGCTTCCTGCGGCTTTTGAAAATCATTTGGCAAGTCAGTAATATTTGGAGAAACTGCTCGAGTTAAAAATTATTTCGTGAGCTTTATTTTCGTATTTTAATTCAAAATAAAATTGCACATTAGAGGATTTTATATCAAATAAAATTTTATAAATCTTTTATAGTAAAATGTTATAAATATTTTTGGAAAAGTTAGAAACGGAATGCGTTAACATTCCATGAACTATTAAGATGAAATATATTTTTATTTCCTCGCGTATAACATTTATTGATTTGATATGCGATAACTCTAGATTTGTAACAGTTGTTACCTTAAACTACATTCATCTATCATTTGAAGTGTGAAAAACGAACTGAAATATTATAATTATTTGTGATTTTTCTCACAGGTGTTAGAGGCGGTCGCCTCATACTTGCAAACCTTATGGGACCTTAAAATCTATTTGATGTCCATCGCATTGTCAAGACAACATTGAATTTACACATCTCAATCTTGTAATAAGGATAATCCAACCTCACAGATCTCTTATTCTTCAAAGAATAAACAAATGAAGGAAACAGACAAAATAAATACTGGTGAAAACAACCCTAGTGTGACATATGTGCATCTTTGCTTATAAACTATTTGCTTTTCAGAGAGGAAATATGTATTCTTCCATATAAAACTGGATAAGCAGAGACCATAATATTTCTTTGAGTCCATAACATTCCTTTCTTGAACGTAAACAGCAGTGGCTAGTTTTTTAATAAAAAAGTTAACTACATTTATTCCGTTAAACTTTCACCTAAGTCACCTTAATACTTCAGAATTTGTATGCGAAATTTTAAGTGCTTATAACACAACAAAGCCTTCAATTATAATATAAGGCCAATTGTTGCTCGCTGGGTTGTTACTAATTTTTTATGTAAGAAAGTGAAGATATATTTAACAGTAGCCCATGATAGAATTCCAAAATACACGCAAATAAAATGTTTTTTTTAATATATAATATTTTTGTACAATGGATATTATTATGCATAATAATAATAATAAAAATTTTGCATAAAATTATATTTATGCTATCTGAAATTCTATTATCGTATGCATCATTTTTAGTTAAAATATTAATATTATTTACACCAAACAATTTTTAAATTTCATAGCTCTTAAAAAGTGTAGACAGTACCTGACGACTTTTAAAAAAATGTAGATTTCGGCAGCTTTTAAAAGTTATTAATTATATTTAAGGAATGAAAGAAAGTTTGATTAAGCGCTGTCAGTGGCCTCTCGGGAGCAAAACAAATTGATTTAAAATAGCGACAATATATTTTTTTCAACTGCAATGATAACACTTGAAAAAAAATATATTGTAAAAGATACTTAACTTTTCCTGTTACGCATGAAAACGTAATTTTTGTTTAATGGAAATTAATAATTTCATTAATTATCAAGAAGCCTTTAATAAATTTTTCCTTACGCTCATAGTATTTTTAAGCAAAATTTGAGGAACAGGGAACAGTTTGGATTTCCATAACTTATATAACATTTTTCCTTTATATAGTCAGAATTCTCTATTTATTTATATTAACAAAAATGTATTATTATCTTTCTGTTTCAAATCCTATATTTCTTCAAAACTTTTATCTGTCAACTATAAATACTAAATGATAGCAATCTGGATGTGAATGGGCCCCCATTTTCCCTTAGCAATCAGCATTTTCAGATCTAATCCGCCACTGCCAATTTATATACCTAAATAGATCGTAGACGATTGCAAGCTACATTTCCTAGGTAGGTGCAATTTCTTACCTTACCAATTAGCAATGCTAGAGGAAAGAAAGTTGTTTCTATTTTAAAACACATTAAGAGCTATTTTCATATTGATACGAGTCAGTCGCACTTCATGAACTGTCGCTCTGATCACTGGAGATGATAGAAATGTAATTATATACATATGAAAAAAATATAAGCACATACATATAGACATCATTCAAGAATGGTTGTTTAATGACACTTTCTATATCAGAAATAAACAGAATTTAGGAAATCAACATTATTTGTGGCAGAGTTTCGTTTAGTTACGTTAGATTTCAAACTTTATCTCTTAGTTTTTACAATCCACACTATAATCAGTATATATAAATATATTGTTACGAATCTCTGAGGCGGCTTCCCAGCATAGTCGGTTCCATGGGAGGTCCCAGAGCTTGGCGACAAACTTGGCGAGCATTTGGCGACTTTGGCGCCAAAATAAATTATACCCGAAACATCAAGAATTTTCCCGATCCGTCCAGTAGGAACGGAGATACGCCTCGAACGTTCCTGATTGGTTGAGAGGCTTCTAGCCCCGCCTCCTGAGACCTATAAAAGGAAGCACCCGCAGCTGACGGGCGGTGGTGAGTCGAGTGGTGAACCAGTGGTGAATTGAGTAGTCGGAAGCGACAGAGAAGAGTGGTCGTGGACCAGTGGAGTCGTCGTAGTTGTGAGTCGACGGTGAATTGAGTAGTCGGAAGCGACAGAGAAGAGTGGTCGTGGACCAGTGGAGTCGAAGAGTAGTCGGAATCGACAGTAAAAAACTGGCCTTCCAGAGATAAGCGGAGCAGCGACGGAGTGAAGCTAGTGCTGAACTAAGCTGTGCGCTACTGTCTGTCTGTCTTGTTATATGCTGCTGTGTATGCTGTTGTTGCTGCACGTCTCGGCTGAAGATAATCGTCTTCTGTGCTGTATATAGTTGTCGTCTTTGTGCTTTCCTATGTGTCTTCGTGTAAATAAACGTCGTTGTTTTATTTTCTACTGCCGCCTGGTGATTGAGCGTTCTCCACACCATATAACTCCCACTATCCAAACGAACCCCGGAAAATTTTCGTAACAATATAAATTATCACCGTCTATAGCGTCGGGTGGAGTTTAAGAATATTCCTAACCCTTTCACCTACGTAATTATCAGATGTAAAATCCCCAATTTCAGTTTTGGCATCAAGCAACTCAGAGATGATCTTTTTTATATTACGATGTATCGATATTTAAATACAACTAAGCCTGAATAAAAACTAGTTATGGAGTCATAAAATTCAAGCGTTATTTTCATGATGGTTTGTAACAAAAATCAATGAGCTGTGATCTGCAATGCTTATTATTTTAAATTTATGCTGATCTATTATATTCTCTTCTCAAGGACGCAGTGCAGTTATTGCAAATATTTCCTTTTGGCATTTTTTTAAAATTTTGTATTTGACACTGCATTTTTTTTCTGTTTCGATATATTTTAGTTATTAGTTTTCATTTGAGTGTTCACGAAGTTTTTTAGTTCACAGAATTCCAGACCATTATTGTTTACTTTTATTGATGCTATATATTATTGTTTACTTTTATTGATGCTATATATTTGTATCTAAAGAGCGTTATAAATTGCATTTTTTTATTTCTTAAACTCTCTTCCAATGTATATGAGATTTCCCATTAGTTAATCTATGACAATCAAATCTGGGATATCGTTAGCAGGATGACAATCAGATCAGTTTAGATGGGCACATCTTCTAGTTTTTAGAACATGTATTTTTAGAAGAATAAAGAAAAAGTAGAAACATTATTAATAATTTACTTTGTAAAAAATCTAGGTAATATTTATTAAGGATTATTATTAATTATCACAAAGTACAATTTTTTTAAACCTTTTTCAACAATCCCCCCCCCTCATATTATTAACACAATATATACTAGTTAAAAATAAACACCAATTCTTTGAGAACCAAAATATTTGATATTGTTTATTCAAACTTGAAGCTCCGAAGGAATATAAAATGTGTATATTATAGTAATCTGCTATATATAAAAATCATAGTACATAAATTATCTGATGATTAATGAGCTCATTTTTCATTTTTTAGCCAATAACTTGCAATTTTTAAACTTCAAAAGAGCAGAAAAATAGGTATTCATTAAGAATTTTTTAAACATTTTATCTTCTTTAATATAAAATTATAATGATTGGATACTGTTATATCCATTCCTTCTATATAAACATACAGACCGAAATAAATCATTTTTTTATTCCCTTCACTCTTATATTTGTTATATATATATTGTTTCCATAAAATTAATTTTTAAAAATTTAGATAGTTTTGGAAATAGGGAAATAAGAAGTATGTTGCTATATTTTAAGAACTATATTGCATATACAAGGGCAGATCAAATGGAAACGAAACATGAGCGATAGAATGAAGCGACATAATTTACTTTTAAAAATCCTCACGAAATTGAAAGTTAGGAGCTATATGATGGCTGTTTCAAAGCTGTTCATTAAAATTTCATCAACTTGTTTAATGTGCGAGTCATCATGCATTGTCGTGAAGCAAAACCACTTCAGGGGATGTGGAAACGTTTGTGTCTGTGAGGGTTTTTCTTACTTTTAATTCGCCGATGCAATTTTAGAAATCCTACCCCTTCTACCACTTAAATACGAATAGTTGCTCTTCTACAAACTCAAACTTGATGCAAGGATGAAATGATAGCAGACTGACCACTGGGCGGTACTGTTCATCGACCGTCAATGCATATTACGCGTTTTCGAGCGATTACTCAGGGTATGCACTGTACATCCGCAATAGGGATCGTCTTTCTTATGTTCCGCTTTACTTCTACACACCGATTTCGTCACACTGACACAAAAATACACGAAATTATAATAACTGCTCTGTTTTCATTTGATCCTGCATTAAGCATATATACAGGGTGTTTCCGAATTCTACCGACAAATTCAAAGGAGTGATAGTATGGGTATTAAGAGGATGAAATATTACCATAAACGATAGAGTCGCAAACTATGTTTAGTCGATGAAAATCGTAAAAGTTGAGTGGCCAAACGAATGCGCAGATTAGGAGCCTTGTGGTCTAGAAGGTAAGAAGATATTCTAGTATGGAAATTTCCCATGCGTATGAAGGGGGAAAAAATTAGCAAGTATTCATTAGCGGGCATTGCAGATTTCGATTAGAACTCATACATTGAATGTTTCATGCCGTTCAGAATGATTGACAGCTTCCAGTCACTGTTTTATTCTCAGATGAAACGCACTTTAGAAGAAAAGGCATAATAAGCATGCACAATGCATGTAGGTGTCATCTGAAAATCCCCACATAACTGCCTCGTTGAAAGTGCAACACATGGTTAGTATTAAAATCTGGAGAGAGATTGTCGGAGATCTTTTGCAGCGCCGTGGCCCAATCTCTCAATGGCACAAAGTACTTGTTTTCCTACAGCACACACTCTCGGATTTATGCGCCAGAAAATGTGATTCATGTACGATGATGTACCATTGCATTTTTCGATTGTGACGCTTTATCATCTCGATGCTACATATTCCTGGAAATGTAGTGGATGCAGACCTGTTGCTTGGCTTCCACGCTCTCCAGGTTTTATTCCTTTGAATTTATTCTTCTGAGACCACCTGAAATAGCTTGTTAATCAGACGCCTGTAGATGCACTGTGGGATATTACAGCGCGGATCGTCATCGCTTCAGCAGGCATTCTTAGTGCACCGGATATGTTTGAGCCGGGTACCCAACAATTCTTGTAAAGCTTTCTTCCGTCGTTTCCTTTTTGATGTTGAACTGCCATGTATTCTCAGTATTGTAAGCCCGCTAAATAATCTATAAATAGTTTTCTACTTATTACTGAACCTTTTTGGGCCACTCGACGTCACATCTTTCATAACTATTTTTGGGGATTTTCTTTTACTAAATGAGAGTTGCGACCCCATGATCTATCGCAATTTTTCATCCTCTTGATACCTACTATCCCTCCTCTAGTTTTATCTTTCGAATTAGGCAATACCTTGTATAACGATATTAGAAGATATGCATATCTATCTAAATATATATAAAATTTAAAAAAAGCAAATTAGTTTATTTTAGTTTTTTTTAATAGTTTTCACAGGGGGGGGGGCTCAAAATAATTTTGCTCCTGTACAGTACAAATCTATCACTGGCTCTAGTATAACTACCAGAGAGCAAATAGAAACTACCTTATGATAAGTAAATATTTTATCATTATCACCTGGATTTTTGCATTTTTACTATTTTTAATATTGTTGTTTGTGTTTAATGTAAAGGTATGAATTATAACTTAGCAATATGTTTTATGTATATACAATGTTAGTTCTACTGTGTAGTTACACGCAATTTTTTCCATGAAGACAAGTTTTGACTTTAGGATAAATAATATGTTGTATCTCAGGATATTCCAAAGCGCAACAGGATTTGAATGAAAAATGGTATCTGGTTGTAAAATAAACTTTTCTTATAGTTTCTGAAATAATTTTATTTAGGAAAAAAATAACTAATAAATTCTTTTGGTTGAGGAAAACGTCAAAATTTCCAAAATAGTAATGTTTAGTTATTAATAAACTGTAAAATGGATACTTTTTAAAAGTTCTTTTTTATTTTTTGTCTTTAGCTTTAAGATACAACATGGTATTTTATTTTGCTACACTTATAAGGACGGAAAAAACATTACTACTTCCTTTTGAAATGAGGAAATATCAATTTAAAAATTAAGGTGCATTTTTCAAATGTTTGGTTTAAATAGAATTTGAATTGAACAACTTTAAACTCTACCCAAGTTTTTAAAAAAATCCGTCTCAAATTATAACAACTTCCCTTGCTTAAAATTTTACTCACAAATATGTAATTACACCGAGAGTTTTAATAAAGGTATCACGATAATTAATATATTATGTAATTTTTTAATCAATAAAAGACTTTTTTCCGTGCAATTCTTCAAAAATGATTTATCAACTCTTCGAAAATGATATGAAACAGATTATCAACGGAGTGATTTACTTTGAATGCATTCTGTATTGTTGCTTTGTCGTAAACCTGACAAACTTTGAGTTAGTTTAGACATGAAAAGCCTAAGCAGGAGATGACCTACGAAGAATAGATTCACTATAACTATCGAAGACATATGCATCGTAAAACTGACAAACTTTCAGTAGGTTTATGTATAAGTTGTGACGTTTTTGTTTCATGTCACGGACAGTATAAAGACAGTCTTAGTGTTCTATTGTCTAGAAATGGATTACGTTTGGAATACATAACAAAAAAACTTATAATAATTTGCAAAAATAATTATAATTCAACATTGATTGTTACCAAATACCTCTGATTTCATAGAAAGCAATTTACCGATTTTTGAAATATGTAAAAAGAATCACATTGAGATCATTATATCAAAGTAATTGAAAGCAGAGTACTTTTTTTTCCAATATTCAGTTTTCACTCTTTTTTTTTAATGGGAAATCTTTCCATATTAATTGAGCGTGAAAAACTTTCGTTAATAATAAAGAAAAAGGTTTGAAAAAGAAGTAGCAATTTTCCTTCATATTATTTTAGATACATTATAGAGTTTTTAACAAGTAATTTGTTTTTAAAAAGTGGAATGATTTAATGTAACGGAGAAAGTAATTGTGAGATTTAATGATTAAAGAAAATGAAAGGAGCTTGAATTCCCAGAGGAATATCCTTTTTCTGGAATTAGTTATTCTGCAAACGCTATCACCGAGAAAGATTCTTTTTAATTAATTTACAATGTATTCAGCTTAAAGGAATAAAAAGTTCGTTTTTATCAAGGAAGATCGTAAAAAATTAAATTTTATTACATATTATAAAAGCGGAATAACTTTTTAAAGAAAACTAAGATTATCATTAATCAATCGAGCAAGTTAAATGCTTCATACTTTCTTTCTTTCTTTGTACTTTTCTTCTTTCTTTATACACGCGAACAAAGTAATCAAAAATACAAAGAGCTATATAAATAAAATCTGGTATACAGATTTATCCTCAGAATTGGAAAAGTGAATGAAATTTTGGATCAAATTTGTATAACAGATAACCTGTATATTCGCATGTATGGGAATGCGATGTTTCAAAGATGCAACGATTTAGTTTTGTGGCCAAAATTGTAGATCTGTGTCACATTTTGGATCTAATAGGTGTAAAAAAAGCATCCAAAATACATACTCAGTTTTTCCATTATATTACGAAACTTGAAACGTGCCGTACTGCTTCACTACATGCGGAAGTAAGAAGGGAAACTTCACTTAAGGGCTGTCGTGACCTTCGAGGGTTTGCCACCTTCCTTTCCTAGCTCTGCTATACGTTCATGAGATGTAGAAAAGAAAAGAGGGCCCTGAACTCTTTATGTATACAAGAAAGTGGAGGAATGAACACTCCAGCTGTATATTTTCTTGTATGCAAATTTACAAAGAAAAATTATTGTAAACATCATAAAAATTCACCATCGTGATTCGAATACATTTACACATTTTGGATCTCTCTGAGTCAGACCGAAAACATTTTTGAAATTATGTTAGTTTGTCGGTCTTTTAGTGAAAATAACAATTAAACCGCAACAGTGATCTTGCCGAAGCTTTTTAGCACACTTTTTAATAAAGGAGTTATTCCCTTCTCCAACCCCATTTAAAATTGTGGACCTTGGTCAAGGTTCTGAATATATCGAATATTCAGAATTTTATTTATAATGTACCACTCATTATAGTTGTGTGCTTCGCATAATTGTAAAGAATGTATAATTAATATCATGCCATTGACGAATAATAGTTACAAAAGAATCCATTGGCTTGCGATTTTTGACGATTTTTTGGCGATTAATTGCTGGAATGCTTTCAATACTCAAGTGCCAGAAAACTAAATATATATTTTGAACTCCGTTTTACTGGCCTGTTGAGACCATACTGTGACATGAAACTACATTTATATTCAAAAGATCACATACCAAATTTCATTTATCTAATTCATTGCATTTAGATGCATGTGAAGGTACAGACTTTGAGAGTTAATACTTTGAGAGATTTGGTTCAAAATTTGATATAAATCTATACTTTAGATGCTAAAACTGTATGCCGAATTTTATGTATTTGGCTCTTTACGTTTGTAGTTAAAGTGTTCAATTTTACGAGGACAACTGGTTCGATTCCGTCTTTTGACGTGATTGGGTTGTATGATATACATTCTGCCTATCATAATTGTGTATTTGAATATGCCAAGTTGTCGCATATAAATTGCAAAATATTAAAAAAGGAAGAAAAATGACTAAAAATCAAAAATAGTAACGAAATATTTCAACTCAAACTCAGACCAGTAGACACAGATCGATTTCAAAGCAATGAGAAACAAAATATTTCAATCTGCTTGCAATCCGAAGAGATCAGTTTCACGATATAATCTGAATTCAAATGAAAATCAATCGATGCAACTGAATTTGCCCACCAATTGAATTGTAGAATAAGAAAAACTTAAAAGCAAAATAAAAACAAGAAAAAATAAACTATATTCTTAAAATGAGCACTATGATAATCATAAATTGACTATTCTGACTATTTTAAGGCAATAATAAATTGACTTCTGCACATGGAAAAAAACTGAATGACCGGACCACCATGTTAGTAACACTGGCGGAAACTGTGATTGAGTCCTAAGTTCCATCACCGTCCAGGGCACAACCCTTCCCTAGGGAAGTACTTCCCGTCATCTAAAGGAAATAGCCAACCTCCACCTCTTTCTGTACCCACTAGGGCAGCGAGAACCAACCACCATATCGGAAGCTTCTCATTCTCATTTTTGAGGTACCCCCCACCAGTGGGAGGAATGCTGTAATAAAGACATAACTGAATTCTCACTCAATATTACATGAAATAATTAAATCCGAATGAATGTAAATCTAAATCTATGAATATCAAAAACAATGCATTCGGAAACATTGAAACGGAATCATGGAATTGGAAATCGTAAACATTGAAATGGAATCGTAAAATATTTAGCATGATGTATGTTGCTTTTACGTCTAACAGATGGCGCTTTCTAAAAAATTTTTTTTATCAGTTACAGATAGTATATAAAACACGCGTGTATTTGAATCCAACGTTGTATCAAAATTTCAAAGAAATTGATTAAGAACGTTTGGAGATTTAAGATTTTGAACAAACGAACATTTGCGTTTTTATTTATTGATTATTTAAGCCTTTTTTAAAATTTCCTTCTCAAAGATTTTTTAAACTTAACTTCTTTACATCTCTCCATAAACTCGTTAATCCAATTATACTGGTTAGGTTTCATAAAGAAAAGGAAGCAGCGCGAGATAATTTTGGTGTTGAATTTTGACAGGAAATTCCACCTTTGATATGTATGTAGGCAGTTTAATAACCTAATTTCCGGTGCAGGACTCTTTCTTTCAGTAAAGGTACTGAAAAACCGAATAGGTTTACTTTAACTAGCTAGCCTGTCATTTTGCAATATCTAGCTAAAAATGCATCCTTTTCCCTTTTGAAAAAGGTATTTTCCAAATAGAACCAAAATTAATCTAAAAGCAAGTTTAATGCAAATTAGAATATAGTTGGAAAAGAATCAATTATTAGTTAATACATGAAAAATTGTTTATATTTTGGGTAAGATACTTCTTTTCCGTGCTTTATAATAAAATTCTATTTTTATTCATTTGATACTTTTATGTTGAATTATAATGCGGAAAACTTTTGGCATTAGATTATTGAGCTTCCATGTCATGGGATTCATATTTTTAAAATTAAAGGCTGCATACTCTTGATTAACTTTTTAACAGGGGAATTTTGTTTGATTCGTCATACACAGTTAAAACTTAAAGGGATTGGAATATATTGACACGATATTAATTAATGCTCCAAAATTGCTAACTGCTCCCAAAAGAGCAATTTACGGACAGAACAGCTTTACATCTTAAAGCACCACTCTCTATTTATTATCTCTATAAAATAATTTTCACATAGAAAATTTTCTTTTTCTTCCCTAAAAGTGACGAAAAGTACTGTAATGGCGATCAATCTGTTTGACAGTAAGTTATTGAGACAAACTTTCAATGCATAGATCTTTTAATTAAATGCAATAAGAAATCATAAAGCGCTCTGAGCTAATCACCAATTATCTGAAAATGATTACCAGCTATCTACTTATTAGGGTTTGACGGTTTTTCAAACCCGGTTTTAAAAAACCGTTTTTTTAAAGTAAATTTGTCACATTCGAAAACCGGTTTTTAAAGTAAGAAAATCGAATTTCCGGAACCCCTAGATATTCCAATTCTTCAAAAATAAATAAATAAAATAAAATGAATAAATAAATAAATAAAATATATCGATTGGGACCGATTTGAGTGCTTAAGGCAACGAGATGCAAATTTATTAACAAATGAAGGTGTATTTGAATTTCTGTTAAATGAACTAAAAAATTTGAACACTGGAATAAGTTTGAAATTATTATATGCTTTAGATGAACGAATTCAAAAAAGAAGACAAGTAGAATCGGCAACTCTTTTACTGTATTTTCAAAATCCGCAAAACATTTCTAGTTCAGCAAAGAATTCTAATGTACTTTCTTTAGTTCCAAAAACCGGAATTAAGTTATCTGGAAAGATATTGTCTAGAATATTTCCATATTCTTATGTAGAAATCGATTCTGATGAAGAACAAATCGAAGAAACTACTCATCAGAGTAATACCATTTTAAAAGAAGCCATGGAAAAATCAATTCATAAGTTTCTTGAAGACCCTGAAGAAAAGCTTACAAATCCAAAGACACTGAAAGCTGAATTTTCATTATTTGAGGCAACGAATAAAAGAACAAGAATCTTAGATTTGTTATTTGATGCCATGAAAACTGTAAAACCAAGCTCAGTAGTCAGTAGTAAGACTTAGACACCATTCAGTCGATATTTGTTTTTTCCTCTTCTATTTTTTTTGACAAAAATTCGAAAACCGGCTAAAACTGGTTTTTTTTTTTTGGAAATATGGAATTCGAAAACCGGTTTTTCGAAAGGTCGGTTTTTGCATAAACCCTATTACTTATCTTTCATTTACAGCCGCTTCATTTAGTAGTAACTAAAGAACAAACAGTTATAAGTTTCACTGATTCAGTATTATATGAATAAGAGATAAATTTGTCGATAATTCGAAAACCTTTGATATTATTTAACGCGATAGAACAAAGGTTTTTACACTAGAATATATATATATATATATATATATATTAAATTAAAGAACCAATTTGTGGCTATACGAAATTAATTAAAAAACTAATTATTTGTAGAGAGAAGAACCAGGAATTTCTCGAAGGCTCGTTTAATTCTTACTTATAACAGATAATATCTTCTACCTGTAAAATGATAACTCTGAATAGGAACACTAGAGAACAGGAAGATAAACTGCCTTGAATGGGAACACATTACAATGAATAGAGGGTTATAAATGAGAACAATGGGTAATCAAGTCAGAAAATAAAAATTTGAAAAAAACATTGCTTCCGATAATAACACAAAACCAGCTTTAATGGTCTCCCCAAAAGTAACTCTAACAAAGGGGCTATCTCCCTCCCCATCACATTAAACTGCGGACCTTGCGAAAAGCTATGAATGCCACAAGTGCTCAGATTATTATTCTCAAATATTAGAATTATGTGCTTTATAGTATAGTATAATTGTGCATTAACAGCAACTATTGGTGAAAAATAGTTAAAAATTAACTATCTTGGCTTGAATCTAACGTTTTCACTGAATCTAGCGTGTACTTATTGTTGATTAATAAATGGCATGCGCGGTTATACATAAGTACCAGAAAATCGAATATGTATTCTGGACACCTTTTTTTTTTTTTTTCCTTCTGATTGAAATCAAAATTTGACACAAAACTGTCTGTTACAAGATCATAAAAAAAATGTTTTGAGTTACTGTGTTTGTATGAATGTCAAAGTACAGCCGACAGACTGCCAACTCCTCAACGGATTTGGTTCCAATTTTGTTATGGACCTACATTTTAGAGCTTAACCTACTGACAAAATTTTATTTTTATGGCTCTTTTTGTTTTCTTGTTATTACGTTCACTTCTAATCAGATAATATTTGTTTTAAATTGAACTTTGTTCAAAATTTCACAGACATCGACAAATTTGGTGTTAAGGATGACATTTGGCTTATCTAGGTAAAAACGTTTTTGAGTTAACGCGTTTACAGAATTTCGAGATTGCAGTACTTTTTCTTTTCGTACTTCGTATGCAAAATAGTAAAAGAACCCTGCCGATTTATATTTTTAAGAGTAGGCTTGACTAATGCGAGTTTTAAAAAAATGACAATAAGTTCTCGAAGAAATTTTCGAGTATGAGCTACCTATAACTTGTCTTAAATATTGCGAGGCCTTATTAAAATATTTATGTCAAACTATCTAAATTTATATTCAAATTCAAAAGAAGGTGGATTTTTAGTAGTTTGGTGTTTGTAACGAATAGTGCATGAACAGATTTCGCATTGTTGCACCAAACAATATACTATTTTTAACGTTTGATAATAACTGAGATGTACTGAAATGAAACACGAGTTGTTTCATCACTGTATTAGAAAAGTGGGTGATTTTAACAAGCTATACGATTTTAAATATTAATTAGAGTAATATGGGGCTTGTTTCGTAGTCCACTATTACTCTAGTTCGTCATTAACTAGAGTAATATGGGACTTGTTTCGTTCATACATACTAGTGCAATTAGTTTGAAAACTGCAATCGGTCAGAGTTCAACATTTGAAGTTCAATGAGTGAGGAAAGAATACAATGTGAGTTCAAAAGAGTTATTTCAGAACAATTATTTTGAACCAATGACAAATCTCAAGAGACTTTTGAGCCTATGATAATGTGGTTGGGAGGTTTGTAAAATGTAGAATTGGCGAAACAACTCACCATTCACAAATATACCAACCAAATTTAATGGAAAAGATAAAAAAGTTCCAAATAAGCCATTATTTCAAAATCGACCGAGGTGTTTTTTGCCTTTTATCATTTGTGCTAGTGCTGAGGCAAAAACAGTTTTAAATTTTATTATTATTATGAAAATGTCATGTTTAATTAAATATTCCATAGATGAGTATTTTTTAAAGAACTATTTATAAAACATGGTCTGAAATTCTTCTAACACGACAACAAAATACATTTATACGAGAAAATTTCACAAAAACTATATTTAAACCTATCTTTAATTTAATGCCGAAAGATGCTCGTGTATTGAAGCTATGGTGGGTAATCATTTTATTGATGGATTACTTTTAAAATAATGCCTGAGTTTCTCACAAAGAACTATTTTTAATATACGGTCTAAAATTCTTCTAAAACGACAAGAAAATTCAGATATACGAGAAAATTTCACAAAGACTGTATTTAAACTTATCTTTAATTTGATGCCAAAAGATTCTCTTGTACTGAAGCTGTGGTAATCATTTTATTGATAAAGTTTTTAAAGAATTATTTTTAAAATATTGCCTAAGATTCTCACACTGAAAGAGCAAATGTACCCAATGCAAGATAAATTTCATACAAAAAAAAAAAAAAAAAAAAAAAAACTTAAACCAATTTATTTTTAATCTGATGCCAAAAGATAGCTCGTGTTTCTGAAACTATGGCACTTAAAAAGGAAACAAATACCAAAACAAATGACTGATTGCCTCTAAAAAGCCAGAGAAGTGCTTTTGCCGAGGAACAAATGCGTTTATCAAAGATAATTTGATTGTCAAATAGTTTGAGAGCGCATATCGGCATAGAAAATCTCGGAAAAATTTACGGTAGGATTGGTTCGAAACTGAAATAATTTCTTTAAGAAACGCAATAAATGGGACTCTGCAACTATTCCGAAATTTCCGAACCAGGGAGCGTAATTCAAATAATTGATCCGAGTAATGTTTTGAAGCCCCAGCTTTCAAAGAGGTTCATTTATTCCGCCCCAAGTATCCCGAATTCTGTTTGAAGCAGTTTACGAAGTAGTTTAAAGCCTAATTACGGCTTCCTAAAGCTCGCATTGTACTTCTATACAATTTTCTAAAGTGCAATTGCCAGTAACGCGTCCCCTAGATTAAATTTTCGTAGCTATTCGACTTAACGACACAAAACAGATTCAGTCAGTTGAACGACCGCGAAGTAGTTTGTTCAGATTTTGATTCAAAAAGATCTTGGGGGTTTGCAAGAAGAAGGTGGTTTCGTTGGTTCAGAAACTCCTGGTTAGGCCTAACTTGACGGGCTATTATTTCAAATGAAAGTTTCTTTTTTCTTCCATGAATGCACAGAGATAGTATTGCAATCAATAAAACAATTGCGATTAATCTTCTATTTTTAGATCTCTTTGTTTCCGAAAATATCATTTATATATTTGCAACTGTCTATGAGCATGACACCTCAAAACAGAACGCTGTGACCAAGTATAGGATTTTTTTTTTTGATAAAGCTGTGTATATCTATCAAAATCAGTTCTCTGTGTAATTTGTTCAGATTTTTGTAAAAAAGTAATTTGAGCTTTAGAGTTTTTTTTTTTTTTTTCGTCTTTTGAAACTCCTGGTCAGGTTCTAACTCCACAATTAATTGCTTCAAATAACTGTTTTTTTTAAAATAATAAATATACAGTAAGAAAATATTGCAATCTTCGAACAGTTTGAATTCGAGATTATTATGAGTATTCATGTTTTAGATATACTTGAATCCAAAGAAATTTTTTAGATTTACGTTTATCTGTTAGTAAACACGATACATCACGAATGATAACAGATAGACGGTTGCGACTTATTATGTGGGTTTTGCACTAAAGTTGCGTATTTCTATCAATTTTCATTATTCTTTGCTTGAATTTTCGTTTTTGAAGAATTCTTTTTTTTTTTTTTTTATTCTTTAAGATATGGTTTTTTTTTCTTGATAAATAAGGATTTCTGCTATCTCGTATACGAAATATACAAAGAAAAGGTACAATAATCTTTGAAAATTTTAACCCCTGTATTTTAAAGAACAACAGTTTTTTTTATTTCCACGTTTTACAACTCCCCTAATCCAAAAAAATACATTTTCGGAGTTACGTTTGTATATCTTTGAACACGATAACTCAAAAACACAATGAAATAGAGAAACGAAGTTTAGGATATAGCTTTATTGAATGAATAGTAGATGTGTATCAGATTTAGTGCCAAATCCTTCAAGGGAATGACTGTCATGTATTCTGCCTATTCGTTTGCATGTGAATGTGATAATTAAAAAGACTTCATAAATTAAATAAATGAAATTTGGTAAGAGCCTGCGACGCTGAAGTTATCTATATCTATATCAAAGATCTATATCAAACTTTAAAAGCAATTTATCAAACGTTGCAAGTACTAAGAATTAAAACGCAAAATATGCCTCATTGTCTAATGTCTCAGCCCCATTATGTGTGTATTTCTGAATTATTCAGGATTCATAAGCTAATGGCTTTTGCTATCATTTGGAGTCCTTTTTATTGAACAAAACTTATCTAACATTTATATTTTTACTTTTGTAACTATTAAGGAATCGTCTGAAAGGCAGTCGTCTCTCTTTTTAATTCATTTAATTTATCTTCTTAAGCTAAAACATTTAAGTCCATTAGTTTAAGTAGTTCGTAATACTTTTATACTGCAGTTAATGCAAGAACAAATATAGATAATTAATAAATCAATAATTAAAGCACAAAAGCATCGTAATAACATCTTACTTTTGATTGATTTCGTATTAAAATACTGATTTCTTAATTAGATGTCTTATTTTAGAGTGTACTTTATCACTGAATGCAAAAAACAATTCTGATAATACGCTTCTTCAATTTTATTATCTTACATGCGTCATTTTGTCTATGGATACGAGAAAATCGATGGGTTTCCCCCCCCTTTCTCATAATCTTGTGAACTCAATTATCGAACAATTTAGAAATATTATCTCAATTATCAAGAAAGATGCGTCTTGCAATAAAATTCCTCAACTGAAAATATTCATCTCAAATAATTCAGCAACAGAGAAATAATACATAATACATTTTGTTTGCAATTATCTTAAGAATGATATGGATTTAGTTACTTCATCAACTTCTAGCAATTGACTAATTTCACAATTTATTAAGCTCAAATGACAGCCTCTCCTTTTAAATATCATTCATACTCTTATGAACTCCTTGATTACCAAACTTAAATTTCCTTTCATCTATCAAGAATACTATAATTCCCAACAACATACTTCGATGACAAAAGGTTTTTGACCTATCAAGTCACATCAAAAGAGGACGTTGCTTGTCACTTATTTTCTGGATTGGCTGACGTTAAAATCTTTTCTTTACGTTTTTTATTTTCTGTAATATTTTTTAATTGCAACGGATCAAACATCATGGAAAGTTTCAGCGTCTTTAATGTAGACATGCTTTTTAACAAGATTTAATTAAAATGTTTTTGCATTAATGTTTTAATTGTTAATGCATGAATTTGTGTACATGAACTATTTATGCACATTTAAATCTTTTAGAAAAAGAAGAAACAACGTTATTTTATTCGTTTAGAAGAAATTTTTAAACATTTTGCTTGATTGTTTAGAGAAGTATGCAATATATTATCTTAAATATATGGTTAATTATTAACGAAGCAATACATTTAATTTTTTTTTAGTTTAATGAAATATAAATCGTTGAAATTTGGTTTTCATTCTATATTCTACCCCTCGTTTTAACTCTGAATATGTTTTTGAGTCTTTGTAGATGTAAATACGAAGAACATATCCCCCCGGTCCAAATTAATGGACTTTTTTAATCTAATGTGAAGGTAAAATATAAAAGACGAAGATTTTAATATTCATTATCTCAAAGTGTTTACAATTCACTTAAAGAAGAGATAATTCTAGATTCACCTCATAAAAAAATGGAAGAAAAGGATAAAAAAAAAAACCTTTTGAAGTTTTTTCCCTTAAAATTTATTCAGTTTGCCTAAAGGAAAATTCTAAGAGATATATCTTATCAAAAAATATATATATGCATATCGAACCATCGACATTTCATGAATACAATATGCACTATATTTAAATAGGTACGAAGAAATACTTTATCATTGTGTCCTAGATTATAAAATAGTACCTGAAAATGGTATTCACATATAATGATGAGATAGATATTACAAGCAAGTCAATGAATGTCACTGATGAGATGAATATTATAAGCAAGTCAATGAATGTCACTGATGAGATGAATATTATAAGCAAGTCAATGAATGTCACTGATGAGGTGAATATTATAAGCAAGTCAATGAATGTCACTGATGAGATGAATATTATAAGCAAGTCAATGAATGTCACTGATGAGATGAATATTATAAGAAAGTCAATGAATGTCACTGATGAGATGAATATTATAAGCAAGTCAATGAATGTCACTGATGAAATGACTATTATAAACAAGACTTCAAAATCTGAACTATAAAATCCACCAACTTTTTAAACAGATCGTTGTTCAATAAAACAAGTTAAAAGTCTTTATTTAATATGCAGTGAGAAATAAGACATCCAACCTCACTCTGAACTTTAGGTGCATAAAAGGTAGATCGCCTTAATTTTACAGAACACAAGAAGCACTTTAGAATTATATTTATATTCAATGATAAAGAATATAAAAATAAAATCATGCTCAGACAAAATAAGCTGAACTGCTGTAGTCTTATCAAGAGTTCATGGTTCATTGGAAGAAGTTCTTTATCCCTGTTTATTATCCAACGAAAAGTTGCGCCAGAAATTCCGGATTTCTATTATTAATGGAGGAAAATTTATGATAAAAGTGCACTTTACATTTTCTGTTATTAATAGCTCAGACTTCGGGTCTTAAATTATTGTTATTTCGACATAGATGATTATAATCTGCCACTATATTATATTTAGGGGTGAATTATTTTTATATTTAGAATATGCAATTTCATGTGCAAGATAAGTGAAAATGAATGGCCCAATTTCATAAGTGCTCTGCGCAAAATATAATAAATGTAACTCATTAAAAATGTACATACATTCAGAGGTAATATATGCAAGTTTTGAATGTATGCCTCACAAATGTTCTGATTTGTTCTCCTATTGTTATATGGCATGCATCAAGTATGGAATGTAATTATTGCCAAAATGTTTATATCGATGCTGGCGATAGTAGCTCTGATACGGGTTTTCAAATTTTTCATGGTCGTTGTATCTGGAGGCATATACACGTGATCTTTTACGAGCCCCCTCAGGAAAATAGAACATGAGGTGAAAAAAAATCATATACAGACATGCTCTACAATGTTTGGCAAGAATTACATTTCAGATTTGATGAAAGTAGAATAAGAAAAGTATCGTATACCGAACATTTGTGAGGAATACATTCAAAACTTTCTTATATTACCTCTGCATATTTTTAATAAATACATTTATTGCATTTTGCATAGTACACCTATGAAATTGGGGCATTCATTTCGACTTACCCTATATTTCATTACGGTTAACACTTGAGCACAGTTTAGCATGGTTCAAATAGCACGGTTCTTCTATAATATTTCCACGAACATAAAATAAATATGCAAAAAAACCAGCAATAAAAGAAAGAAAATGATTGATGTTAAACGATTTTTCGGTCATCCAGCATTCCTTAATCTTTCTAACTGATTAAATGGCAGACGATTCTTAATTTAATCCCGCAATTCCTCAGTAATTTCAAAAGCTGACATTCAGTTTTTATTTATCTTTATTTCCTCATTTTTCTCTCTTCTGCTAATATTACTTAAAATTAATTTTCTAAAATAAAAACTATTTATAAATCATCTTCTTATTTCTTTATACGTGACAATATGGTTTTTCACACAGTTCGAGATTCGAAAGAATATCTTGTGTAACATGAACTTTTTAGATCACGGTTTACTTTTAGATGTAACTTTCTATTTTATATTTAATAAACAATTCTATGCTTAAGAATGCCATTAAAATGAGAAATGGGCAGTATAACATGGTACAACATGTTGCGATAATTTGAGAGAATTCTAGTATAACACTGCATTTTTAGATACCGTCTCACGCTTACACGGTACGTGAGACGAATCGTTAGAGAAATCTCTAAACAATTCAGAGAGTAATTAAGTTTCATGCTACAAAATATATAATTTAATACTAGTTAAATGTTTAAATAGCTCATTATATAATAAAATATTTTAAGAGTGTAAAATATCTGAATCTAAATTCTTCATTAATGAATTTCTATTGGATCAGACTTGACTAGAGAAACTTTAAATCTACTGAAACGCAGAATAAAGAAAATATCAAGTAGTACCTGTTTAATATACCATATTTTTAAAAATAAAATATTTATTAAGGTAGTATTTTTATAAACAAAGCAAATTATGTATTAATAAATTAAATTAATATTGATGAATGGAATATTAAGTCAATAATTTTTAATAAATTAAATAAGCTTAAAAAACGATATTTATTTTAATTACAAAATATATTGTGGATTTTGTTTCTTTTTTAAAACGCAACGCATCCGTTTCTAGACGAGTTCTCATATCATACGGCACTTTTAATAACTCTGTAAATGCTTTGTATGGGGATTGCCAATAAAACAGCAGTGCAATATTTTTGATTAACACGTAGTTTTTACCACCTCGTAAAGGAGGTATTGGTAATTACTTCAAAGTTCCAATAAAAATAAAAAGTAATTACCAATTAATATAGGTAATTAATAAAAGTAATATTGGTAATTAATAAAAGTAATTACCAATAAATAAGCATAAAAAGTAATTACCAATACCTAGATATAGCTTTGACTCTACATTTTCACAAATTATTGCCGAATATATAGAATGTCTTAGAATCGGCGCAACAAGCTTACGGGAAGTCTAGAAAAAACAAGGACATATAGTATTCCTGGTTCGGAAATGCCTTCTTCACGAGAAAGGGTAAAAAGAAGCCGAGAGAATGCAAGAAATAAAACGGCAAGCTTCATATATAATAAAGCATGGAATTTGTATCAGCAAAAAGCACAGATGCTTCAAAAAAGCCTCAAATTCAGCCCGCGAGTTCTTTTTAATTCCACAAGATTTATCTCGTATTTAGGCCTTTACAAATTTCTTCAGAGAAGCGAATGGTATAGTTTTTTATTGATTCAATGGGGGTTCTCATTTCTTTAATACAATCCCAAAAGATGATATTGAGTATTGATAAGTCCTGCAAAATACTGCAAAAATAATTAGATTCCATTGGAAAAAAAATTAGTGGGAATTATTATGCTCAACATAAACGATGCACAACTAAGGAACATGTTCTTGAAAAGTCACATCAATAATTACTAATCAAAGATAAAATATTGCCCTATCTATACAAAGAGGCAGAGATAAAATGGTCTTCATCAGTACTGTCCCTAAAATTTACACCGTGATAATTTTGAACTGCGTGTGAGCTGTTCAATTTACACAGAACAACTTTCGTGCGAAGAAAACATTTCCGATCCTGCTCTACTTTGTGAATACGAATCGTCTTTGCATTATCTTCTCCAAGTTTGTCATACTGGCCCTGAATTATCCATCATATAATTATTTTAATATATCCCGCTATTTCAATTCAAAATAGAATTAATGTGGAATGCCAATTCTCAGGGAAAAATAAATTTGATATCTCATATACCTTTAAAATATTAAATAAAATTGAGTTTTCAATTATTTTAAATTTAATATATCTATAAAAGAATTCGCATTTAATGTTTTTTAAATGTTTATTATACGTAACTAAAAACTGAATTATGTTAAAAATATAAACTGAATTTCAGAATTCAGCATTTTTCCTTATTATTTTACGTGTTTATTGAGATACGTCACTTGAGTGGTTGTATGAGCGATTCATTTTAATGTCATTTTAAAAAAGCAAATATTAGATGGAAGTATGGGAAATGAAAGAAAATATTTTTTCCTAACAGAAAGTCATTTCATAACTGTATATTTTAAAAAATTATTGCACTCAAGATAAAAAATACTATACGTTTACCCAAAGTATTATAGTTCATTTTTTAAAATAATTTTTCTTTTTTATAAATTTTTATAAGCACTAATCGCTAATTTCTGAAAAAAATCCAAATTAATTCCAGCATCTCATGGATGTAATTTGCCAACATGTCCTCATTTCAATGAATAAAGAGAAAAAAATACCTATGATATATTAACCCTTCTCTTAAAAACAAATACTTGTTAAAAATTTAGAAAAAGATGAATTTTCATTCCGTTTTGAATTCATAAAAAAAAAAAAAAAAATCAGGACCAAAATAATATATTAACATTTAGATTCGATTCACTTCAAGCTGAAAATTCAAAAACGGAAGTTATGAGAGTTATTTCGATGTAAGTGGTTGAATTTTTACTTTAAAATGCGTAAATATTTTCTGCAAGATGTATTTGAATTTTATTTTTCTAGGGAGATTAAATAAAATACAATTTTTAACATAAAAAAATAGTGAAATATACATCTATTATCTACGTTAAATGATATTTCATAAAACAAAAATTGGAAAGATTGAAAAATATTAATAAAGTACCGATTCAAGCTGAATTTTGTCAGTTAGTATAACATCTGATTTTTTACAACAGTTTAATAATCAACGTGAGCGGCCTGCCTGAAATTTCTCTCATGTTCTTTAATCAAGATATTACTCCCACGCATAAAACTGTGGACTTTGGCAAGGCCGAAAATGCCACGAGCGCTCAGATTTTTAGTTTTACACATGAGAAATGTGTGATTGTGTGTAAATATATAAAGTACATATCTATTATCAACCACATGCCATTGGCGAACAATAGCTATTAAACGACCCTCTAGCGTACGGCATTAGCGAATAATCGCTATGAAGCGGTTAATACGCAAGTACCAGAAATACGAATGTATATTTGCATGTTCTTTTTTCCTACAGAGTAAGACTATATTTTGATACAGATTTCCAATTATAGTCACAAGATAACAAATCAAGTTTCATATATTTAAGCCACTGCGTTTTCTGAATTATAGTATTTACATGTATGAGAAAATACAAACCTATAGATGACTGACCCCTCATCGGATTTGATCCCAAATTTGATACACATCTACACAAAACTGCCGGGGGGGGGAGAACCTCGAAATGAGGATGAGATGCTTCCAGTATGGTGGTTGGATCTCGTCACCCGGGTGGGTACATAAAAGGTGGGGGATCTGATTCCTCCCATCGGTGACGGGACGTACTTCCTTCGGGAATGGTTGTACCGTGGCCGGTTATGGCCCTTAGGACTCGACCACAGTTCCCGCCAATGCTGCTGTTGCGGCGGTCCGGTCATTCAGTATTCTTTATCCGTGTGCCTTCGGGCGGGTCGGAGAATCAGTGATATGACTACTCATCTACACTTTGGTTGGCAAAACTAAAGTGTAGATCCGTCTAAGAATCTACTCCGGTAAATCTAAGTGCCGATACTAAGTTTTATCTATCTTGCTCTTTTCGTTTTGCGGTTATGTTAATTTGCATTCGGACAGCTAGACAGTCAGATTTCCTCTAAATGGCTTTCGTTGGAAAAATTATAGAAATCTGCAAATTTGTATACAGGCCACATGTGAAATTTCATATGTCTAACTCCAATTGCGTCACAGACAGACATAATTCCAATCGTGTGATTTTTGGATTCAGAGAGATATGAAACGTAAAAAATTGTCAAAATCTGGAGTTTGAATATTTTCACGATTACAATACTGTCGCTGTACTTCGTATACGAGAAAGGAAAACCGGCCTACGAAAAGGAATATGAATAAAATGCTCTAACTTTCGAGAATTTATAAGTAGAAAACCGATGAAATCAAGTAAAAGTCTGACTGCTTACTTCCAAATAAAAACATAAAAGAATTTTTTTTTCTTATTCTAATTGCAATCAGACAAGAAAAGAATATTGATTCATTTCTCGAAATGAAAGTAATTAGATTGAGCAAATTAACAAACTTACTAGTTTATTTTATATAAATGTTATAATTACTTTATGGAATAACTGGAGGCGTGAGCAGGAATTCTTCAAAGAAGGAAATAATAGATATAAAAAAATATTCATTATCTTTGAAACATTCTTTTAATAAGAGTCTTAATTTCAAGCAGTAGCTATAAGGGATAAAAAATAGATATAAAATAAAATGATTCATTATCTTTGAATCAATCTTTCAGTAAGAATCATAATTTCAGCCAATAGTTCTAAAGGATAAACTCTTTATTTAAATAACTTTTTTATTATTGTAAAATACATTATTGGTTACGTGTTTAACTATTAAATTAGTTACTTTTGAGCATGATTTATATGTAATGAATAATAAAATTGAAATACGATTCTGAAATCGGAAAAATTACAAACGCATCGTTCGACCTTTCATGTAGTTACTATTATTAAGTAATAATTTATATTTTAAATGTATATTGGCTCATAATGGAAATACGTAGTTAAATTTTGCCAATTACAAAAACGATAATAAGATTCATACCTTAAAGTTTTTTGAAAAAAAATTACAAAATTAAGGAGATTTTTAAATGTTTCATTTATTTTATTCGTGTTTCATTCATTAAAAATATAAAAAGTTATACGGCGGTAAAAGAGTTAAAAAAGAAAGAGCACAAAAGGGGAGGTATAATTATAAATTGATGTTTGAAGAAGTTCTATAGTTAAAGGCTGAAATAAAGCAAAACCTAACTTTTGCTAAAATTATCCTATGCAATATGAATTTTTTGTAAAACAAAATGTACATGCTACCATCAAGTATAAAAGTGAGAAAAGAAATAAAGTAATTGCATAAATTTTTTTCCATATTTTAGTTATTTGTACGAGGGAACAAACAAAAAAAATTAATCCAAATTGCTGATATTATCAGACGACCTCCTTAATTCTTATTGGCTGATGACTGTGCTTTTATTATTCCTTTTTTTATTGATCATTTTGTATCTATTTGGATGGCATTGCATGCAAAAAAAAAATTGATGATAACAGTGTGTAGTCTCAAATATTTTTTTGATGCTCACTTTTCAAAATTAAAAAATTTGGAACACAGACGGTTATTGAATTCTAAATTCCCAAATTTGAATTCAGATACTGTTGAAGAGATAATTTTGGAAATGATATTGTTTAATAAATATTTATAAATGTAAAACAAGGCCGGAGAATTGTATCAACTGCCAGCTGGCAGCATGATAAAATTTTGTTTTTAATCAGCGTTTCGCTATAATGTAGTTCGCATTTATGGAAATTTATAAAACCGCTGAACTCCAAAAACAATCTGATTCATATTAAAAATTTCGCCACTTTTTTATTGAACGGATAATTGCATCCATTAATTTATACAGAGTGTCGATTCTAATAAAGGCTCGATAACAAATTTTAGGCATATTGTTGATCGACCAATTGGAAAAAAAAATTCTTTAAATGATACAAAAAAATTATATTTTGTGTTGATTTATCACTAAACAGATAAAAAAAACTGCGATATCTAAATTATTTTTGGAGTCCTTCTAACCTATTAGTCATTTTTAGTAAAGTATTCAGGAAATATTAACATTTTTAATAAAAAAATTAATACTTTTGTGACAGGAATTGCCCGAGTTACGAGACTTTCAAAATCCCTATTTTAATGTTATGTTATTTTAATGTTAATATTAATTTATTATTTAAAGAATTGACCATTTAGTCGTCGAAAAAGATTCATGAGTCAACTCTCTGAGCATTCTTGAGAGAGACATTAATTGGTCTAAAACAAAGAAATTCAAAGCTTTATGATTCGGTTAGTCTTAGTTGCAGTTGAGTCGAATTTTTAAAATTTTAAATGATAATGTATTGGAAATATTTTACTAAATATGATTAATAATACTAGAAAAACGCATAAAAATTTATATTTTGTAATTTTTTTCAGCAGTTCAAGTATTGACTCAAACAACTTAAAATATGATTCTTCATTTAAAGTATTTTTCCAATTTAAAACACATGCCAGTCTTCAACATTGCGCAATGATGTAGCCCATTGTTGTATTTTATCTGAGTTTCAATCTAATGCAGCCGGTATTAGTAGAATTTCCTTTAAAATTATTTTAATTGTGGCAATTTATAAATTTAATTACAATAACTAATTATGATTATCTTATTTATAGTAAATCACTTAAATCAACAAAACACGAAACTTTGCATAGTTTTCGGAACTATTTTTAATTTACAAATAATTGCATTAATTCCATTCATTTACATAACAAATCGTAAGACTTATGTTTAAGTTCGTACCTCTTAATTTTAATCAAAGAATATATTGTTTCTTTTTTATTTTTGGAACGAGATTCTTAAATGAATTTAGAAACGTCTGAACTTATGGTTTACCATACCAATAAATCACTGAGCCCCCCCAAACAATCAAATGATTTATCTTCAAAATATACGTAACTGCTTTGTATGAGGGAAATATTGCATTAATTAATTTATACAACTAGTTCATCAGATACGTATGGCATTATAGCATCATCATTTCACATTTAAACTTATCGTCTGTCTCTAAATCTATACAGAAGTTCTTAATGCCCTTAAGAAATATCTTAAATTCGTTTTCTAAAGAATATTGAGATCCCATAAACTTACCCCGTAGGTAACGCTTGGGGGCTTCGATAAATAGTATCTTAAAACAGTTCACTTTAGATATATAAATTTATAACTATATCTCTTACCATGTATTATAGTTAGGTCTTGAAGATATTTAATGCAGTTTAAAATTGTATATTTATAATATTCACATTCCTTGGGACTGATCCTCTTAATGACGTTATTTATTAATGTTGTCTGTGGAACCAAAGGTTAGATGCAGTCTGAAACTCCTTTTCTGGTTCTCCCTTAGTATTAATTTATTTTGCGATTAATGTTAATAGCCTCTTCCTGGTACCGTTTAATAAAAAAAGATTCATAGTCCACTGAGGATAACTTGGATCGATTTTCCAATCTCACGCTGATCTAGCTTCTGTTCAAGGAAAGTCCCGCCCTGAGGGACTCACGTACTCTAACTGCAATCACACTGCTGTTTTCGCGAATGGTTTGAAGAACTTTTTCACAGCTTATTCCAGTTCCATTTGTTGCCAAGAAAATAATGCTTATAAAAGTAAATAAAGCAGGCGTTTGTTCCTAATAGAATAAAGGATTGTTTTCAGAAGAATTCTGATGACATTTGTTTAAAAACTTTTCAAATAAATAAACTTGATTGGCTTTTTATCTTTAAAACAGGATCATAAATTTTGAACTGGCGTTTTATATTATACAGGCACATCTAAATTACAATCAAGCATCTGTTAAAGAGGAGTTTTATTTTCAACAATTAACAGACTCTAATCATCAGTACATAACTGTTTATGGGAAAAGCATCAACTATTTTTTTACAATTAATTCCTGTTCTGCTGTTACAAAGATTACTAATAATCAAAACCAATAAGATAAAATTATTTCAAGTAAAGCAAAGGTTTTTTTTATTAGAGTAAATTAAGTGACATCTGCGACCTTTCCTTTAAAATAAATTTGTTTATCATTTTCCATGAGAGATGATCACTGATGTTGAGCAGGTGCTAAATGATGAGAATGAAATATCAAGCTGTAGCGCTTCATTTACTGAAATAGTAAATGAAGTGCTTTAAATGTATTTGCGTATGAAAGGTATTTAATAATGCACATTTCGTAGTGTTCATTTGTTTCGCGATTTATATTAATGACCCTTCTCTTAGCTCAATTTAATAAAAAAGATTCATAGTCCTTTGAGAGTTATTTGGATCGATTTTCCGATCTCAAACTAATCGAACTTCTGTTCAAGAGAAGTCTCGCCCTGAGGTCGCATTTTACTGCTTTGGCTAACGGCATGAGAAATGTTTTCACAACTTATTCCAACTATATTTTTATCAAGAAACTTCTGATAATAAAAAGTTAACAGACACAAGACATTTATTTCTGGAAAAATCTTATTTTTAGTGTAATTCATATGACATCTATTTAAGTACTAAATAAATTAGTTTATTTGTTTCTTCTTTGAATCCGGATTGCCAATTCCGAGCAGATTTTTAAAAGCGGTTATTTATTATGATACTAACACATCCGAAATTAAAAATTAAAGCATTTTATTGTATTTGAGTATGAAATACAAGGCATTAGTGTTTTGTATAAGTAACTTTAATAACCGAGTTAAGTTAACGATTTTTTATTTATTTACATTCTCTTTTACTATTATACCAGAAATTCTTACCCCCCGATTTTATGATTCTTCACATTTTAGTCCTCCATGAATTTCAAAACATATTTTTTGGAATCGTAATTTAACAGTTTATGAGCAATATAAAAGATAGACACAACAGACTGGATAGATAAAATACGGCACTCTGTCTTAAATCCAAAATTGCAGATTATTTTCAAAATGGGCATGAAATCTAACTATGAGAAGTCTGTTTGTCTGCCCATTCCGTATGTGCATGGATACAATAATTCAAAAACGTGAAGAATCAGACAGGTAAAATTTACTGAATCATTTTATAATTAGAAATTGCGAATTTGTTTTTCTAGAAAAATCCTGTGGGTCTTTCAATTTGTGCATGCGTTCTCATAGTAACTAAAAAAATAACAAGCTAGATGGGTGAATTCTATTATATGATATTCATAGATCTTTTTTGAATTTTGAGCTAAACTTTTCTGATGGGAAAATTGCATATTTTGTTGTCTACAATACATATTGTTGTCATATTTACAAAGTGGCTTAAAATCATAATAAATAATATTAATGAAATTTGGTTTTGTTACCAAATTTCTATCTATGCTAAATTCATATTTGAGCCAATCAGTTGAAAGGAAAACTCCAAAATGCACAATCCATTCTCTGTGTTACGCCACGAAATTAAACAGAAAACAGAGCAAGTATATTTATTTATATGAGATAGCCAATGGGGGTAACTCCCACTGGCTCTTAGTTAGTTTAATAATGTATTTTTTTTATTAAAGTGTTGTTTTAGATCATTATTGAAATTTCAGCTAAGGAAATGTTCCAGTAAAATTTATTATGTGAAATGAATGCATTCCAATGGTATCAATGCACATGCCATTCCTGTTGCATGATAGATATAATTATGCATATCACATGACTTTTAAATACACTATGTGTTACAAAAGCCATTTAAGTGGATTTTTCCTTTTATTTTCCAAAGGAATTTACAATGGATTTTCAAATTATCTTTTCATTTGACGAGTAACATGAAAATATTAATCTAATCTTTTACAAAACTGGCAAAGATACACCACAAAAAAGTATCGGATTTATCATTATTTATTCACCTTTGGGAATTTTAGCCAATATTTGTAGTTGTGATACGTGTTAAAAGTTTATTTAATACAATAACTAAAATTTAACTTTAATCACAGACGCATTCAAAGAACTACAGTAATTTAATTAAAACTTTACGAATAAAATATTCAAAGATTCTTTTTAATAATACAACAGTGCTAACTTCAATGATAGAAAATGAAAAAAAAATCATCATCCAGTTGCAGAATGTATTTGCTCTTTTTAGTATAATATAAATTATACTCTGTTTTATCGCAAAATGAGATAATAATTGATGTAATTAATTTCAATTACCACACTAGAAAATTTTTAATTAAGGATACATTTAATTCAATGACGTCTTATTAAAGAACAAATAATGGAAATCGGTGAATGGTTTCCACATGGGAATTAATATCAAATTTATTTCCCTCTTTTATTAAATGCGTGTTTAAAATTAACCAAGGTTTGGAAATGAGTGCTTTAATTTGTTTTCAGATAGACTCAGATAGTTTCCAATGAAAACCTTGATGAAAAATTAATATCTCGGACAGAGAAAAGGCTTAGCTCATATCTGAGCCAAGCCTTTTTTTAAAAAATCATTTAAGTGCAAGAAGGCTTAATTAAATTGTAGCGTAATATTACTAGCTTCATAATATCTATAAAGATGAAAGCGAAAATTCTCAATTAGTTTTCACATTGTAGAAAAAAAAATTCAATATACTGAAAAGAATTTCTTTAAATTTTACTCACCAATACTGTAGTGCATAAAGAAGGTTTTAGTGAAAATTTGGCGTCAATTAATTAAATAATCAAATAATTATTAATTGAAAACCATGTTTCCGTTTATAGAAAGATAAATTTTATATTTACTGTGGCCATTTTAAATGAATTAAAATATTCTACACATTTTAAATCATTTTATTTATTTGATTCCGAGATGTCAGCTTCAATGTTAAGTTGCGTTTATTATTCCTCAGAAATTTTTAATGATTTATGAGATTTTTTTTTGTTTTTGTTTATTTGTAAAAATTGTTGGCCAAGTCTGCAATTTTTCGAGAAGTTGAAAGATTTAAAAGTTATGAAGAAAAAAAAATAACTTTTGGCTATTTAAAAAAAAATCGTTTGGTACAGTCTTTAGTGTTTTGAGAAGGTATAAAGTTTAAAAGTTATTTGATACTATTAGTATTCACAGTTAAATAAAGTTGTTGAAATTCACAGTTAAATAAAGTTGTTGAAAAACCTTTTGTGTATCTTAAGTTTGAAAACGTATTCATCTAGAGTAGTGGAATATTAGCCAGTAATATATAAAGTAAACCAAAATAAGATATATTCAGATATATTTAAGATTAATTTCAAATTTATAATTTGAACTTTCTAGTGTCAAAAAATGTATTTTGTTTTTATTCTTAGCTTGATAAAATTTTCCAAGACCTTTGAAATCTGCAATATTTGAAATCAGCATTAATTTTTTTTGATAAACATTGATTTTAATTAAGAAATACATACGAGGAATATATTAAATTTTACATATAAAATAATCAAAATACATTTTAACTTTTAACTTGTAATTAATACTTTCAGTTATGTCTCTATTTGGATGGTTTTATAATCGCAAAATTGTTCAAAATACTTAACTAAAACCTTCAAAATTTATTCTTTCTATAATACTATAAGAATTCTTTGATTCAAGAAAGTTTTAACTCTATGAGTATTATTTAAATGACTGATTAAAAAGTACCAAGAATAAGTTGATTAATTTTATAATGAAAAATTTAGCACTCCAATTGAACTTTTAAAGAGCAACTTTACAAATTATCTCTACGCCATTTTCTTGTATTTATGTTGTTGTGTCTCTTTAAATGCATATTTCGTAGAATTTGTATATATCATCATGATTTGCATTGCATTTAGGAGTTTCAATAAAGACCTCAATTCTGTTACCCTCTTGCCTTAGGCAATGTAAGAGCCGCCTGTCAATTATTCCGAACAGTTTGATGGGCGACTCTATAACAGCTTTGCATATAAATAACAATTAATTTTGAAGGAAATGTGTTTGAACTTCTCTAGTTTTGAATTAAATGGCGATTAAAAATAGCAGAAGGCAGTTAAAGATTGCCCGCGGTTAAAGATTTAAAGAGCGGAAACACGGAGGAAATTAAATTCTTGCGTAAGGACAGCTGGTTCCCGAAATTCAATTTTAATGCTTAAAAATTGTTCGCATCGGACTTGCTAATATGGGAAGTGATTTGAAGGAAATTTCTATATCTTTACATCAACCTTTTTTTTTTCTTTTCTTAAAAAGCTGATTAAACACTATAAAAAAGCAAAGTTGTCATGTAAAGTGTCCCAAAAGTATCTAGTTTTGTGAAATAAATACGTTTTGAAACCAGTGGATGTGTTCTGTCTGACACGTTCTCGCAGACTCTTTAATAAATGCACTTATTTATTATTAATCGTACGCAATTGAAAAACAATAGTTTCAAAAGCACAAAAAAAAAGTATCAGAAACCCGAATGTGTATTCTGGATGCTTTTTTTCCGACCGATTAAAACCAATATTTGATACAGATTTAAGATTGTACTCACTAGATCATAGACTAGATTTCATACATTTAAGTCTTTGCGTTTTTGAATTATCGTGTTTTCATGTTTGTTAAATTACAGACCGACAGACGGTAAACCGTTTGACGGATTTGTTTCCAAATTTAATGAATTTTTACAATTTAAAAGTTAAATCAGTGTGCCAGATTTTATCCATTTAACTTTCTTCGTTATATATATATCGTGCTATTCGGATAATCGGACGCCCAGACTTTTTCGGAATGAATTTCCTTCAAAATATGATAGAAATCCAGAAATTTGGAGTATATTCCAATCTATATATTTGGAATATACACCTTGAAATATACACCAAATTTCATCCTTATAACTCAAAGAATGTTTGCAGGCAAACGGACATAATTTCAAGAATGTATTTTTCGAATTCAGGGTGATCTGAAGCATAAAGATTCGTCGAACCCTCGAACTCGAATTTTTTAACGATTCTAATAATTTCTCCTTGTATACTTCATATACGAAATAATAAAAAATCGTGGTTTATTAATGTGTCTCTTATTATTCAATTTTATTTTTATATGTACAAGGTGTTCCCTTTTTTTGTATTCCAGAATGAATTACTTATTTTTATAGATTTAAAATAAATTAGGTTCATGTTTAATTTTTATATTTATGTCTGGTTAATAATATAGTTATAAAAAGAAAAACAGAGAAATAAAAGAAGAGTTTATGAATTTCTTTCCAAAAATTTAGAAGTAAAAAAATAGTTTATGAATTTCTTTTCAAAAATTTATCGAAAGATTTCAACATGTGGTCTATGCTTATCCCAGCAAATTTTAAAATTATTCTTCGCAATAGTGCCGCTTCTTGCATTCAGTTAGTTGTTCAGGAGATAACATCTGAAATAGTTCCTCATGTGTTTCGCAATTTTATAAATAGTCTGAACTTTGCAGTAATTTGGAGCAATTACTGAATGTTCTGAATGATGTTTTAAGAAACGAATCAAAAATTTCGTTTGCCCTTTTTATTGAGATTTTTCTTAAACGCAAAGAAACTTCTACCACCTTGCCGAAGATTCCTGAGTAATCTGAAGGTAACCGTCACAGTTACATTGAGATAGGAATTATGACTGAGTTCTAATGACTATCTCTGGCTGCGTTGCAAACCCACCTGTAGAATATTCGTCCTGTCATTGGAATGGAGGTAATTCGAAAGCACGCCATTATTTTACTCATCACGTAAGTGAGAACCAATCAAAAACCTGAAAGATTCTCATTCTCATATTTGGGGTGCCCCTCTTGTTGTGTTGAAGTTTTTGAAAAATTTATTGCATTGGTAATCATAAATGAATTGCTAAAATATGTATATTTTTTAAATTTAGGAATACTCTATTCTTTAAAGAAAAAATTTGATAATTTTTTTAGTTCATTTTAAATTCAATAAGCATAAATTGACTTGAATGTTTGAAAATGTGTACAATTTCATATAAATGCGTACTTGCTTTTGTACAATACATCTTTATTGGATGTTTTTATGTTTGATAGGCACAGTAGCGTTGCTTATGAGAAGGCAGGCATATTAATACTGTTCTACATCATTAGCTAGAATTTCATATATTTTGGGCTAGTATTTATCTTCTGGATACAAACAGTACATAGAATATATAATGCATTTAATATCATTTTGGTGTATTTACAATCAACAATGCAAAGATATTCAATGCTTTAGAACCATTTTGAAATATCTAATAGCAACATAATTAAAATCAAGGCTTTTATTTATTACTTTATTTTCTACTATCGTTATTTTCAAAAATCCATTCAAATTGCTTTGAACAGTCCTCTAGTAATACCTCCCGTTGAGTCAATTCCTCCATATCATATCTTTACTTGAATCTATAAATATTATTATCCTTGTATCTTGGTTAATAAACATAAAAATTACTTTCTGCTTTTTTTCCTCTTTATTTTTATGTCATTTATTCCAAACTATTTAATCATTTTTATTTGTTTGAATATATTGTATTTAATTCCGTTTCTTGAATTCTCCCAAATCAGCACAGAAATTATTCGATTATACTTTTGGATGAAATCAACCTTTGCGTTAAATTCGTTCGTAAAATTTTCTCAATTAAGTTGTCCACCCAGCTGGATTAATTTCGATACTAAAGTGCCTGGAATGCTGAACCTCGTTAAATATAGAAGAGTGAAAAATGGCCGTACTTAAATCCGTTGTTACTTTTCTTTTAATTTCCAAACTCCGAGAGAGTCTTTTTCACCAATAATTCAAAGCTTAGGTGTAACAGCGTTCTCGCGACGTTTTATGCCCGTATATAAATGAAATGTTTATTTGTGCAAGAAAGGAAATGTCTGTTGCCATAAACATTTATTTCAATACATAAAAGTTTTATAAAATTTTGTTGTTTTGGATTTTAGCTGGAGGTTATGTAGAGTTTACGACGAGGATTTAAAACCTTTTCGACTATTCCCAAAATCAAAAATAATTCAAATATCACTATTTATGATAAGTTAAAAGATATTCAATGTTAAACAATTTTCACAGAAATTGAAATGTTTTTTTATGTCAGAATTGTTTTCTTAAATGTTTACCGCGGACAACTCAGGATATTTGGATCATTATTCAATGCATTTCGGTGGACGATAATACTGAGGAGTTTCGCAATTTTCTGAAAAAAATTGATTTATATCTATAAAAGGGAATGTTTTTGCATGGCAATGTTTTACTAAGTAGACCATAAGGCACGAGACTACCTAATTATGCTCAGATCTACCTTAGAAAATAAAAGTGTGCAACTCTGAATAAATTTTTTGAAATTCAGATCAGAACTTTAATTAAATAACATTAATTAACCCTTTCTAGGGCAGTGGGAAGTATGCTTCCCATCAAATTTATCAATCTTTGTATGAAATTATGTAGATTGCTATAAGTTCTGACAAATTGTTTTAGTAAGTCAGAAACTTAGATGCTTCAGTTCTTTATCTCAGACAAAATGATGTGTCTTGATTTGTTACTTAATTATTAATTAACCAAATTAATTAATTAATCAAATTAAATTTATCTAATAAGTTAAATGAATCCCTTTTCTTATTCTAATTTCAAGCCTAAAAATATTTTAACATAATATGATTAGAAAAAAATGGCCCTTTAAAGGGTTAAACTATAATAGATTGGACTAATAAATTTTGACGTTTTAATGCTTTAACGTTTCTTAACATCCAAATATATTACTGTACAATTTTAATTTATGCGTCGATTTAAAATTTACAAAATATTTTTTTAATGATGTCAATCTAATTGCAGTACAATTTTTTCTGAATTTCGACAATTTTTAAAAATATTTTTTTTGCATGATTTCTAACAAAAGATATCATTGTTGCAATGAGATTCAAACCGTTTTCATTGTTTTATCAAATATTTAATCACGTGATTTTCTTCCACTGTTGAAAGCCAAAGAACAAACATTTTGCTAATTAGCTCCTTACATGAGGAAGAGAAAGTGGGATTACATTACACTAACTACAATTTGAAATAGTTTATCCAGACATGTATTATCCACTTTATTATCACCTGGAATTTGACTTTATTAATCGGACTTCTCCTTTCGAAAGAGAATCGCGAGCATCAAGTTATGCATAAAAGACTTAATTTGTATAAAACACTTCCAATTTTCTAGGCGAAAGATCTGACAGCCAAAAGCGGATAGAATAACAAATTAAAATTTATGCGAAATTCTTTTTATTTAAATGTTATTGCCCTAATTCTCCATTATCATTTTCTACATCGAGCCTGTTTCGAAACTTGATTCCACAGACGAACAGGAGGACCTTGTGTGAAATGTTCACCCTCTGGTGTGGCCCAGAAGATTGGAGTGGAAGATGATCGCTTAGGTATCCTCCTCATCATCTTAAAATTGCTCTAAATTATGAGGTCTGTCCCCAAACAGCCTTAGTGTTCCATTGAAGCAGGGCGTAAATGTAGCTGCAATCAAATTAGATATTCCGAAAAGAAATGGTGATCGCTATGGCGATTGTTTCTTGTAGCTGAACATATTCCAAATAGATGATTAAAGACGTGTTTTTATAACAGACATCGTTTTTCATATAACAGACATTTAACGACATAGTATTTTTTATTTCCTTTATTCCAAAAATTTAATCTTGTATTTATACGTATGTATTTACTGATTTTTTCTTAAGAAGTTCCACATGATGAGTGCAAAGGTAAATACATGGTATATATCTTCAATATTGGAATTAAAATATCATTTTTACATTTTCTTCATCTCTCCCTATTTTTAGTTTAGTTTAGTTTCTCTCTTTATTTTAGCTTTGTATTATGGTTAAAATATGCAACGAGTGTAAATCTCATTCTTAAACTTCATCCGAATAAAGTTTTCAGTTCTTCTTACTTTACCCTAATAAGTAGATTTTTTAGAAGTAGAAACCGTCTATATATCTACCCAAGTTTCATGGCAGACTATAACATCTTTCCCTAAATGAATATTTCCCAAGAAAAATTTTGCATAGAGTTTTATTAGCGAATACTTCTCTGCAATAAAGATGACAAAAATTATAATTTGGGCCTTTTGTAATATTCGAATCATTATTTATTATTTTATTTGCAGTTTAAACCTAGATATTTTAAATAACTTGTTGCACTTCGTTGAGTGTATAGATTTTATTTAAAAATTAATGCTTTAATGTTATGTTTTCAAAATATTGAAAATATTTATAGGGGAGAATGTAGTACCTTTGACACATTTTCAATATTAGTTTTTTTATTAGCTTTGTATGTAAGTTCACAGTTCTGTTGTGAATGCTGATCTTGACTTTGCTAAGCTTTTAATTTATTACATATTCAAAAGTATAAAATTTTTAATTTTAACACTAATTATTTTTTAAAACAAACTTTACATGGTGTTCAAAGGTCTAACATTGTGTTGTACCTTTGACCTGTAGTTATTATAAAAGCAACTATAAAAGACAAAATGAATTTTATTGGCATAAAAGGATGAGAATCATTTTTGATTAAATGTCAGAGTTTCTTACAAGGAAACAAGTTTTTCACAAAAGTTGGTCATTTTTAATAAAAAGCAATTTTTAAATATATTCATTATGTTACTAGTTAAGGAATGAGAAAGATCTTTACTGAAGTTTATCATTTAAAAAATTATCATTACTTTCAATTTTTTTTTTTTGTGTGTGTGTGTTCTGTTCGATGTTATTTTTCTTTTAGTTTTGGGGGCCATCATTTCATTTTAATGTCTACAAAGCTAGTTTTTCAGTACTGCCAGTGATAACTATTGATTTATTTAATTTTTGGCTTTTCTTTATTTGTTCTGGGCTTTAAAAAAAGACTTCCCGATTTTAAGAGATATCACTGGGAAGGCCATTCATATATTCAGTTTGACAAAAGTTTTGATCAGGATTTGAGTCGAAGAACCTATAATGGATGAATCAATCATGAAATATTTATGAATCATCGACCTGTCAGTTATAGATGACGGCAGAAGCACGTCATTAGTAAAAATATTCTTAGTAAAGGGAACAAAAGCTATAGACTGCAACTTTAAACCCTTCCATGATATTATTTGGTGTCGAACTTAATAATTTATCTACATCATATTTGGCAACATATTTACTTCTATTGCTTGAGAATAACGTCCATTTCTTCATTGATTTGTTGTAATCGGTTTTGAATGGCCAAAATATATTCCTGTTATTAATTCTTATGGAAATGAAAGGTTGTGATTATTTTTATGTCATCTCAATGGCAGGAATAGTTACATCAGTTTCGTGGTTGCTAAGGAGTAACAATGCAGGATTTTTAGAATTTGATGGGATATGATTGATAAAGTGTTTAAATGAATGAAAAAAAGTAGTTTTGTAAAGTAATCTCAAAATTGAAAAATAATCTAAGAGTCGAAAAGCTATATCGTAAGAAAGGATTTGTAAACAAAAACTAATCTAAAGATTAAACTACTTAGAAATAAGTCATTGCGTAATATCATGTTTCAAATTATACAATGAATTATACTTATAATTCAGAAATATTTTCATTCAACTTTCTTTCAAGAATAGACTTCCAATCCACAAAGAAATGAAAAGAAGAAATTAACTTGGGGCTCCCAATAAATATTTATCTTCCCTTTATTACAATGCTTTCTTTTTATGATTGGAATAGATATCTTTTGAAATGGGCCATAAGACAAAGGACCAAATGGAATTGGTGTACACAAATTACCATCCTTCTCGCAATCTGAGAAAATGATCTTGGTAGAATTATCTCTAGTTTCCTCTAAATAAGAAATATTGTACCTCTGATCTGATAGAGAAACAACAACACATCATGGTGATCAAAAGTACAACATTGGAAACTTTCGCATTTATATCTCTATAACTCATTTTTGACTAGGAATAAAATAATCAGAATTTGAGCACAATAAGATTATTAGTTTGTATGTAATATATGTACACTAATATCAGTTCTTAATTGTATCAAAAATACTATGAGGCAAAATGTTGTGTTTATAATATTTATTTTTTATACGTGAAATGAGAAAAATATCTTTGTTTATAAAATTAATCATTTATTTAAAATAGCAATCAAATCAAATAATTAGTGGCAAATCTTTGAACTATACACGAAAAGGTCAAAGATGCAACCAGTCAAAATAACAACAGCCTCCTCTAAATATATTTAGGTATATATTTAACACTGTTTCAAAAATACTAGAAAAACTTCGATTATTTTTTTTATGTTTTTGAAATTCATTTTTAGTTGTATGCAAATTCGCTTAAATTTTTCTTTTATCATCTTTATTAATTTACCATTTTTTAATCATTTTAAATCATTTCTATTTTGTCTTTAGATTTTCTGATTTTATGGCTTCCCTTCTTGAATAGACCCTTCTTTAATACCAAAATATTAATATTACTTCCCGGATGAAACAAACAATTTTCAGGGCACTTTTTATTTATAATATCTTTGTCAATTACTTTTTTAATTTTGGAATGTCAATTAATAATTTAAATTCTTCTTAAATAATTCCTTAAAACATTTTTACATCAATCAAACTCCGTACAGTGCAATTCCTCAATTTCAAAGAATGAAAAGTTCCAGAAGAATCATACATCTACGACTCCTAGCTTTTGAGAAAATTGCACTAAAAAAATTGACTTATTCAGTCATAAAGAGCATTATTTAAAACACACAGAAAAACAGAGGCACACGTTGAAGGATAATATTTACAGATGCATCTATTTAAAATACGGTGTTGCATATTAAGGAATGATTAGGCACAATGTGAAATGGTAGACTGAACCTGGTGTAGCATGGCGATGTTGACTCATATGCACGACACATAAAAAAGAGCAACTGTCTTTGTTTCTGTTGTAATTGGGGTACGATATATCAAAGTTTGATGAACGATTTTCTGCAAACCCCGGGGTCTTAGAAGCATGATTTCGTTAAAAACATTTCATGATTTCGTTAAAAACATTTCATGATTTCGTTAAAAACATTTCATGATTTCGTTAAAAACATTCTCAGCATGTGTGAATAGCTTCTACACTATATCGTTGTATATGAAGAACAATGCATTTCGGTATAAAAACATTCAGACTTATTCGTAACTTATAAAGACAGCTGATAATCCACAATTTGGAACATGAAATGTTAACTCTTTTGACATAAATATTAAAGTAACACAAAGAAATCTCAGTGAAACATTCGACAATAAACACTTTAGACGTGGAAGATTAATGATCATAATTTCAAAATTAAAAAAAAAAGTTTAAAAGCAGAAGGCTGTAATATCAGTTACGTGATACACGTTATAGTGGCGGGAAAAAACTAAATTAGCTTGTTCATGCTCCAAAATTTAGAAACTCACCTTGATCTTCAATGTATTAAAAAAACTGTTGCTAATATCGAGGCATTTATTATTATTTCTTTTTGTAATTAGAAATTCTTTGAGGCTTAAAAACTGTTAGTAATTTTTTATCAATTTGCTTTGCTTTCCTAATTTATAACACGGCTACGTTTATAGTATCTTTAAAATGCAAATAGCTAAAATCAATCGGAAAAATTATTTGATTAATAGCTTTGTATAAAACCGAGTAAGAAAAGAATCCAATTAAAAGAAATAAAAAATTGAATACCTCCCCCCCCCCCCCAAAAAAAAAGAGGCGCAAATTTTCAAAGCTAATTCTGAAAACTACACAAGAATTATTGAAACCAACAATGAAGGCTGACTACAACACATTTTTTCAAAGGATTCAGAAACAATGACAATTGGAAACACAGACAGGTAAAAAAAAATTAACATCTTATTATTCGATGGAATTGACTGTAAAAACACATCCTTGAAGAAGAGCTTTTGAATTCAAGAATCTCAAAGGAATCCTCACAATCGTCAACCATTTTTTTTTTTCGTTCTCTTAATTGACTCATTTGTTCATTAGATATGTATACACGAAAATCCTCCTTACTTTCGAGCTTTTTTCTTTCATCTTCAAACAACGCTTTCGCCAAGGTTTAATTGGCTTCTTCAACATAACTTCCTGTTTCTCAAGATTTGAATAAAAAATTCTTGAATACTTAATAGATTCTTCCTTAGATGGTTGCTATGTATAGTCTTCGTAATGATATTTTTTTTAACAACTCAGTTCGTTGGAAAATTAAAAAAAATAATGGGAGTTAAAAAAATTCAACTACTTGATTTTACATTGGATTATAGAAACAAAGACATAACAGAATACAAAATGATTTTTACTTTCACTTAATCCTATCTTTTTACGTCCCATAAGCAATTAATTCCTAAGATCTGAGATTATTAAGAGCTTAATTAAAGTAAAAGGAATCGCAATCAATTAACTAAAAGTCGATGTTTTTTTGACTATGAGTCGTTGTTTTAAAGATTTAATTACTTAATAGATCAATCATTCAGTAAAGCTAGTAAAGGATTCCCCTTTTTTTTTCTCAATAGCTTCTATTGTATTTTTCTATTTCATATTGAGTTGTTGCAAAACATGCAATCCAAATGATTTTAATTTCACCTAATTTTGGAATGTGATAATGGCCTACATGTAGATAACAGGACAGGACGTCAGTATTATCGCTGAGTCCTGACGCAACGGACAATTAATTGATAGTCCACTATGCAATTGGAGTGATAGTTGATTGTGTTAAACGTTCAAGTGTTTAATAGATTCTTCATTCGGTAAAGCTACTATATGATTTTATTCTTTTTTCAATAGTTTAGTCAATCTTTTGGAATTTTAAGAGATTATGCGAAAAATTTCAACTTTTTTATTTCATGCTGTATTGGTGAAATTAAGCCACAACATGGAATCTAAAAGGATTTTGAGTTCACCTAATTTTGGAGAGTGATAATGTCCTACAGATAGATCCTAAGATAGGACGCTAGTATGTCGTGCTAGGATTCACGACGTGATTAGCAATTATCTGATGGTCTATCTGACTGGGTTGCTAGTTGGTAGTGTTTAAAGTTTAAGGGCTTAATAGATCTTTCCTCAGAGTTTATTCAGTCCTTACCTGACGGAAAAAAAATGGAAATTTTAAAGACATTGAAAGAAAATGGAAATTTAAAAAGATGATACAAAAAATTTTCAATTTTTCTATTTCATGTTGGCTTGAAGAAATTAAATAAAAAAAATAGACAATACAAAAATATTTTAATTTTATTTAATTTTGGAGGGTCGCGGTGACCTGCAAGTAAAGCCGTGGACTTGGAATCAGTATTATATGGGCTGCAATTCGATGGTAACAAGAGTCCACCGTATACATTAAATCAACTACTGCGGTTTTAAAAAAAATTCTAAGCTTCTTGTAATTTCGAACAAAATTTTACTTTAATTTGATTAAACTAACATACAGTGAAATGATACTTAACAAAAGCAACACCCATATAATTTAAAGAGAGTAAATTAGAAAGTGTTGTGAATTTTTCATTAGACATGGGTGTGATGCTCCCACAGCTCCCATATGCTTGACAGAATTTCCTAATAATAATATGGTTTAAATATTAATGTTTATATAATTCATTTTTTAATAAAATCTTATGTATTCGAATATACCGATCATTGGTAATTTAGTTATTTGTCAGAAGTGTAAGTAAATCTAAACTGAGCTCTCCCTCTCGTTCGCATATATTATAGAATCGTTATTTGTTGAAACAAGATCAATGATTCAGGATTTTCTTTCAAGATAATTTTAATGTTAGTTTTTGAATACTAAAATTGTTCTTAAATCTACAATTTGTCTGTAAAGTAATGGAGACGATTTCTGATTTCTATAGTTTCCAAATTAAACAAAATACGATTATGGCACTTTTATTGAATGAAAGAACATCTAAAAAAAGCAGATCTTTCAAAAGAAATTAAATAATCACAGTTCAATCTGTTACACCTGATTTATTTACCTCTGAAGAATTAGATTATCAGTTTTATATGTACAGCCATCGTTAAGTTATATTGTACAAGTAAACCTGATTAATTGTTGAATAATTTTTGTTCTGTTTGAAAAGATATCTTAAGGTTATATCAATAAATAGTTCCCTAAAGCACCTTTACTTTATGGATGCCCTGTATTTAGTAAAAGCACTTCACTATTCAAAGGGTTAAAATCTTTTTGAAAATTTTCACTCCTTATTTAATCTTTGCGCTTCCGATAAGGCGAAAAGGATATGTTTAAAATAATTTTTTTCGTCATTCAGAACATAAATATCAAAGAAAAAATTTATTTTAAATATTTCATTATTTCAAATAATGCTGCAATTTAATAAAATATAATTTTTCTAATAAAAAAAGGCTAAAATGGTAGTTTTATTTAACTACCATTTTATAATCAAAATGATTCATTTTGGTGGAATTATCCACGTTTAAATTCCGACGTTTTCCAGAATATATGTTATATATTGTTTTTGTTAAAACAGTTGACCAAAACACGACCCGGTCTATTAAATAAATGAAAATAATATCTTGCAATCTGAGCTAAATACTTGAACCATTTCTTTTCATATTTCCGTCTCATCTACAATTCGCACCAATTAAAAATGAGTCCGGAACTTTTTATTATTTAATTTGTGACGGAACCTGGGAATCTCGTTTCTTTAAGTGAGGGAAGTCAGTTGCGGATTTCCAACTTATTTTCCTATTTGCCAAATGAATGCGAGATAGATACTGATACTATAATAAGTTTTATTCTGCTAATTTTTCAATTAAAATATGTATCGTAACGGTATCATTTTAATTCTAATTGAAAGTTGATTTAAGTTTTATTTTCTATACACTGTTATTTTTATTCATCCTTAATTTATATAATAATAACTTAGTTTGTAGACGTAATAAAAAGTCTTCTCTTTATAGTATCATAAATGTTGAGAATATATTAATTAGTGGCGCATATGAAGAAAGTTCTTAACAAATGTGTTCATTCCATTATGAAACACATGACTTCTTTGTGCCCTATACAATACATACAAATTTATTCTTGTTGTATTTGGTGCTTTTTGGATTTAAATACCTAAATAAAAGGCAGTGAATTTGGCCTACGTCCCGGGCGACTAAAACTCACACTACCTTACTGACGATAATGTTTTTATTGCTTTTTTGATTAAATATACGGTCACTCAAAATAAAACAGAAACAGTGGAGTTAAGGGGCAGCTGCTTTCAATTAATGAAAATAAATAAAAAATGAAACAGTTTTTTATTTAGACTTCGAATTCACCAAATAAACGCGAATTATAGACGAAATTTAAAAATTTTTTAAATAGGAAAATAAATTAAGATTTCAAAATACTGATGAACTTGAATTAAAAAGATTCGAATTAGACTAAATCCATTATATTTAAAAAAATTTGTTTGATAAATTTTATTGAATGGAATGTTTGTTACAAATATTACATTTTATTACCTCTTGCTTCATTCTAATTAAATATTAGATTCGTTCTTTAAATTGTGATGATATAAATGTTTTGTGGCGCCATTTTTTAACTGTTAACCTAATTCTTCTGAATGTTAAAAGAAAAATATTAACAAATTTTTGACTTTAGATTTTATGATAGCTTTAAAAAATAAATTTGATAACCAACATTCAATCAAAGGGAATTCTTCACTTAATTTTGTCTTTTCATGAACTTTATGGCTTGTAAGCAATTAATTCTTAAGATCTAAGGAAATAAAGAGGGTTACTTAAAGTACGAAGAATAACGATCCATTACCAACAGGTCGATATCTGAATGCCTCTATAAAACAAAGTTATCTCGCAGAGCTCGTGATTCAATACCAAGTCCCATGTTCTCTATATAATTCGCTTTAACCCACTATTTTTCTTCATTTTCAAGTCAGGATCTCCAGTCATGCTCGTTTATCACCTTCTGGTCAGTGGTCAATTGGCCCCAAATGTTTTTCTTCAGTTTCTTTTGCTTTTTTAACAGTCTGCGCCTGCAAAAAGTTCTCATAAAACGGCTAAAAAGGTTTTAATCGACAAAAGGATGGTATCATCCAATATTATTTATAAATTTCTAGAGGGTTTTTGAAAACTCTTTTACCGAGAATGATGTATGATTTTATTCTGGAAAAATAAATACGAATTAAAATGGGGTTTAAATCTTTTTAACGGTTGTCTTTATTGCAAGTGAAAAATTATAATCTGTTAAAATTGTTGCATTATTTGAAAAGAAGTCGCTTTTCAAATAATATTTTAATTGATTTTATTTGGATTGTAAATTATTAAAAAGCATTTCAAGTAAAAATATCCATTCATTCGATGAGAAATGTTAAAGTGATCTGAAATGTGAACATATTTAACGGCTTCACTTACATTGACAAATCAGTCGTGTGATGTGTTTTCGGGTAAGTGTGGAAATTATTGGACACATGCGGCTATTAAATAATTTTTGTACACAAATTTACAGTTTTTTTTTATTTACAAGTAAGAATTCAGAGTATTCAGAGATTCAAATGCATAGAAAGTGTCAAGATCGAGAATGTATTGAATATCTGTTTAATCAGTGTTTGTGCCACAATCAAACTGAGGTATTGAAGCATAGTTACTGTTACGGTTATAGAAAAGCGACAGGCAGAATCCCAGAATCTCCTCGCACCCTTCGGGTTTGTCATCAATTATATCCGGTCATTTGACTGTCATGTGTTTCCTGCTCATAAGTGAATAGTTTCTGAATAAAATTTGGAGAAGCAATTAACATATGTATCACATATGTATGTGGGGGGAGGGGGGGGGAAACGGCACAAATATACTACGATTGCGTTGTCACTTTCTCAAAGTGTAGAAATACAGAATATTACAATTGTCAAAAACATTTAACCTTGAGATTTTGAAGAATCTCCACGTTTTACATCTTCCCGAGTCAGTGTTTTTAATTACACCTATTTGTATATTTCTTTGATAATAATAATTCCACTGGGGGGGGGGCACCTGAAAGTGAGGATGAGAAACTTCCTTTATGGTCCTGATGGGTACAGAAAAGGTAGGTGTTGACTACCTCCCGTCGATGACGGGACGTTCTGCCCACGGGAAAGGTTGTACCGTGACCAGTGATGATCACTAGAACTCAGTCATAATTCTCACCAGTGTTGTTGTCGCGACGGTATGGTTATTCAGTTTTTTTGTGTGTGCCTCAGAGCGGGTCAAAGTAATCAATTTATGATTTCTTAGATAATAAGATCATTTATAAACAAAACAAAGCAGAAGAATGAAATATATCCTTTATATCAAAATTGTAGATTTTTATCATATTTTGAACAAACTGAAACTACCTTTCCGAGGTTATGTAGAAAAAATAACACAAAAGTGCAACTAGATAAATGGATGCAATTGGACTTTTAATCACCAAAACTGTTGATATATAAAATTTTAGAACACCATAATCGTTAACCTGTTTATATTTGTGCGCTCGATAGCTCAAACAACGGAAAAAGCCACATAAATAAAATTTGATGAGATGCCTGAAAAATAAAATTGTAGATCCATATCAATTTTGCAGCCAATCGGAGTAAAAACCATTCGACGAAGCTAAACATAAAACGGACCATATTCTGGAAGTGCACTTGAAAGTTGTGGATAGAGCCCTGCCACTCCTAACTAAATAAATTTAAAAAGGGTATTTATACTGTTTCAATAGCTAAAAGGAATCGAATAAAATTATTTTGAAAAAAAATCTAAAATATTCTTTTTGATATTATATAGAGTGATTTAATAATGTACTCGTAGAATGCCAAGCTTAGTAAGAATTTTTATTTCCCTTGCGGCTCTAATTAAAATACTAATAACCAGGTTGTTTGAGAACATAAAAGGACTTTATAAATATAAGCTCCTTATCGAGAAAAGATTATATAAATATAAGTATTTAAATGATAATATTAGTAGGAAACTTGAGTATTCCCCTAAAAAAACTCTTTTATACTTCGCTAAGAAGCTGCAATATTCCCTCATCAAAAGAATTGTTTTTTCCCTTTTACAATCCTGTTGTAATGAGAAGGGATTATCTAACTTGGGTAGTGTTTTGGCTTCTTTTAAGCTTTTATGGGATCTTAGTGCCTGTGTGATAGAAAAATCAAGTTTTTCTAAATAAATTGCCCTCCTTGTCTTAATTATCTTGTAGGAAAAAACCTTGCCTTTATTGAGCATTATTTCAATTTAATTTAATTTTATTGATTGCTAGTGAATATACGTGGCATTTCTCAGAATAGGAAGATTTTCATGTTTTAAACATACTTTTATATAAAATACTAGCCGCCTTTGGCGACCAGCTGGTTCGCCAATCTTAATGTTCGTTTAAATTTTAATAATTAAATATTTTATGCAATTCCTACTTTAATAGCTTCTTCATCAAAATATTTTAAAACTTCAAATTTTGATAGTCATATAATTCTTTCATAATATTATCAATGCCTTCAGTCATAACGTAATATGTATCTCTCTAATTTTCTGTTAGTTCCTTGTTAGTTAGTTAGTTCTAGTTAGTTAGTTAATTTATACTATAAATTAAAATGGAAAGGATTCATCTGCAATTAATATAGTATTTTTTACTGAATCAAAAAAAAATTTTTATAATATGATTACTGAAAATAGAGTCACTGAGCATTTAAACTTTGTGGGCACTAAAGAATATCTTTCCTAATTTATGTAATATTTCAAGAATTTGTAAACAAAATATTCTCAGATTCATTATGACCAGAACGATTAATTAACAATGTTTAATTTTAAATGCATCAAACACTAATAAAATAAAACGAATCGTTTAAAATAATCGGTTGAAAACAGGTTAAAAAAAATTAAAAAACCGATGTACTTAAAATTATAAGCGTATACAAAAAATATATAACTAACATAAATACAACTTAATTACAAAAACATGCAACTAACCTAAAAATAATTTAAATCATCCGTTAATAATGGTTGCCATGTCAACAATCAGAACACAATGCGCATGCGTGAATTTTCAACGCCAGTTATGGTAACGCAAATGCGTGAGTTTTTCTACGCCAGTTGGGGTAACGCTATGCAGATTAGAAATTTTTAATTTCCTTCATTCTGTTTTATTTTAATTCAAAAGTACTTAAGAATGAATCTGAAAGATCGATTCATTCACAATGTTTAATTTTAAATGCATCAAACATTAAGAAAATAAATAGAATCGTTTCAAATAATCAGCCGAAAAATCTTAAGCCTAGCCTCATGACTGTTGGGGAAAAAAATGAAGCCTTACTCATTTGGCGGTGGGGAAAATGAAAAGATTTTTTTGGCGGGAAAGTTAGTTTTTAATTAATAATTAAAATTCTAATTAAAAATTCAAAAAAGGGCTATCCTATCTTTTAAGTTAGATCAAACTGCACACGGTGTGCAAATTTCATTAAAATCGGTTAAGTAGTTTAGGAGTCCATCGCGGACAAACAACGTGACACGTAATTTATATATATTAAGATAAGATTGGCGGTGGGGAAAATGAAACGATTTTTTGGCGGGAAAGTTAGTTTTTAATTAATAATTAAAATTCTAATTAAAAATTCAAAAAAAGGTCTATCCTATCTTTTAAGTTAGATCAAACTGCACACGGTGTGCAAATTTGATTAAAATCGGTTAAGTAGTTTAGGAGTCCATCGCGGACAAACAACGTGACACGTAATTTATATATATTAAGATAAGATTGGCGGTGGGGAAAATGAAACGATTTTTTGGCGGGAAAGTTAGTTTTTAATTAATAATTAAAATTCTAATTAAAAATTCAAAAAAAGGGCTATCCTATCTTTTAAGTTAGATCAAACTGCACACGGTGTGCAAATTTGATTAAAATCGGTTAAGTAGTTTAGGAGTCCATCGCGGACAAACAACGTGACACGTAATTTATATATATTAAGATAAGATTGGCGGTGGGGAAAATGAAACGATTTTTTGGCGGGAAAGTTAGTTTTTAATTAATAATTAAAATTCTAATTAAAAATTCAAAAAAAGGGCTATCCTATCTTTTAAGTTAGATCAAACTGCACACGGTGTGCAAATTTGATTAAAATCGGTTAAGTAGTTTAGGAGTCCATCGCGGACAAACAACGTGACACGTAATTTATATATATTAAGATTACAATGAATAAAATCCTTTTTTCCACAATTTTATTTTTAAGGAAAACGAAGATATTACTCACACCAAACGATTTTCAACTCTCCTAGCTTCTCGAAAAAGAGGAAATTGCACCAAACGATTATTAAAAACCGTTGAAAGCTAACATCTTTCATAAGATGCTAATAATTTTTAAAAGGTGATACAGAATTTAATTAAACATTTTGGATCTAAAGTAACTCTTAGGGATATAAATAAAACGATTTAAAATATCTATAATCCTTTCATTTAATAGGAATACCAACACTAAAAACAAGCCTCTTTTCTATAAATGAAAACATAGTTTCCAGTTCGTAAAAATTAACTATTTAATTAATTTTCGCATAACTTTAATTAAATTATTTTCTTTTACTTCGGAGAATCTGTGAGAAAAATTTGAAGAAAATGTTTATTCAGCAGCTTGGAGTTTTATAGCTTACACATTTTTTAAAGAAATTTTCGGTTTGATTTATATCGATTATTTCCTTTTTAGTTTTATTTTTTTAATGAGAATTATTTCTAATTTATTTTATTTAGCATTATTTCAGTTTCGATTAACGTTCTGCATTGAATTTAAAGAGTTATTTTTGAAGCATTTTATACTTTACTATAATTATATGACTGATATTATATCTAAGCCAGTAGTCTCATTCCCTATCAAATTCCCATATTATATTGACAGGAGAAGAATATGATTTCTATGCATTTTATTTGTGTTTAATTTTATTTTTTTAACTAAACGCATTTCGTTTCTTTCTTTCTTTAATATTCTATTTTTTTAGAACTTCAAGAATTCCCATTTTACTGTATTTTATTAATTTATGAATTGCCAAGTTATTTCTCTATGTATTTGATAATTTTTGCAATTGTCTAGTGCATTAAGGCGTATTAAAAATATTTTAATTCTATAATTAGACCACGATATAAAAAAAATTGAATATGTTTATTGTTTGCTTTATAGCTATTTATCAAGTAATAATACAAGTGAACCTGTTCGTGTACCTGTTGATGCTCTACAGAACGCCTTTATGTTACTTTCTGTATTCTTGTCTTAACTAATGAACAATATAATAATTTGGACTTTTAGCTTAATGCAGTTGGGAATTGGGTTGGACTTTTAACTTAATGCAGTTGGGAATTGGGTTGGACTTTTAACTTAATGCAGTTGGGAATTGTGAATTTTAGAATAATGCCGCGCCTTTGTTATCATAATCAAAGAAAATGAACGAGATGGATATATTTTTGGATCTAAATAATCTTCTGTTATACAGGTACATCCACCTTCTGCAATTCATTCGCAGGATGTTTGTAGTTTAGGGTGATAATTAGTAGCAAAAATTTGCGTAATGCAAATTTTGCAATTTTGGAAGGGAAACCAATAAACCAATTTTGATATAAACCAAAAATCAATATAAACTAATTTTGAAAAAAAAAATTATTGCTCTCAAGAAATTGAGTATCTAACAATTAGTGCTCTAACACTAAGAGAAATATTACGAATTTAAAAATTAATGAAAAATACTCTTTTTACGCAACTTTTAAGGTTCTTCCTGACAAATATCAATACATTTTGTTACTTTTTTCACTTGCTTGCTTTCCAACCAATTCTGAACTTTTGTGTAACGGCATGAATTTTTTAAACTATTTCATAGTGTTTTAATACACAAACGCGAAAAAATGTTAAATTCTATAAATATGAATGCAATACTTCAGAGGAAATTCGTACATTTTTTAACAAGTTATTATGAAAAAGCATGTTCTAAAGCCAAAAAGGCAATGAGCGACGCATTAATTGTTTCCGATTTTTTAAAAGAGGGCTTTTAATATGTTTCAAACGAATCGGTAATCACTATACAAATTTTGCTGTTTATGTGCAGAATATTTATAATCAGACATGTAATTACACAAACATATTGATGTAAGTACCTTCATTATGCGTGTAAATTAAAGATAAAATAATGAAGTTTATTATAGAAAGTATTATATATCTCAGTGAAACATGGAGTATTTATATTCATTTCATATTTTTATTTAATATTTTCTCAGATAAGTAAGTAAGAAAAATATATTCTTATATAAGAATTCTCTATAATTTCTAACCCGATTTCACTGAATAATTCTGTCTCTACTTAACCATATTTTCAACATTTTGGTCCTTTATGTATTAAGCTTCGTTTTATAATGACGGGAAACGAATGTGCGTTTTAGATTTTTTTTAAAAATTTTTAAACTTAAAAAAAAACGAACCTAAAATACAATTTTGTTGTCAAAGCCAATTACTAAACTTCATTAACCTTGCTTGTCATGTTCTTGAATTATTGGATTCAGATTGACAGAATTGACTCATTTGGTCCGAAATTTATAGAAGCATGGCGATAAATCCTTATATAAAATCTGACCCGTCCCCCTCATGGGGCATCTCAGAAATGAGAGTGAGAAGTTTCCGGTTTGGTGGTTGTTTCTTGCTACCTGGTAGGTACAGAAATAAGGGGGATCAGCTTCCTCCTATAGATGTCGGAACGCGCTTCCGTCGGAAGGGTTGTACCGTGGCCGGTGATGGCCCTCAGGACTCGCCCTTAGTTCCTACCAGAATGCTGCTGTGGCAGGCCGGTCAATCAGATTTTATCCGAAAGCCTTAATTAGGCGGGGCTTAGGAGCCAATATAAGCCATTATACGGCTAATTAATTAAATTTGACCTGGCTAACTTGTTGCATCTTTGAACTACCATACACAAGCACAGACGGACAGATTTCTTCTAAAGGAATTTAAAATTTGAATTATAAATTTTGAATAAGCTCTATAATTTTGGTGCACAAATTTCATTCGTCTAACTCTTTCGACTTTTTAGAAACCATCAACAGACAGACAGACATTCTGAGACATAATTCAAAAGTTGGTTTCTTCTGGCTGAGAAAGTTCTAAAATATGAAAATGCATCAAGGTTTCAAAGTCCAGTCTTTGAAAAGTTATTTTCTTCTTTTCCTTTTAGTATAAGAAATAATCAAAAACGTTTATTTAATATGTATATAAAAATAGAAGTTCAAAAAGATCATTTTGTTGAACTCAGTGCAAGCAACTGACTAATAAAATTTACTCGATATTCACCCAGTAAGAGTTTTCATATCTAATACAGTTCTATTCATGAGCGATGTCGATTGAAAATTTAATATAATTCCATCCAATGATGTCTATTGAATGTCTCTGAAACCTTTGGGTTTTTGAATCGTAGTTACGTGTCAGAACTTCTAGACTACAAGTCAAGGAATTTAATTCTGTACTAAATAAATTTTTTCTGAGCTTTCCAAGACTTCGAAGGTTCTTGTCAAATATAAGAAGAAAGGAATTCAATTCTTCAGAGCAAAGAATTGCTTGGAATTGATAACTGCTATTCGGAAGCCCTGAGAGCTATTGCGTGGGTATGATAAGGAAAGAAAGAGGCACTGGAACGATTATTATTGAAGAGGCGTGTTTGGGTTCACAGTGCCATCGCGAATATAAAAAATAGTTACAATAAATAAGAAAAAGCAGCAGATATAATGCAAAAAAAAAGCATACACTATATATAGTTTAATATCTCATACATCATCTGTCCAAACAAGAAACTGGGCATTTAAAAATAAATCAATAATTCCTAAGAATACCTTTTAATACATCTTGTTTTCTACGAAATATTTTCCTTTTTTTGTTACATAGCCTGTCCAAGGTGTAGTCTAAAGATAATGTTTCCTGGTTATTAATTTTTTGTTGATACTACTAAATTTCGACGAATTTTTTTCACCCTCTTCTATTGTTTAAAATTTCGTCTTTTCAAAGTGGATCTCGAATTTTGAGAACAGTACGTCCACAGTGTCAAATATGGGGACTTGCACATGTTGCAACATGCATCTGATTTGCAGTTTAAAGATTTAAGAACTTCCGACTATCAGTAAAATTATCAATGTTTTGCTCTTCAGTCAAGATATAAGGCACACAATTTGTAACAAAGCGATACGTCTGCAATCACAATTGTGTGAAATGAGTTTTTGCCAATGCCCAACAAGCTTATGGTCAATTAAATGGTAATTTGTATGAATATAAGCACCCATTTTCTCGACGTGCAGGTTTTCTGTTTATATGTAAGGCAGTTCGGTTTTCGGACCGTTTCGTTTTGGGTGGATATTCTACCCAATTTGAAAAGTGAACATCATTCATAGTTTTAGGATAGATTAAAACAACCTCCAAAATTTGTTGAAATACAGAAAGAGCTTGTTAAAGAGGTTCACCATAAGTGGTTGCTTATTTCAAGCGAAATTTCTCCCAAATTCAATGCAGTTCCATTTTCAAAATGAAAAAACATCGCAAAAATTGCAATAGAGCGATTCACTTCACCATTCAAATAACAATGGCGAAATGGCATGGCATTCTCAAAAAAAAAAAAAAAAAAAAAAAAATTATAAGCGCAAGCTTGAGATTATTGCTACTCAACATTTTTACAGCAGAGTTTGTATGTTTAAGCATTGAAGCTGTACTTTACAAGTTTAAAAGGCTTTCTTTTGGGCATGTTGTGTTTATCTATAAATATACGATTAATCGTAAGAAAAGTGGCCTTTCAGAGCATTTGAAACTACCATCGGTTGTGGATTAACACCGAAGTTTGTACACATTTTTCACAAAGTTTGCACACAGCTATCATTCAAAATTAGTTTCAAAATTTGGCTTTCACAGCTATATACACTGTAAAATGAAAACTTACAGTTGGAAAATACAATCATTTCACAAAAGCAGAATTAGAAATGTGAAAGAGT